>NC_088395.1:22507500-22842500 GCF_037993035.2 Macaca fascicularis | reverse complement strand
TCTGGGCCTAGTTTGAGATGCTTAAAGTAGTTCATTCTAACTTGGAATTTACAAACCTACTGTAGAAATTGTAGTGGTTTATAAACAGAACATCTTTATTGTATTTAGCTGAACTCTGCCTGTTTGTGTTTTTGACCTATTTTTGCAAACACACTCTGAAGCCATAAAGAACAAACTTATTTCCTCTTCCATATGCCAGGCTTTCACATATTTAAAAATAGTTAGGGTGTTGTCCCTGATTCTTCCTGTATCCGCACCAAATAGTTTCTAGTTTCTTTTAATTTATTTAATTGTTCCCTATAAATATCATGGTTTTATTGCCTTTTGCTGTGTTAATAACACACATTACTTTTGCTTACATCCACATCTAGCCACATGAGAGACTAGTAAATATCTTTATTCAGGACTGGAATGTGTGTAGCTAAAATTACATTGCTTTTAATTATGGAAGAAGTCGAGAGCACACGTGTGAAGATAACTAACAGTCTTTTATGTGAACATTTCACCCACACTTACAGATTCTACTTTACTTCTAGTTATACTGCTTTCCCCCTTATTCTCAATTTTATCCAATATTAGTTTAGATTTCCCAGCTTTCTTTTGAATGTTTTTTCTTCATATCTTTATCCAATCTTTTATTTTAAGGCTTTCTCTATGCAAAATGATAATCTTTATCTTGTGTCTGTAATATTTAATGAATTTATATTGATTAAGGTTACCGCTATATTTGGATTTTTTCTACTCTAGTATTTTATATGTTCTATTTATCCTTTTTCTGTTTCTTTTTCCTTTTCCATTTCTTACTTCCTTTTGGATTGTTAGTTTCTCTTCCTTTTCATCGTTCCCCATTTTTCTCTCTACTAGATTGGAAGTAAAGTCTATTTTTAGTTTGTAATGATTATCCTAATAATCTTAAAGTGCTGTCGGTGTCCTCCAACCAAAGACCTTTAGGGATATATCTGTAGTCAAAGAAAGTTCGGTTTCTTGTGGCAAAGAAGGGGACGGCATACCCTGAGGAATGGTGAGATGTCTCAGTATGACAGTGTTAGGTGGGGCTTGTTACGGGATTTCGGTTTGTTTTAGGTAATTTTGGGTATGGACTTTGTCTGGATTGGATGCTCTCAGAAAGGAGGGCCAACTGGCTGTTTGGGAAACAATGATGTTTTAACCAGAAGGCAGAAGGAAAAGAGCTGGGCTAAAACTGTCATTGGTAAAGAAGCAGCAGCCATATATATTAGCCAGGATGGAGAATGTTTGGTCGTTTGTGGTTTGGACAAGGTTCATGTGTTTCCTGTGTTCAGATATGATTACAAAGTTGTCCTGCTTTTGTATTGCTCAATCATAATCACACAGCGGCCTTGCCTGGTGTTGATGTTATGTGAGATTGTTTAGTTTTAACGAAAGAACACCATGGCCTTGCTGTGTTAGTCAGACCTCCTCCGCGCTAATAGCTGTCAGGGACTGCTTTTTTTCTTTCTCATTATTGTAATGATTATCAAAGTTTAAAATTGATTTATCATTTTCCCCATTTACAGAAAAACAGGGACTTTAGAAAATATTAACTCCTGTCATGTCTCTTGCTCCTTAAGTGATGTTTTTATTTAGGATTTCAGTTTTATCATGGTTGTTTTTAACTTCTCCTAATCAAGGTTACTATTATTATTATTGTTGTTGTTTTACATACTAAATATTTACATAGTATACCAGCATGTTTACCTTTTTATTTATTCTTCTGTCCTTTCTTACACTTCAGGCCATCGTTCTGGGACTATTTTACTTCTACTTTAATTTTGTCATTGAGAAGTACCATTGTGGGATGTGGTACTGTAAGTGGTAACTCTGAGAATTAGTCTCTTTTCAAATTATTGGAATACCAGTGGAGCTGGAGGCCATTATCCTTAGCAAACTAAAGCAGAACTGAAAACCAAACACAGCATGTTCTCACTTATAAGTGGGAGCTAAAAGATGATAACACACGGACACGTAGAAGGGAACAACACACACTGGTGCTTATTGGAGGGTTGGAAGGTGGGAGGAGGAGAGGATCAGGAAAAATAACTAATGGATACTAGGCTTAATACGTGTGTGATGAAATAATCTGTACAACAACCCCCCATGACATGGGTTTACCTGTGTAACAAACCTGCACATCCTGCACATGTACCCCTGAACTTAAAAGTTAAAAAAAATCAGTAAATTTAAAAAAATAAAATTATTGGAATATTCTTTTCTGTTTTTTGAGACGTAGTCTGGCTCTTCGTCACCCAGATTGGAGTACAATGGCACGATCTCGGCTCACTGCAACCTCAGCCTCCTGAGTAGCTGGGATCATAGGCATGGGCCACCATGCCCGACTAATTTCTGTATTTTTTAGTAGAGACAGGGTTTCACCATGTTGTCCAGGCTGGTCTCGAACTCCTGACCTCATGATCCACCCGCCTCAGCCTCCGAAAGTGCTGGGATTATAGGCATGAGCCACCGCGCCCAGCCAATTATTAGAATATTCTTATCCATTATCTTTTCAAATATTGCCTCATCACAATTTTAGTTTCTCAAAGTTTTAACAGACTGATTCATACCTGTCGGGTGATTTTAATAATCTCTTTTTCTTTTGTTATGCTTTAAGTCTTATAAATATATCAAGCAAATTTGTTTTCTATATCTGATAATATCCAAATCTCCAATCTTTGTGGGCCTGATTTTGTTGTTTCTCTTAGTTCTTCCTCATAGTTTTCCTGTTTTGCTGATGTATTTACTGATTTCTTCTTTATTGTGAGCTCATGTTTCTGGGAACTTTTGTGCCTGTAACATAATCAGAATTTGTATTGCTTCTTTTGGAACCCAGGGACACTATCACCTAGCGTCAAATAACCTCATTTTTCATCTTGGATTTTTGGGCCATATGGGTAGTGTGAATTTAGACCCCATGCCCACATGAGTGCAGACAAGTGGTTAGGCATTGTAGAGTTTTGTCTGTCCCCCTGTTCTATGAAAAGTCGTGACCAAGATAGAAATCTCTATCACTTTTCACTAGTTTACCAACTGAAAGTGTGTCCCTTCAGGAACTGTATCTATATGTTGGATCTTTGATCTGAATTTCCATGCTTCTTGGATCTCAGGGTTTATTTATTGTCCCCACACATAATGCATTGAAACTGAAGCATTAAATCACTATCCCAGAGAACTCACTATGATTTACTTAAGAGTCTGTTTTTGAAGTGAATGTGATTTTCTTTTTCTTTGTAATACAGATTTCATTCTACTACTGGATTTTTACTTTATTATATTTTCTTATATAACCTAGCTCTGTTTTAATTTCATTAAGCCATAGCTTCATGTATCTGAACCAATATTCCTTTGTCTGAGAGGCCTTTCCTGACTCCATAATAGAAAATACGATGCCCCTTCTTTCTCTCTTACTTTTTACATGTGAATTTCCTTTATTGTATTTATGTAAACCATTCCTATCCCATTTTCAATTTTGGTTTGTTTGTTGTATTGCCTGCATTTCCCAGCCTACAAAGTAAGGTCTATTAGTGCAGGGACCCTGTGTGCCTTGTTTACTCTTGTAGTCACAGTACCCACACTCATGGTCAGTTCACAGTAAGTGCTCAGATCCCCTGGGATCCCTTCTACCCTTTGTGTGTGCCTATCCCTCAGCTACTCTGTACCTTCCTTTTAATGCCTAAATAGTGTCTGTGCCTCTCTTCAGAGAATTACCCTTTGGCTAGTGGAACTGCTTGGCTTGCTCTAGCACACAGAGAGTTGGAACCACCTGGGAGGTTACATAGCCACTCTGGGTGGGCTTTAGCCAAAGACTGACTGGTGTGAGAATATTGGAGGTGCAATTTACACTTCAGGCTGAAGCTGGGAGCTTGCATCTCCCACTCCCTCACTGGTCTTTTCTTGGAGTGCTTCCTTTAAAAAAAAAAAAAAAAACACTTGCATTGGAATCCTCATTTCAGAGTCGGCCTCTTAGGTCTGCCAGCCTAAGACTGCCCAATAAATATGTATTGAATGAATAACTAAATATATCTTTGCCATCAAACTTTTCTTGTCAGACTGTTGTGCTACCTTATATTTTATCTCATTTCAAAGATTATTTTTTCTTGGATTTTTATTAAAGTCACAATATAATTCACTGTATCGTATATTTTATATAACAAAAATTTTTTTCTGCTTATCAATGTTATGCTTTAGTATAGAATATTCTTGTGTCGTATGCTGCAAAGTTTTGTTACCTTGTTTACTGTCATTGAATGAGAAACAGTTGATCTGGGAAATTAGTTGCCATTTAATGGAGTTGAACAATTATTGTTGGTTGCTCTCCATGTTTACTTGGTTACCATTCAAATCCTCCTTTCCAGTCTAAACTGGCAGGCATTTGTATGTGTGAAGCTCTTACCTAAATTCCTCAGTGCTACCAGTTATTATTTGATGTTGGTACTAAAACCAGGAAGGACCTTTTGCCACCTGGGTAGTGTTGTATGTTGTGTTTGTGTGTAGGAGAGGGAGGGCTAATTTATTTCTTGATTATTTGATTGAATATATGCGTCATCATTTACTTCATGTCATACTATTTCATCTCTGTGAAGAGGAAACAATTTTGATTCATTATCACAGTTTAGTGTTCAAGTTATTGTAAACACATTGCCTTGCCCTTGGTTGCTCTCTATTCCAAACATCCATCCTCAGTGTTTGCAGAATTTTGTTCTTTAAATAAAATCCTATTACTTCATCCCTTTATTTCTCTTGTTATATCCAGAGTTATTTAGAGGAGAAAGTCCATATTTCTTGTCTTAGTTTCCAAAGTTCTTTTCAAATCCCTTCCTAATCCCTTTTTCCAGACTTAGTTTCTTCCTCTTAACATTTATTCTAATTTCTATTTGGATTCATTTTCACCTTTCTCTGATTATGTTTTGCTCTTTCACCTCCATTATTTTATCCATGCTCTTCCTGGGCTTGAAAAATGGATTCCCCAGGTTTGTTACTTAAAATAATCATCATCATAGTCCATGCTTCAGTTTAAATACCTCTTCAATTACATTTTACCCAGCCGATACTTTCTACCTGCATCACACAGAGTTAGTTCATTCCCTTCAGCTAACCCCTGCTGCACTGTGTTTATATCACATGTTGATGCTGGGCTTTTTGCTCAGATTCCACTTTAGGATCTTTTCCCCAAGTTGCTGAAAATGCATTTCCCTTGTTTGTGAAGAGCTGCCCTACCCAAAGTCATACCTCCTTTCAGGCATGGACTGCATTCCAATCACTTGTTGGTATAGGTGATATGATGACCCGACCTCTTGTACCAGTTTAGGTCAATTCTGAAAGGCAATCTTGGCTTCAGAGCTCCCCATGAGATTTGTTGAGGACATTGTTGAAACTATATGGCAAACTAGCCTTTCCCTGTGCCAAACCTCTCTTCCTTCTCTTCCTCCATGGATGTTGATCCACAGAGCGCCCCCTAATAAATTTCCTGCATAATTAAGCTTCTCAGAATCTGCATTCCATGGAAACTGAGCTACAATACCACGATTATGGCTTATTAAATTTAATTTTCATTCCTTCCCATTGCCTTCCCCACTTAACTGTGAACTACTTTAGGATGGTACCGTGATGTTAATTTTTGTTTTCTAAACACTTAGCATAGACCCCGACATAGTAGATGATCCATAAATGTTTCTCAAATATATATGGATGGATATTCTTTTATTCCAACCAGTTTGATAAGAAAATAAATCTTGTCTATTTTATTCCTTATCCTATTGGCTTATATGCTATCATAACTTGCAAAATTTTCTTATACCAAATATTAGTTTATTACAATGTCTACAATATATCACACTGATTCTTTCCCCTTAAATATAATTAACTGAATAAATTGAATTTATTCATCCAAGATTAATATAAATGGTCCACATAAGACTAAAATTTAAAAATCCTTATGTACAAAGAAGTCAATTTTTTTCCTCTAGAATAAATCTGCAAGTGATTAAGTGATTTCTTTCTGAAATTAGGCTTATTTTTGGAAGAAAAAGGCTATTTTTTTGTATAAACTAATAATGTGGATGACTTGAATTACTTAGCAAGGCTTACTCTTTCTGCAAGTTACAAATTTCCATTAGAATTTTCCTAGGGCCTACATGCAGATTTATTCTACACTTGAAAGGACGTCTATGTTTAAATATACTCAGTATACATGAGACTGTGTATTCTCTATAATGATAGAGATACATTTTAGAGAGGGAGTGTCATAGAAAGTATGTTGAATTAGGACTCAGATAAGCCCAATTTATTCAGCTCCTGATAATTTTTTGGAACTTTAAATTATTATTGTTATTTTTTGCTCTGTCTTTTAACATTCATAATGAAAGCATTATGAACATTGAAAATGAAATATGAAAATGAAATTATGAAATATTAAAATGAAAATTAGTTAATATAATAGTGAGAAAAGCCTATAAGTATGTATAAGTATGCTATTTTCATCTTTATCACACAAAATCATGGAGACATTGGAAGAATTGGAAGTCCAAGCAACTTACTTAAAGATCACAAAAGTAGAGGAGCTGGCATTTAAGACTGAGTCAAAGTTATACTTAGCATTAAATTTCCTTTAGGGGAAAAATATGAAATGGGTGATATTTGTCTCTGAATCCCACCCTTGTTTCCTGTCACCAATCCTGCTAATACCCTTAAAGGTTATCAAATCCCTGATAAGTGCTTAAAGTATAGCCCCAGGTAGGGATGTAAACATTTATTTTAATGAGTAATTTTGAAAGACCATCCGTTAGGTTTTGGCTCTTCTCCAAGTTGTCTTCCATACTACATAGCTGGACAACTGGAATGTAATGCTTAAGATAATACTCAGAGTGTCTTCTTTCTTTACTCCTCCTCTATCCTTTTCCCTTTCTTGCTACAAGAAGCGGTGAACAAAAGGAGTCTTACTATAGCACCTGATGTCCATAGGCAGCTTCCTGATCCTTGGATCACGTCTG
This sequence comes from Macaca fascicularis, assembly GCF_037993035.2. Taxonomy (NCBI): domain Eukaryota; kingdom Metazoa; phylum Chordata; class Mammalia; order Primates; family Cercopithecidae; genus Macaca; species Macaca fascicularis. Next base: position 22,835,499 of record NC_088395.1, on the reverse strand, counting down.
TATGGGCAGCATAGTTTTAAACCTAAGAATTTCAGTGATGACCCCTGATTCCTACTCCTCCAGGGCTTCTACTGGTTTTATAACGCCTAAGTTCCTGATTTAAATCTTCCTTTTTCTTCAAATAACTAGAATGATTTGTGTTCCCTGCTAGGTGTTCTGACTTATACAAACACAAATTATAAATACTTCACAGTAGCAGTTGTTTTTTCTTTGTTGCCTTTGAAGTTTAGAGGGCAAATCTTACACCAGTGGATTATTTACACTGAATAACTACAAGAACCTTGTTATAAATTGTCAATATTACTAAAGATGGTATTAAATACAGACTTTCTGTAAATCATGAGCTAAAAAGTGCTTTTGCCATCTAGCTTTCAGTGCTATAGCCTATTCTAAGAAGAGTTTTCTCTGATTTTTTTAAATTCTTCATTTTCCCTTTTGACGTCACTTTTTGCCAACATTAAACTAGAGTGAGTGGGGAAGCAGGTTAAGGGTCAAAGAACAGAGGTCAGAAGACTGGTTTGAAGTCTATAGCTCAGCTCTTAACCACTTGTGTGAGTGACCTCAGGCCAGTTCATTCCTTATCCTGAGGCTGTTTTTGTATCTGAAAAAATGAGGACACTGATTATCTCTGAACATGTGGCACAGAATCATACATAAAACTAACAGTGTGGTCACTGTTGGGCTGGCATATGAATCCTGGCCACCTAGAGTCCTTTGAGCATTTGCGCTGATTGTCAGTCTATTTTACGTGGCCACAGATACGTGGGTAAAACATTATTTCCATCTAACCTCGTAAGGCACTATATTTGGGTCCCGCTCCTCTATGATTTGCTTATAAGACAGATCAAAGAGTGCTTCACAACTTCCACTAGTTCAACCTATAAAACCACATTTTTTTTCCAGTATTTTTTTTTACTTACTTATTTATTTTTAAGTTCTAGGGTACATGTGCAGAACGTTCAGGTTTGTTACGTATGTATACATGTGACATGTTGGTGTGCTGCACCCATTAACTCGTCATTTACATTAGGTATATAAGTTTTCCCATTATTCAAATGCCAGTTATAGTTTTAAATATCAGCATTATCCAGAAGCTCAACTGTGTTTACAAAAAGGAAACATCAGCTAATTAATCTTAATTATTGAAAAGATCATGTCTTTTGTGAACATTGTCTGGGTAGATGTGTTTTAACTTGCCATAAAACAAGAATCATCAGTATGCAGTGAGGAGGTATTGAAGAAAATTGCCTTAGAACTAGAATTGTCCCTCTGGAGTCGGCGCCTGAATAGGCTGAATAATGTATTGGTTAAGAACATGGACTCTAAAATCAAGTTGCCTGGGTCGAAACTTCACTACCACAATTTATTAACTGTTTGACCTTGGGCCAGTAGCATCACTTCTTTTTAATTCAGTTTATTCACATGTAAAATGAGAATAAACATGGTACCCATTTCATAGGGTGGCTTTGAGGATTCATCATAAGAGAAATTTTCAAACATTTATAAAGTGCTTGGCACACAGTAAGTATGAATATGTTAATTACAGTACTGTTTTGTTAGGAAGCATCTGCCTTCTCTCTTTCTGTGCCGCCGATTCTCCAGTGGCTTAGAGTGAGTCCTCTATACTTTATTCACACTTTCCTTGACCTTGCTAACATTTTCTCAAGTAGAAATCTTTCTCTGCTTAATGAATTCTATGCATTTGTTCTCTCTATATATAATATATTGTTTTCTTTGCTGATTGCTAGGTCAGTTGTGCAAATTACCTATAAAATATCTGCTAATTTAAGTTAATATTTCTAGTATTGCTTAATTTGATGAATAATGACATATTTTAATATTTTATTAATATATACCTTACTTATAAAATAATTCTGTGGGTCAATTTCCTTTTTATTGTAGGTTCCAGTTCAGTTGAAGAAATTCAACTTCCTGTAATCTGTAGACTTCTTCCCCTTGACCTTGTAATAAGGGCAGTTTAGACAGAAAACATTAAGCAATTTCCCCAAATTTCTGTTAGGAGGGCAATAGAGAAGTCTTTTAATAGTCCTCAGCAACCTGGGGGTTGGGTTAAGAGGATGGAGATATGGACTGAAATGACTAGCAAGCAACTGATCCTATTAATTTTCAACACCTTCATGACGCTTTTGGAATCTAATAATCCCCTAGATTTGCCTCTGAGACACGAAGGGCTTACCTACCTATCTTTTGGGTCTCAGGTTTCTAGCGTATGAGAGGGGCAAAGCCCTCTATCCTGACTTATTGATTGGTGCCTGATATTCTGTCTTTAAATAACCAGCTTTATTTCCCAGAACTGAGTCCTTGGTTCCACATTTTCCTGCCTTATCTTGGATAAACTTATCTAGATACAACTTTTACTTCTCAAAATGAGCTACTGTCATATCCAAGTTTATGTCATTAGTCAATTCTCACAGATTATGCCACTTGTTTTATTTCAGCATCTGTCCAAAATTACACTAGATTCTGAACCTACTGAGTAGTATTGAATATTGGGTTTTACGTTTTGTTTTAGAATTGCATTTCATTAAGACTGTTTATATTTTGGTTCAGAATATAGTTATCCATTACTTTCTGGGCCACTGTTTTCGTCAAGGACTACCGTGCATGCCAACTAATTTACTCCCTCTAGTTCAGTACTTTATCCCTCCCAGCATACTATGTGTCTGCTGAAGTATCCTAAAGTCCTCCTGTAAAAGTTTCACAGACACTATCTTCTTAGTATCTCCATATAGCTCTTGGATTTCTTTGTGGAAATGTGTGAATTGGACAAAACATTCATGGGTTTGGGTTTTCTAAAGCTTAGCTCAATTGCCTCCTGAGAACTGGATCTGAATGTTTGTACAATTTCTGTTTATTCACTCTTTTGAAGTAAGACTTTCCTATTGGAATGGGTGGGATGAAAATAGAAATGAATTCTTTTAATTTTTTTATATAGCATCTTGTTTCTAAAGGATCACTTTAGAATTTAATTGTTATGGTAACCTGGAAATTTCAATCATTTCTGTCTATTAAGCTGTATTGTTATGGAGTATTTGATATTTTTGAAGTACTTCATAATAATTTCTTCGAATAGTTGTTCCTCACAATGGACCTATGATATAGAGCATCACTATCATATCATCTTTCCTCTGTTTTCTTTTAGGAGAAGTGAACAACAGGCCATTTAATAACTTGTCAAATATTACCAAGTGAGTCAGTGGCAAAATGGGATTTGAAATCCCTGTGCCTAAGTCCCTGATCACCATATCCCTATTTATTGTTTAGTCTGTCATTTCTTATTTCAATAAAATTCAATTAAATTATTCAGTGTTATATCTCCCTTCTCCCACACTATTTCTTTTTTGTTTACTTAATCATAACCACCAGATGAAGACTTGTCTAATAGTAGATGGATGAATTAAATTATTTCTTTACAACTTTCTAACATTCTTTACCCTTTGATTTTACCTAGTAAAACTAGATTTCAGAATATCTAATCTTTGATGGTTAAGTTAAATGATCAAGTTAGGTTAATCAAGTTAAATGATTAAGTCAACTAATTACAGTTATATACATTTAATTTTGTAAATATCAAGAAATATATATGATGGTGTAATTTGTCTGCAAATTTATTGAAGCATGGGATCATGGCTTCTAATCAGGAAGGGAGCATGATACAAGTAGTAAAGGACCTTTAGATTAAACTTCCACCTCTTTTCCACACCAGATATGTGACCTTGGGCAGCAATTTATCCTTTTCACCCTGATGTTCCTCTTCTATAAAATGGCAATCATATTTACCTCATAGAATTCTATGAAGTAAAACTGCTTGTCATTTTAATGTACCAGGTAGAGTCCAGCTAGTTAAATAGAAACCACACTAGGTATTTAGCAGAAAAAAAAATAATATAGAGAATTGGATATATAAATGTTGGAGGGCTAAAATAGGAAAAAAGAAAGTAACCCAAAGATAACTGCAGGAAGTATCTACCATCTCTAAGTCTGGGAATATAAAAGGTAAGAGGTTGAAGTAACCAGAGAGTAGGAGCTTGGAACAGGGGCCTGGCTGAATTGGTACTCAGACTGAAGTCACCACCCAACTGCTTCTGGTAACTTAGGATCTCAGAAGAGAGACCCGAGATAGCTGGAACTCAGACCTCTGAAGAGATAAAAAGAAAAACAAAAGCAAAACACAAACAAACACTGGAATACTTCTGGTACCTTTGAGTAGGCCCGGTGAGGCTGGTTCTTGGAATTTCAAGAAGAAATTAAACTGAAAGGAACTGGGGCATGAAACAAAAACAGCTCCGTCTCTTCCCCCTTGCTTTCCAATCTCTCTCTAGCGTCTTCTATTGGTTGAAGCTAATGGGAAGACAACTGGCAAAGGATTCTAGAAAATATAGTTTTCAGAGTTACAGCCTTAGCATTGTAGAATACACAAGGGTATATTTGAAGCTGAGAGACAAAAGACTAAATAACTGGTACAAATAAGTATAACTAAAAAATAAAACCACAAAAATTGCTTTTGGTTTTAGATAGCATTTTTGAAGTCCAGCCAAATTCATCAGTATATCATGATTAAGTTGTATTCCTTTTATGAATTGTGGCTTTCAATAATGACAAGAAATGGATTGTTACATAATTCACACACAGACCCCCAGAAAACCACATCCATTTCCTGTGACCACTTTTCTCTTCTCCTTCCTGAAGTATGCTCAAGTATTTCTCTGCACCTGAATGAGCAGATTGTTTTTTCTTTGTGAAGCATGTGTTTCATAAAGCCCAGTAAAACGTAGAACAGCTGCAAATGGGTGTCTTGAAACTCCCAGAGAGATTGTCAAACAAGCAAGCCCATATGAGTAGAAAAGATCTTAGATTGCTAGGACTCTCATTTATTTACTGAATTAGAATGATGTTGAGGCATTTTTTTTTAAGATGGAGTCTCACTCTATCGCCCAGATGCTGAAGCATTTAAATACTTTCTTTGAGAAGTGTGTGATAGGATCTTATGCTGTTTACCTGATAACTACTCCATAGATTAATCTAGTGTTTCTTTGGGCAGCTAGACTGGATGAAATACAAATTTATGTCTAGTATGTGAACAAGACCAGTTATACTTTCAATAATGTGCTCATTTCAGAGAATGTATCTTTAGATGTCAATAAGAGCTAAACTTCAATTTTTTATCTGTTTTTCTAAGTTAACAAAACAAAGATTGAAGCAAAATAAGGAAGTTTTAGAAAAAGGAATCTGACCTGAGGTGGGTCTAATATGATTGGCCAATATAATTTAGTTGATATTTTAGCAACTGTGCATATATTTGTAGAAGTTCATGAGGTTATTCTTGTTGTTTCTGTAAGGGAAAGCCAGGATTCTTTATCACTTTGTTTTGGTGGAGAAGAGGATACTAAAGGAACTGGATAATTGTACACTTAAGTGGATTTGTAGGTGTCTGAATGGCTATATCCAAAATGCATTGGATAATGGACCATATAAATATTTGTGTAATGGGAGAAGATGTATACATCACATAGTATTACTACCTTCCATTCTAGCCCGTTAAATATGAAAATATTCAGAGGCAGGCATAGGAGATACGATGCTCAATTTTCAGATGTTAAAAACCTGGACCGAATTGCTAACACTAGGTATCAAACGACTGCAAGGACTACAAGAACAAAGTGATCCAATGATGGATGTGTCTGCTAATAAAGTCAATTCTTCTTAGACTGCATTGTACTGGTGTCCAAATCAAGGGAGAAAAAAGTTTCACAGCTCTTCATGTGTGAGGTAAGTGGCAAGAAATAATCTTTCTGGTAACATCCTTACTCTTGTAATTGATTTTTGCTGTACCTCCCAAAGATGTTATTCCGAGGTGTCTTGACAGTCATAGATAATTATCTAACTGTTGGTCAATGAATGTTTCTGATTCCCTGCATCTCCAATAGAGGAAGGGGCTTGAGAGGGTAAGCCTTCTGAGGGAGCATGTTGTTCTATGACATTAATGCTACAAAAATTGCTGAGGTCCAGTGACTAAGGAACATATTTTTTGGTTTTGTTTTACTTTTCCTCCACCAACAGTCTTGTTCCTGGGTTTCAGGGAAAACTAGAGTGTGTATGAAGGTTGCCACACCCTATTGTGACATCTCCAGGCATGTTTTTAAATGCCTGATGCCTCATATTTATGAGAATGTATGCAGTGGAGTCACACCTGGTTTTCTTCCTCTCCATCAAAAATGGCAGCAGCAATAATGGTCACCTTCTGAGTGTTGATTATATACTGAAAACTATGCTAAGCACCTCCATTATCTCATTCAATTACCATAATAATTCCTTATGAGGATGAGTAAACCAAGGCTCAGAGACATGAGCAATTTGTCTAAACTCACCTAGCTAGTCAGTGGCGAAGCCGGAACTTCAATCCAGGCTATCTCACTATGCAGAAGCATCTCTGCCTATAGTTTGAAAAGAGCCATGCACCAGATTTAGGAAGACTTGGGTCCTAGGACAGGTCTGCCTAACCTAATACTGTGATGAAACACTTCACTTGCCTAGGCCTTCACTTTCTCATTTGTAAATTGAGTTGGCTGTGTGGAATGGTCATTATGGTATCTTGCAGGTCTAATCCTCTAAATCTAAAGTTCACTGAGAATTTGGATTTCTTTTATTTTTAAGTCAGTGTAAGTGAAGGATTGACTAGAACCTGTCTCTTTGAGAATGATTACTTCTGGGGGAGAATTTGAGTACGATTTCCCCAGTTTTCAGGGCAAGAGGTAATAAGAACAGATGAAATCAACTCTCTTATATGATTTTGGAGAAAGACATCAAACATTAAATGTAAAAATTAGAGTTATTTCTCCTTTGGGTGGGTCTTCAAAATTATTTTAAGAGGTTTGGTCTTTTAATCTTATAGATATGTCAGAGGATATCAAATAGGATTGTGTTTATTCTCAGAATTTTGGCTAGAGCTAAAAAACTGAAAAAAAAAAAAAAAAAAAACATAAATGCCTACACATTCTATAGAGAGCAGCTAGCTACAAAGTCAGAAAACTTACCTATGGTGTTAAAAGTCAGTTACTGGAAGGAAGTGCAAGGGGAGCTTTAGTGGAGCTGGTAGTGTTTTGGGTGCTGGTTATATGAATATGTTAACTCTGCACAAATTCAGTGAGCTATACGTTTGTGAGTTGAACATTTTCTGTGTTTAAGTTGTGTATCAATAATTTTCATTTTCTTTTTCTTTTTCTGTTTTTTTTTTTTTGAGCCTGGGTTGCCCAGGCTGGAGTGCAGTGGCAGGATCTTGGCTCACTGCAAGCTCCACCTCCCATGTTCACACCATTCTCCTGCCTCAGCCTCCCAAGTAGCTGGGACTACAGGTGCCCGCCACCATGCCCAGCTAATTTTTTTTTTTGTATTTTTTAGTGGAGACGGGGTTTCACCCTGTTAGCCAGGATGGTCTCAATCTCCTGACCTCGTGATCTGCCCACCTCAGCCTCCCAAAGTGCTGGGATTACAGGCGTGAGCCACTGTGCCTGGGGGTATGTCAATAAATTTTTACCAAAAAACATATCAGAAAGGTTCAGCCACCAACAACTCCAATCAATCACCTCCTGGATATATAAGAGAAGATTAAGTATTTGAAAATATTACTGAATAAATCATTAGGGTAGAGAGTTGTCAACCAAATAGAAAGTACAGGCTGGGCGCGGTGGCTCAAGCCTGTAATCCCAGCACTTTGGGATGCCGAGACGGGCGGATCACGAGCTCAGGAGATCGAGACCATCCTGGCTAACCCGGTGAAACCCCGTCTCTACTAAAAAATTCAAAAAACTAGCCGGGCGAGGCGGCGGGCGCCTGTAGTCCCAGCTACTCGGGAGGCTGAGGCAGGAGAATGGCGTGAACCCAGGAGGCGGAGCTTGCAGTGAACTGAGATCCGGCCACCGCACTCCAGCCTGGGCGACAGAGTGAGACTCCGTCTCAAAAAAAAAAAAAAAAAGAAAGTACACCTTTCATGACCCTCCCCTCCAGTATATTAGAAACTTCCATCCTCTTTATCTTGTATATATTTTTATTGCACTAATCAAGAGACTGAAAAATTGTGCCAAGATCATTTCAGTATAAAGTTTTTGCCAGAAAAACCCAATTAGAAAAGTGAAATGGCAAAACTAATTCACACTAATATGTTCTAGACTCTGGAAAGCCTCTCCCTAGAGAATCTGCATTCTCAAATAAGACCATTGGGAAAAGCAGTGCAGAAAAACAAAAGAATCTTAAGGGATGGAATATGAGGGATCAGGAAGGGAGATATTTGAGGTTCAGGGTCTTTTTCAGATAAACATTTATCCTGCTTTGCCACAGATTAACCTTTTCTATGCTTGTTAGATTTTTTAATATAGGCCAGAAACCCAAATTCTTATAAACACTAATGTATAAATTAATATGTGTGTATAAATAGTCAAATAAATAAAATACAATAATTTATGACCATTGTCAAAACTATGTTCAAGAGAATGTACAGTAACTCATTTATTCTTTCAAAAATGTTCCTATTGAGGACTTATAATGTCCCAGTCAGTAGGGGCAATGCCATGAACAAAATGAGAGATACATTCTCTTCCTTCCTGAAATCTTAGATTTGGCAAGGGAGGAAGACATTTAAAAATTGATGCTCAACTATTTCATTATAAGCTTGATCTACAGTGCTGTAAAGTAAAATACAGCTACTCAATTTTCTTGAAATAGTGTTTTGAAAGGTACCAAAAGTATATTTACTTGGGGCATTGGGTAGTATAACCTTAGCGTCAGATTTTCAAAATAAAATTACAAAGAAAAATGCCACACAATTGAGCTTTTCTTACTGTTATACTCAGTGTTCTTTATTCCTTTTTGTGTGTGTCAGAGAGGTGTGTTAATCCTATCTAATACCACAGCATATCTATTACTATGTGTCTGATGCTTTGAAGAAAATTTCTTCTTTTGAAAACACATTTCTGTTTATCTTTACATTCTTTTGAAAATTGTGTTGCCATAGCTGCAAGATATTTGTTTTGATCCTTTCTCCTTAATTGACAGGGAGGTTGTGATTCAGTAAGGAACAATCGTTTTGTGAATTACTTGACTTAATTTTTAAATGAGTCAGTGGTAAAGTGAGTTTTGAATAATGACCTTCTTTCTTGGCTTCATGTTTATTTTCTATTTAAATGTAATGCATGACCTTAAAATGCTTAGACACAAATGAAGAAGTTTTATATTGCTCTGCTTTCAATGTCAGGGAAAACAAAATCCTAAAAGAAATATATTTTAATCACTGTATTTTCCAGATAGTCCAAAAACCCTTTACATGTGACATTTATCTGAAACAATTATAAACTTCTCAGCAATAGTGTTAAGGGAGTAATAAGTGATGAAGATGGCCCCAATACCCAAATGGCAAACCCAAAATTATATTGTCTCTAGATTACTTATTGTGAGTTTATTCAGTGAAATCATAAGATTGTTGATGAAAATTTACATTCACTGTGCATGATTTTTTTTTTGTCTAAATGTCATGATTCTTACTTAAAAAACAATGTGTAGAACAAAACTGGAAGAATCACATTACCTGACTTCAAATTATATTATATAGCTATAGTAACCAAAACAACATGGTACTGCATAAAAACAGGCATATAGCCCCGTGGAACAAAATAGAGAACACAGATACAAATCCACACACCTACAGTGAACTCATTTTCAACAAGAACTTACATTGGGGAAAGGACAGTCTCTTGAATAAATGGTGCTGCAAAAACTGGATATCCATATGCAGAAGAATGAAACTAGACCCCTACCTCTCACCATATGCAAAAATCAAACCAAAATGGATTAAAGAGTTAAATATAAGACCTTCAACTGTGAGGCTACTGAAAGAAAACATTGGGGAAGTCTCCAGGGAATTAGACTGGGCAAAGACTTCTTGAGTAATATTCTGTAGGCATAGGCAACCAAAGCAAAAATGGAAAAATAGGATTACATCAAGTTAAATAACTTCCACACAGCAAAGGAAACAGCCAACAAAGTGAAGAAACAAGTCAAAGAATGGTAGAAAATATTTGTGAAGTACCCAGCTGACAAGGGATTAATAACCAGACTATATAAGGAGCCCAAACAACTCTGTAGGAAACAATCTAATAGTCCAATAAAAACAGAGGTAAAATATTTGAGTAGACATTTCTCAAAAGAAGACATGTAAATGGCAAACAGTCCATTTGTTTTCAACAACACTGATCATCAGAGCAATGCAAGTCAAAACTACAATGTGATATCACCTCACCACAGTTAAAATGGCTTTCATCCAAAAGACAGTCAATAACAAATGCTGGTGAGGATGTGGAGAAAAGGGAGCTGTCATACGATGTTGGTGGGAATGTAAATTAGTACAACTACTATGGAGAACAGTTTCCAGGTTCCTCAAAAACTAAAACTAGAGCTACCACAGAATCCAGCAACCCTGCTCCTAGGTATATACCTAAAAGAAAGGAAATCAGTGCATTGAAGAGATATCTGCATTACCATGTTTATTGCAGCACTAGTCACAAGAGCCAAGATTTGGAGGCAACCTAAGTGTCCATCAACAGATGAATGGAATGAAGAAAATGTGGTACATATGCACAATGGGGTACTATTCAGCCATAAAAAAGAATGCAACCCTGTTGTTTACAACAATATGGATAGAACTGGAGGTCATTATGTTAAGTGAAATGAGCCAGGCACAGAAAGACAAACACTACATGTTCTCACTTATTTGTGGGAGCTAAAAATTAAAACAATTGAACTCATGGAGGTAGAGAGCAAAAGGATGGTTACCTGTGGCTGAGAAGGGTATCAGATGAGAGGGGAATTGTTAATGGGTACAGAAAAATAAATAATAAATAAGACCTAGTATTTGCTAACACAACAGGGTGAGTAAAGTAAAAAATAATGTAAATGTTCATTTTAAAGCAACTGAAAAAGTGTAATTTAATTTTTTGAAACAAAAAGATAAAGCCTTGAGGTAATTTACCCCACTTACCCTGATGTGATTATTATGCATTGCAGACCTATATCAAAATATCTCATGTAACCCATAAACATATACACCTACTATGTACCCACAAAAATTAAAAATTAAAACAACATGTGAACTGCAAGCAATCCGATATTGTCCAACAATCACAAACAAGTTTACGAGGAGGTATTTAATTAGCCATTCATTCTCATTTTATTCTACTTACTGTATTAGATCCTTTTCTATGCAGCATTTGACATCTTTGCAATTCACAAGATATTCTATATGGTTAAATTTGTCCCATTTTAAATAATACATAATGATCTATTATTCTCAGTGACCTTTTTCATCTTTTTCTTCATTCATCAACATGACAAAATTCTTTTGGCAAATTGGTATTTATTTCTGTTATTTTAGGTCATGAGATTTCTTTGCAAAGTAAAGTAAGCAAACACAAAATATTTCCTTATATTCACCTGGTTTCCAGATTCTTCCAACACAGTCAGAATTGAGATTCCCTAAATGTAAAAGTTTGTGGCTGTAATTGAACTAAGTAACCAATTGATTGTCTGTGTCTTCTATCAGTGATAATGTAGCATCTTAAGCCACAGGTCATCCCGTTCATCTCACAGCCTCATTTTCTTGCCATGATATTTTTGGGAAGTCCTCAGGACTTCAGTGGCAACTCAGGAACTATATATTTGGGAGTACGTCTTTGGCTCTCCTCATCTTTCCATGACTGCCTTCTTTCCTAATATTAGAGGTTGTCTGTAGAGTTATTTGAAGGCGGCACCTCATCACTGTCATTGTTTTCAGTGCTTTCTACAAGAATTTTAATATCTGGGCCAAGAGCGTTTTCACTCAGGATTCACCACAAGGAACCCTTAAGGTGTGAGGAAGGTTTCATGCTCCTGAGAGTCCTCTAGAAACTGAGATGAGGAGAATGGCGATTACCCATTCTGTTTCACATTTTGTTACCTGGGCACCAAAGCAGTGTTTTTTAATGTCACCAATATCACTCAAAATCCCTCAAAAAAAACACATTAAACCCCTTCCTGAATCTCTATCTCACTGCCATAGTATCTGATATTTCAGTATGAGTCTTGGTTTGGAAATTAATATTTTGGATAAATTGCTATCTGGCCTTCTTCATCTCAGTTTTTTTGCCAACCCCTGGGATGAACACTCTGTCACACAGCACACTCCAGAACTTAAGTTAAAATGTATCATACAGGCTGGGCACAGTGGCCCTCACCTGTAATATCAACACTTTGGGAGGCCAAGGTGGGCAGATCACTTGAGGTCAGGAGTTCAAGGCCAGCCTGGCAAACATGGTGAAATCTTGTCTCTACTAAAAATACAAAAATTAGCCCTGTGTGGTGGCAGGCACCTGTAGTCCTAGCTACTCGGAAGGCTGAGGCAGGAGAATTGCTTGAACCCGGGAGGCGGAGGTTGCAGTGAGGCGAGATCCAGTCTGCACTCTACTGTACTCCATTCTGGATGACAGAGTGATACTCCATCTCAGAAAAAAAAAAAAAAAGTGTCATACAAATAAACTCAATTAATTCATTTTTGGTAGCTCCACCAACGCTTTACAAGACATATTTAAAACTTATTGATAATAGTAAAATGTTTTTCTTTACTGTCATACCCTCCTCTCATGCTCAATTCATGCTTAAAAGCACTTTGTGATTTGCCTTTTTTCCTCAAAGCCAATTCTGTCAGGCTAGAGCTCTACTATATCGGTATATGGCCTTCATTTAAAACATTATTAAAACTTTTTATGTACAACATGGCCAAGGTGATAATAAAAGAGCTAAAAATATAGTAAGTCCAGAGATCAGCAAGGCTTATAAGTTCTGAGAAGGCTTAGTGAACCCTGGTCCATACTAGAATCATGGGAGTAGGTAAGGATTTTTCAAAGGAGTCAATTCTTATGAAAGCTCATAGAGGGTAAACTTTATATTAAAACATTTTCTCCAATCCCCTCCAAATTCAGCACCCTCAAATTCATGCCCTCCCTCACAGCACCCTAGCTTTTATCATGCTTTTGTTCTAGATGCATATCAAGAAAAAAGGAAGAATGGACCTGTAAATATGACCCTCTTCCATGAAACAGGTGGTTCAGATGTCCTCTTAAAAGCACAGTATCAATAGACAACATGAGCACTAGAGTTAAGAGAAAGGTAAAGAATTCCAGCTAAGTTATAAAATCTTAATGACAAGGAGATAACTGAGCATTCCAAGAGAAAAGGGAATGTAGGATGTAGGGTTATGATTGCGTGTTGTTTGGCGTTTATAATACTACTTGTTAGGAATGAAAAGGCTAGAAGTAATAGACCAAAGTGGATTTGAAACAATTACTGGCCACAGCTGAATGACTATTGCAGTATATATTATTTCCGAATGAGTAATATCCTCTATAAACCTACACAAAGAGACAGATATTAATGTAGAAATTTAGGAAGAGAGAGTAGGAACCATAGTATAGCAATTATTCTCAAGACACAAAGATTTAAAGCAACGGTTCTCAAAGCATGGTTCTGGACCCAGCAGCATCAGCACCATTTTGGAATTTGTTAGATACAAAAATTATCAGGCTCTTCCCAAGATCTACTGAATTAGTATCCGCAGGGTAGGTCCCAGCAATCCATGTTTCATCTGCATTCATCACCCTTTATGTAATTCTGATGCACATTCAAGTTTGAGAACCACTTATTTAGGGACAACTTATAAATTAATTTGTACATATGAACAAGTGTTGGTTAATTGTCTAAGTTCAAGATTCCACGGGGCCAAAAGAGTTATACACCAAAATCCATGCCCTCCAGGGTCATAACGCTTGGTTAAGACACAAAGCACAATGTACAGATATTTTCGACATTCAAGGCAACAATAAAAAAATGGCATAGATCAGTCAGGTTAAGATTAACTGCCAATTTAGTAGAATTGAATATTCCCAGTGCAGGTCCTATGAAAGAAAAGATTACTTACCAGTGGTGGGATAAAGATATCTAGAAGGAAGTAATAGTTAGGATTGTTAGGAGAGTTTCAAGGGAAGTTTGAAAATCAGATGGAAAGAGAGAGGGGCATTCATGAAAAGCTCGGGGCAAGATGACTTCAAGGGCGAATTCTACCAAACAGTCAAAGAGGAAATAATACTAATTCTTCTTAAACTCTTCCGAAAATTAGAAGAGGGAACACTTCCAAATTCATTTTGTGAGACCAGCATTACTCTGATACCAAAGGCAAAGACACCACAGAAAAGAAAATCATAGTCCAACAGTCCTAATGAACATAGATGTAAAATCTTCAATAAAATACTAGAAAATTAATTCAACAACACATTAAAAGAAATATACACCCCAACCACGTGAGATTTACCCCTGGGATGCAAGGATGGCTCAACATATGCAAATTAATCAATGTGATAAACCACATTAACAGAACAAAAAGCAAGAAAAAAAAATATCATCCTCAAGAGATGCGGAAAAACCATTTGATGAAATTCAACATTCTTTCATGATAAAACCCTAAACAAAATAAGTACACAAGGAATTTATGTCAATACAATAAAGACCATTTATGAAAAGTCCTCCGCTTACATCATAATCCATGAAGAAAAACTAAAAGTTTTTCCTGTAAAATTCAGTATAAGGTAAGTATACCCACTCTCACCACTTCTATTCAACATAGTACTAGAAGTTGTAGCCAGATAAACAAGAAAAAGAAAGAAAAGACATCCAAATCAGAAAGGAAGAAGTAAAATGGTCTTTGTTTTCAGACAACATGATCTTATATGTAGAAAAGTCTAAAAACACCATAAAAATCTGTTAGAACTAATAAATGAATTCAGTAAAGTCATCGGTTACAAAAGTCAATGAATAAAATCAGCAAAATCTTTACATCATAACAAATTATCCAGAAGAAATTAACAAAAGAATCCAATTTACCATAGCATCAAAAAATACTGAGGAATAAATTTAACCAAGGAGATGAAAAATCTTTTCACTGAAAACTGTAAAACATTGATGAAAGAAATTGAAGAAGAAACTAATAAGTGGAAAGGTATCCCACGTTCATTGATTGAAAGAATCAATATTGCTAAAATGTCTGTACTGCCCAAAGCAATATATATAATCAACACAATCCCTATCAAAATTCTGATTCCATTTTTCACAGAAATAGAAAAAACAATCTTAAAATTTGAATGAAACCTTGAAAGACCCCAAATAGGCAAAGCAATCTTGAGAAAATAGGAGAAAGTTACAGAGGCCTCACACTTCCTGATTTTAAGTTATACTACAAAGCGATTGTAATCAAAACATGGTACTGCCATAAAAACAGACACATAGGGAACATGTTACTTAACATTGGTCTTGGTAATCTTGGTAATGATTTTTTGGATGTGATGCGCTAAACACAGGCAAAAATAGCAAAAATAAATAAGCAGGACTATATCTAACTTAAAAGCTTCTGCACAGCAAAAGAAACAGTCAATAAAATGGAAAGGCAATCTACAGAATGGGAAAAAGTATTTGCAAACCATATATCTGTTAAGGGATCTATATCCAAAATATATAAGGATTTCATACAACTAAGTAGCAAAAAAAAAAAAAAAAAAAAAAAAAAACCAAACCAAAACAAAAAAATCCCAAAAAACAGCAAGAACAACTACAAAAAAAACACATAGTGGGCAAAACACTACAGTAGACATTTTTTCCAAAGCTGACATAGGGATAACCAATAGGAATATGAAGAGGTACTCAAAATAACTAATCAGGAAAATGCAAATGAAAACCACAATGAGTGAGACAAACGTGATAGCTGCTACACTATAGAAAGATCTGTATACTTAAAATTACCAAACTTTGATGACAGAAACAAATATCAAAGAAGACACAAATATGTGGAAAGATATTATATATTCATGGATTAAAAGAGTTAATTTTGTTAGAATGTCCAGACTCCCCAAAGTGGTCTATAGATTCAGTGCAATTCCTATCAAAATTCCAATGTCATTTTTCACAGAAATAGAAAAAAAATCCATAATTCTTGTGGAGCCACGTACATGCATGCACATGTGCACGCACGTGCACACACACATCACCAAATAGCCAAGGCAATCTTGGGCAAAAAGAAAACCGCTGAAGCCAGGACACTACCTGACTTCAAACTATATTACAAAGATATAGTAGTTAACCCATGTAGGCCTGAGGTCACGATTTTTTGAATTTTTGCTGTCAGATCTTGGTGATTACCTTGAACAGTAGGATATAAATAACTCCCACATGCTTAGCATTCCAATAATGGAACACTAAGGATAAATGGGCTAAAACAGCATGGTACAGTCATAAAAATAGACACATCAACCAATGGAACTGAATAGAGAGCCTAAAAAGAAACCCATGCATTTACAGTGAATTGATTTTTGACAAAGATGCCAAGAACAAACAGTGGAAACAGGACAGTCTCTTCAGTAAAGGGTTTTGGGAAAACTGGATACCCACGTGCAGAAGAATGAAATTAGACCCTATCCCACAGCATATACAAAGATCAACTCAAAATGGACTAAAGACTTTAGCATAAATCTGAAACTGTAAAAGTACTAGGATAAAAATATAGGAGAAATGCTGTATGACACTGTTCTGGGCAATGATATCTTGGATATGACTCCAAAAGTACAGGCATCAAAAGCAAAAATAGACAAATGGGATTGCATCAAACTGAAAAACTTCTCTCAGTAAACGTAACAAGAGAGTAAAGAGACAAACTATGAAATGATAGAATATATTTTCAAGCTGTACATCTGATAAGAGATTAATATCCATAATATTTAAGTAACTCAGATAAATCAATATCAAGAAAATAATCAGATTAAAAAATGGTCATAGTACCTGAATAGTCATTTCTCAAAAGAAGACATACAAATGGTAGTATAGAAATTTAAAAATGCTCAACGTCACTAATGATCAGGGAAATGCAAATTAAAACCACAATGAAATATCATTTCATGTTTGTCCGAATGCCCATTATCAAAATGATGAAAGATAACAAGTGTTGGTGAAGAATATGGAAAAGAGAGAACCCTTGCATACTCTTGGTGAGAGTGTGAATTCGTATAGCCACAGTAGAAAACAGTATGGAGGTTTGGGGGTTTCTCAGAAATCTAAAAAGAGAATTGACATATAATCCAGAATTTTTATATATCCAGAAATTTCACTTCTGGGTATATATCCAAAGGATTTGAAATCAGCATGTTGACAACATATGTGCACCCTCATGTTTATTGCAGCACTATTCACAATAGCCAAGTTGTGGAGTCAACATAAGTGTTCATCAACCTGTAAATGTATAAAGAAAATGTGATATATATATATATATATATATATATATATATGCACAGTGTAATACTATGCAGCCTTAAGAAAGAGAAAACTGCGTCATTTGCAACAACATGGATAAATCTGGAGAATATTATTCTAAATGATATAAGCCATGCACAGAAAGACAGATGTTCAGATAGCACATGTTCTCACTTACATATGAGAGCTAAGAAAAATCAAATGCACAGGAGCAGAAAGTAGGATGGTGGGTATCAGTCTGTGGAGATACGGGAATGAGGAGAACTTAGTCAAAGAGTATAGTGTTTCATTAGAGAGGAGGAATAAATGATAAATTCTTGAAGTGGTGGATATGTTATTTAGCTGGACTCAATCATTCCAAATTATATACATGTATCAATGTATCACTTTTTACTCCATAAATATATACAATTAAAATTTGTCAATGTCAACAAATAAATAAAAGTAAAATGAAAAGAATTCTATATAAAAAAAAGTGAGATATCACCTCATGCCTGTTGGAATGGCTATTATAATAAAAACAAAAGATAAATGTTGTCGAGGATGTGGATAAAAGTGAACCCTTGTATACTGTTGGTGGAAATGTAAATTGATGCAGCCATTATGGAAAACAGTGTGGAAGTTCCTAAAAAAATTTAAAATAGAGGTACCTTCTGATCCAGCATTCCTACTTTTGGGTATCTATCTAAAAGCAATGAAATCACTATCTCAAAAAGCTATCTGCACTTCCATGTTACTGCAGCATTATTTACAGTAGCCAAGATATGGACAGAACCTAAATGTCCATCAACAGGTGAGGGAAAAATGAAATCTGGAGGAATGAATATATATATATGCATATATATTCCTCCAATATATGTATATTCCTCCAAATATATATATAATATATATAACTTTTATGAAGTGAAAAGAATAAAAGATAAAAAATAAAAAGAATTTTCTTTGTATGAAAATACTGTGATTAATATTGGCACCATTTCCTTCTGGAGTCACAGCCAAAAGTAAAAGCACTTTATTGAATAAATTTGATAAGTAAGAACTGAACATAAGTAGATTTTTATCTTTGTTCCTAATTAGATATTCCCTAGATTAAGAAAAATATCACTTGACCCAGAAAGAATTTTAACAAAACCATAATTCATGTGTAGTCAAAAATGTCCTAGCTTATCTAGGTTTATAAACATAGCACTGAAAGCACTTCAAAGTATAATTACCTGAATTTTTAAATGAGTGGATAGAAATTTATTCTATGTGCAGTGAAAGTTTTCCGCTGAATTTTGCTGCAAAAGAAACTATTTTCATGTTTTTATTTGATGTTATTGTTTGTTTCTTGGATCTTCACTGCAAAACACAAGTATTTAGTCACTTAATTAAGGCTAATAATTCTAATCCAGCTTAACTTAATGAATAAAAATATTTTTAGTTTTCTCTTTTAAAAAGCAAATGTCTTGAGACACTTTGGTAAATGAGCCAAAAATAGGTGCAAATGTAAATGGAAACTTGATGTATGACCGAGAATCACTGTAAATCAGCGGGATAAGGATGATCTATTCATTAAATGGTGAGAGAAGTGATGGTTATCTATGTGGAAAAAATGTAAAGGTAGACAGATATTGATTTCATTCATATACAAAAATAAATCCCAGACTCATCATGGTCTTACATGTGAAAGGCAATAAATTAAAGGATAAATCCTTATGACCTTTTGTTAGAGAATAATTTATTAAGTAAGACATAAAAGCACAAGCCATTAAAGAAAATATTGGTAATTTCATATATAAAATTTAAGAACTTCTCTTTACTGGAAGGAACAATAAGGAGAGAAAAGACTAGGCATTGTAACTCTGATTACTGAAAAAACTGTCATATTCAGAGTATATAAATACTGTCGGAAATCAACATGAAAAAGACCATGGTGAGGGGGAAAGATGAGCAAATTACACAATTAGTATTTTCATAGAAGAGGAAATTCAAATGAAATGTCCATTAAATATATGGAAATTTTTAGATAAAATTACACACCAACTAGAATGACTAAAAACAATGACAACACTAAGTAAAGATGCAGACAACAGGGAATCATTTTGGTTCAATTACTTTGGAAAATAACTTGGTATTACCTAGTAAATTTGAAAATGTGCATACTTGAGGACCCAGTAGTTCCATTCCTAGATGTATAACATACAAACTCTCGTACATATACAAGAGGTTCACAGAAGAATGCTCATAAGATTGCTATTTGAAATGACAAAAAGATTGAAAACAATACACATATTAAAAATAGAATAATTTGTAGTGTACTTATACAATGTACTTATACAATGTAGTGTACTTATATTATTCAGCAGTGAAAAAAGAATGGAATAAAGGTCCAGGCATCTGGTTGGATTAATCTCAGTAACATACCAATATACCAGTGAGCAAAAACCAAATCTTACAGCAGAATACACTTGTGAGATTCCATAACTTAAATTTCAAAACAAGTAAAACAACAAAAACATCAAAACAAGCAAAACCAAACAAAATATTGCTTAAACTATTTTTAGTTAGTGTTGATACTTAGTTTACAACTACTACCTTATGTTATAAAACTATAAATAAAAGCAAGGACATGTTTAACACCAAATTCAGGATATTGAATACCCCTGATTCAAAGACGGACATTGGAATTGTCCAGGGACAACAGATTTCAAAAAATGGTGTCTATTGCTTAAGCAGGATGGTGTAGGTACACAGGTGTTTATTTTGCAAAATTATTTTCTGTTCATTCTTATTCGCTAAACTGTACATTTATTATGACACTATTTTGTATACAGGATGTTTTTAAAAATACAAATAAGCTCTTTGGAAAGTAAAGAATGAAAATGAATCGGACTGAGACCAGACTGCAGGCAAGAACATTGGCTGGGCTACAGGCTGCTGCTGCCAGGGGAGAAATCATCATAGCTGGAGTTACATAAAGTAGGAAATGGGGAGGTTATAGAGAGAGGAAAAGGATTTAAAGGGACCACCTGGAGATTAAGAGTTTAAAAAAAAAAAAGTATTTCACATAAACTTAATGTGTAAGTAGTACTTGTCTTGGTCTCTTATTCTATTTCTTCTCTTTTTAAAAAAACTTATTAATTGAAGTATAACATAGAGAGCAGTGAAGCAAAAGTGTTCATCAGTAAGCTTCATAAAGTAAAAACACATGAGTAACCATACCACGCAGAACAAGAAACAGATCATGAATAATACCCCAGAAGCCCCCTTTGTTGACCCTTCTGATCACCACCACCACTTCCTGCCCAAAGATTACCATCCTGACTCCTAACATCATGGAATAGTTTCACTTTTTTCGGCTGTATATAAACGAAGTAGTCAGGTATGTATTCTTTTGGGTCTGGTTTCCTCAACAACATTATGTTGTGAATTTCATGAATTTTCTATGTATCGCAGTGTATCACTAAAAGTTATTTCTATATAACATTTCTTTGTTTGATCCTATCACAAATATTTATACATTTTACTGTAGCAGAACATTTATGTTGTTTCTTGTTTTTGGTTGTTATGAAGAAAGCTGCAATTAACACTGCTGTGTATGGATTTTTTTTAACGTATTTCAGTTCAAAATATATATATATGCTTGTGTTCCACTTGTATAGGTGCTGACGAAAGTGTCAGTTTTACAAAGAAGTTGAGTCCATTTACAATCCTACCAAGAGTTTATGGAATTCCTACTTACTTCCTATCCTGATATCATTTTAGATTTTCAGTCTTCTTAAAAATTTGTCATTTTATTCACTATATAGTGATATTTTGTTGTGGTTTAATTTGCATTTCTCTGATGATTAGCAAGTCAGAACACGTTCACACATATTCATTGGGTATTTAAATACCCCTTTTCATGCCTGTTTGAATTCTTGGCTATTTTTCTATTGGGTGGTATGTCTTTTTCTGGCCAATTTGAGGACTAACAAAATTGGCAATACTTTTAGTGGAATGTTGAAGAGTAAATTATTAAATTCAGCAAGACAGAAAAAGGAGCAGAAGAGGTAAAACTCTGACTTAATTTTGGGACTTGTTTTGGTCATCTTTGGAAGAGTGGTAATCTGCCAGTAGAAAAGAGAATTATTTCTGAAATCGAAAACCAAAATGATTTTCTAGATTCACCTGCTGCACCAGCGTTGTATAAAATTGTGGCTCATTTTCTAAATCCTCTCTGGCAAATGAGAGAAACTTACCTTTAATTTGCCATTTGTGATTGCTCTTTTGTGTGGGTATTTACTGTCTATCAGCTTTTGAAAAGTATAGAGAAGAAAAGGCTGAGGGTGGGAAGAAAAGAGAGGGGTCTCATTCAGCACTCTCTTGTGTGCATGATTGCTGATTTGAGAAGTCATAGCAGCCACAGTCTGGGAGATTTTCAGCCTTAGTTCATGAAATTGTCTTTCTAAACTACAATTCTTCTGTATAGTGGGAATATTCCTGTTTGAAAGAGAACATGAAGGACCATCTTTCCTCTTCCCTAGAAATACTAGTTTGTTCATGATATAAAATGGACAAGAGTGTTTAATTCTCTCAGAATAACATCTGTTCTTACAACAGGAATCACTGTTTAATAATAGACCTAATGTCAGTCTTCCCATTTTATAAAGATAATTTTTTTTCTTATCCTTTTACTTAACTAGATACCCTATATGATTTTTGAGCAATGCTTGATTTTGCCACATTTTACAGAGGTCTTAAAGAATTCCAAAAATGTATTTCATAGTCAAAAGTTTCACCAGAACTGGAATTTAACATATCCATCTTTCATCAGAATCAGAGAGAGGCAGAGAGAGAGTGTGTGAGAGAGAGTATGTGTTTTAATTCTTGTTGTGTCATCTAATTATACTTTCCTAGTAAAAAAAATGTTATAAGGTGTCACAAATTATGAGGGAGGCGAAGTGCAAGAAAAGGAATAAATGAATTGATGAATGAATGAAAAAATGCCACTAGTGATTTCATATTAATTCAAATGAAGTAATTTGATGACAAAGGACTTTATTTTACAACGATAACATTGATAATACTGATGACAATATTAGTAGATATCTGCTAATGACAGGTATCTTTTCCTCCATGTTTTCTTTGGGGCTTCGTAGTTGCTTTGGAAGGATGTTATTTCCTATAGAATTCTAAAAGAATAACAAATTCTTTAGAAGTTTCATTGAGTGAAGTGGACATGTTGACTATTAATCATGATGATTTTTGACATAACCTTAGAGAAGAGAAAAGAATGTTTGAAGGGTGGGAAATGGTTTCATCTATTTAGGGAGATAGATAGATTTGACTTGAGCTGTCATTTATATGAATATGTGCTATAAAGGGCCTGATTTTGATGCTAGTCGAAAGCACCTGACAAGAGTAATTACCAATCACCAGTCCTCTTGGACATTGCATGTACTTTAGTTCTACTGAGTGGAGCAAGTAGAGGGGAAACAGTGTCTCTGCACTGAAAAGGTTATATTGTCCAGCATAGGAAAAGAAAATATCAACAACCTAAAATTGATGTAATTTCAGATTTTTTTTAGTTAGTATTCAGCAACTACATTTTTGTAAATTTTGGAACTACTAAGTGCCAGGGAATTATGCTAGGAATGGGCTCTACTCTCAAGAAGAAATAGAAATGGACATACAAAGAAGGACATTATAACCCATGTCATATATATATCAATAGTACTTCATATCTACAAGTTAGTCACTGAAAATGTGATTAACTTTCCAGGACGAAGTCGGTTAAAAGGAGAGTCATCTGTACTAGGTCTTCAAGTATCTTTAACGTTGCCAGGTCAACAAGGGGGAGAAAAATATTCTAGACAAAGGAAACAGTATTTGCAAAGGTACCAAGATATGAAATAGCTTGGCATGTTAGAGAAACTACAAGTATTTAGTGTTCTTAGAGGGTGAAGTATAAGGGAGGATAAATGGATACTTAAGTGCGGTGTATAACCTCTTGCTGAGGCCTGAAAAATCCAGTCAAGGTTGGCCTGAAGAACATTAAGAGGAAGGGCTAGCAGCCAGCACTAGTAAGTCTTTTCTTCCCTTTCCACCCCATCTGCTTTGCCAGTGCAGTTGTGCTTATGAGTCAAGATTGAATGTCGTCCCCTAATGAAATGTAATGACAAACAATTTGAACGTGCTAATAGAATATGAATAGGCATGATGCATTTGAGATCATGAGGAAGCATCCGTAAAGAATATTCAGTGTTTTTGTTGTTGTTATTCAAAGTATTTTCTGACATATTCAGAAAGAAAAAGAGTAAAAATTATTTGAAAAGCAAGTTGGAGAAAAGAAAATTCTGCTCTGGGCCTGCTACGGTGAGAGATCCATCTATGCAGAGTCATCATTCTTAAGGAGACAGAAGGATAGCGATGACTGTCATAAGCAAATTTTCCATACCTAAAACTCTCAGAGGATGTCACACCAAGTGCCTGTTGCACCATGTACCCCCTGGCCTTTTTTCAACCCTGCTGCTGGGTACCAGGCGAAGGGCAGGATGTGAAAGCTCATGGAATGAAGGCACACAAAGCAAGGTAGTATGCCTGTTGCATGAACTTGTCTTCACTACGGCCAACAGGATATGAAGTGATAAGGCCCTAACTGGAATAATTAGAGTAAGCATGTGATGAGAGACATTTGGCACTAAAAGCGACAAACTTTCAAAGACAAGCTCTGATGCTTCAGATCAGCTAGCAGACGCCAGTGTTTCTCTTCGCATGTAGAAGACAAAGTATGATTAAAATGTGCACTTGATGGATGAGCTACTTCACTAGATTTTTACAAAGATTGTATGAGATAATATATGTAAAATCTGTAACACAATGCCTGGCACAACAGATTACAGTCCTTGACACACTATGTTTTAGTGTTTTATATTAAAGTACACAAAAATCTGAATAAAATGTGGATTTATACTTTTTTTAAATAAATCACATTTACAATAAACTTTAGTGGTGAATCAGTGCAACCCAATGCCACGATAGCCCTCTCCGTTTGGTGATAAAATATTTGGATGAGAACAAAATAAAAATTACCATCACTTCTAGCATTGACCAAGTAAAATCAAATATAGTAGATGGCACTTCTTTTAAAAGAATTTAAAAATCTTGCAGAATGTGACAGAGTATTTTGTGTAAGGTATTCTACCCCAGAGTATTTATTTATTAAAATTATAATTTTCAACCTATTTTTCCTTGAGGAATATTTGATATTAAGGAACAGAAACCTATTTAAAGAAACTCAGATTAAAACTGAGCATACTGCAGGGATACAGGGATTCTCCTCCAATCTGATTACTGGAGTATAGCATGTCTTCAGATTAGAATCAAATCATGTAAGATGTTTTAGCTTTAGGTTTCAATAAAGCCATATCCACCAAAGCCTTATTGTTAAGGTATGCATTTTAAATTAAATAAATGTTAGTATATGTGGCACTATAATGCCGTGCGGGCTATACCATCAGCAAATGTGAAATATCTCATCACCTGATTAAGAATGCACTGTGTTTTAGAAGTCATCCATAGCAGTCATCTTATTTCTTCAGATTGCCCATTAATGCTTTGTTAAGATTATAGTCATCTTGAATTCTCACAACACTTAAGACCTTCCAAGGACAGACTATGTTTAGTCACTGAGTTGTATGAACTGATATTAACATCAGTGCTTATCTGAGATCTTCATCAGTTACAGCTGAAATGTGTGAGATTTACCTGCACACAGATGTGTTGGACTAATGGCCAGAAGACCGCAAACCCTACCATTTTCCTTGTTATTTAAATATTTTTAATTCTGTCTCTGATGGCTTCCCCTGTCACCTCATGAGTAAGTAGGGCTAATACTGGCTGCAGCAAAATCACACTCCCCATTCATCATATTAATTGCAGTTTAATGAGGAGAGGCCTCAGGCTGGAAGACTTGTCTACCTAGAATCCTATTGGAGTGGAGTTTATTATGGTTATTAATACAGCCTATGATGATTAAATTGCTTTATTAGATAGGTACTGTATTTATCTTAAAGATTCACTATAGGAAAACTTTTGATGATATTCAAAGAGCAGTTTTGAAAGTCAAGTTCTCTGACATTTTGTTTAGGAGAAATTGTAGTTTGGATCCCATTTTCAGATATATCTCCTCAGAGCAGGACTGGCTACATCATCTGTGAAGCCCAGTTCAAAATGGAACTGCAGGGCCTCTTGTTGAACAAGCAGAAAGAAAGTGTTAAAATATAAAGCTTTCTTCTTCCTTCTACATATCCTCTTTGCTATTACGCATGCTTCCTGGTCCCATTGGAATTTACTTGTAAAACACAAGTTCAAAGATAAAATCATTAGACATTTCAAAATAATGACAGCATGCGGCTCATGTGAGTGTAGTATCCTGTGTGACTGCACAGACTGATTGCACTTCTGTGAAGCTGAAAGAAAGAAGTGTGAATGGCAAACCATTTTTCCAGAGTTGAGACTGAGCTAATCTTTTGCTACACCTTGTCATGCACTGTAGTATGAAGGAAGTCCAGTCAAATTTGGGAAACAGACTACTGGAGCTGAGGTTGGGGATAACCTCGAGGGCAATCAGAACAATGAAAACGAACCGACAGTAAGGACTAGTAACTTCCGTCTCAGTCAGGAAGCTGCCTGTTTCCTGCAAAGGCAGGAAGTCATTCCAAGTTGTAGTCACATTGAAGTCCTTAGGAGGGAAAAAGAGAGCTATGATAAAGGAACGAGAAGTAGTTTAAACTAACCAATAATTAAAGGTAGCTACTGTATTAACACAAACATGCTTGCATATTCCAACTGAATAATAAGATTTTCCAGATTTTCTATTTTTTCCCTTCATGCACATTATTTAGAATGCACTTGTATAAAAATATTCTAAACTGTATTGAAGAAGGTGGAGTGTTTTGTGTTGTGGCTAAACTGGGTTTTTCTTTGTTTAGTTTGATGACTAATCTCTTTCCTAATCATTGGACAAATTGCATAGGACCTAGTACATTATCCCACACATAAATGAAGTCGGTAAATGTTTATGGAAATAATTACATATGATTAACTCTCTACAGTGAGTGACTAGTAGGCCTCTTAGGAATATGTTCCCAGGTACTGAACACTCATTGAAATCAGAGCACTAAAAGTACTCTACTTCCACTATGAAGTGGAAGCCAGATATTGTCCAAATATGGAACACCAGTAATAAATAAGCAAACAATGGCTCAGCTGAGAGACTATTCTGCTCTAATTTCCTGATGTAAGTTGTTATTTCACTGGGGAGTAACATCTTGTCACAACATGATTTATAATAGGAATAACGATGATCACACCTGTGAATGTCCTATTCCCCATAATTTAATATAGAACATCACTCAAATTTAAGTGAGGTCTTTGTTAAGTTCTGTAAATTGAGCTTATTAAGACAAACACTATTCGGATTTTTTTTTTGATGGCTTGATGGAAAAAGACATCTATTTATTCACTCAACAGATATTTATTAAGTGCCCGAACAGTACTAGACCCTGAGAATATAACAGCAAATGAAATAGGGATGGTCTGTCTCCTCATGGAGTTTATAGACTGGTGGACTTCTAGAATAATGCTCAATACTATTAATTTCCATCAGGTCCACATGCCTGTGCCTTAAGAATAATCATGCATTTGAAGATAGAATTGAACTGAAACTAGGCTTAAAGCAACTAGGCATATTCTAAGCCAATTTCCAAAAGTTAATTAAGTGGCTTCCCCATTAGTTCAAAGACAGAGAAGATAATAGGAGGGAAAAATATTGATAATTTTCTAAGTTGGACTAAGTTTGGTAAGTATAAAAAATGAAGTGTAGTTAATAGAGTGCAAAGCAGAAGATTTCCTCTTAACTCACAGTTATTATACATCATCATTAGAGAGGGGACTTGCTGGCTCCCTGTGCTAGATTAATAGCCCAGGCATTCGTCTCTTTGACCCCAGCTGAAGTAAAAGCACCAGGCAACAGAAGCAGAACATGGAGTAAAAAGTACTATCTAGTATTTCATCTGGGCAGGGAAATTAAAAAGAAGAAGCACTTAAATTGCAGAGGAGAATGTTAAAGGGAGGGATGTTGCTCTTTTCTTTCCCTTGGTAGTCCTACCCTTTGAGAACCAGCTGGCAGCTCCTGGGTCACTAAGCTTAGTCATTCCATTTTTCAATTATAGGAACATCCTATTAACAGGGAAATGGAGTTGGGAGAGTTATTTTAGAGAGAGAGAAGAAAAAGAGAAGGGAAATATTTTTCACATGGAGAAAAAGACCTCCACCAGGAAACAGGGAGTCCAGTGCAAGGTAACACTTCCCTGCCTCACTGTTTTTATTTTAAACGTCATGAAAGAAAACATTGCAATGGGTTTAAAAAATAATAGAGAGCAGCCTTTGGAATATATAACTGTTATCAGGAGAATTTATATTCTATTGCAGGAAATATAAATAAATGGAGATATTTGAGAGTATATGAGTAAATATTTGAGGTGTTTGTTTAAAGAATAAACATGCCTTAGTACTGTTGTCTGAGAGAAAAAGTTGGATTGAATGTACCATGGGTTTTTTTATGATTCTCTCAGCATCTCATCCATAATTTATGGTTCCAGTATATGTTCAAGAAATGTAAGTGCATCTGAAATTATTGTAACTCTCATATAACCGTGAGATATTGAACACTGGGATCCATAATTTGTCAGACCTCTCCACTTCTGTGGATCCATTATTTTATCAAAATACTCATTAAAATGAATATCGCTTCTGATTCTGTTGTCATCATATATCAAACTAAAAAAGGACACAAAATTCTTAATTATGTTAATCAGAGGGTATGATATAATAAAATTCATATATTTGGTCTTTGTCCCTGATTCCTTGACATGGAGTTCCTAACTGCTTGGAATTTTCTGGGTGATAGGAGCATCTTTTGTTCCAGAGATGCCACTCTTGGTCGGCCATAGATAGCTTCAGGATGGCGGCTGGTTGCCAGAAAGGCCAAAGCATGATTAGAAGGTTGGAACTTTCAGCCTTAGCCTCCAATATTTGCCAATGGCCAATCAATCATACCTACATAATGAAACCTTTATAAAACCCCTAAAGAATGGGGTTCAGAGAGCTTCTTGATTGGTAAACACATGGAGGTGCTGAGAAGGTAGTTCACTTGGAAAGGGCATGGAAGCTTCCCCACCCCTTACACCTTGCCCTATATATATATCTTTCATTTGGCTGTTCCTGAATTGTATCTTTTATAATCTAGTAACAGTAAGTAAAGTACCTTCCTGAGTTCTGTGAGTTGTTCTAGCAAATTATCAAACATTGGAGGGGATCATGGGAATCCCCAATTTATAGCTGATTGGTCTCAAGTGGCAACTTGGTACTTGTGACTTGCATCTGAAGTGGGGGCAGTCTTGTGGGACTGAGCCCTCAATCTGCAGGGCCTGTGCTAACTCTAGGTTGTTTGTGCCAAAATTGAGTTGAACTGTAGGACACGCAGTTGGTGTCTGAATTGTTGGGTAAATGGTTGTTGGTATGAATAAAAAAACCCACACATTTGGTATCAGAAGTGCTGTGAGTAAAAACCCTTCAGATGGCTATTTTAGAAGTTCTTTTCCCCACAATAAAATACAAATCACTATCATATACTGATAATAATCTTAATGTGGAAATATAACTGATTTTAGTAATTTGTCAGATTTCTTATGATGGGTGAACCAGGTATAAAAATTAATTCTGGTAACTTGTCCTGGACCACTGGATTCTCTATTCTCTTTTGAGAAACCTTTAAAGACAAAACATTTTACAATATAGAAACTAGAGAAAGCTTTTAATGTCATAATAACATAAAGCTACTTGGATTTTCATTTCATACACTTCCGAAATAGTATCTTGAGAGATTCTCTTTTTCGATTTCACATCTAATACCAGAAATTCATTATTTTTATGCATATAGGTAATATGATGATTTTTTAAATGTATCTCAAAATGGGTTTTAGGTTCCATGGATAAAGAAATGCTTTGTAATCTTGGTTTAGTCATGGTTCTACGAGTGTGAATTTTAGTCGGTTCACCTCTTTGAAATGTCCATCCCTCTTCTCCAAATAGCTAGTAATAAACCTGACTCATCTCATGGCTTTATTTTTTAAAGAAAAACTTACAAGCAATTTGAAAATGTGATGTCAAATACTCAATAGGATTAAAGTTATTAATAAAGCAAACTATAATATCAATGTTTGTTTCTTCACGTAATAGAAGCATTACCAAAGAACTGTGTTTATTTTTTAATTGAGTTACGTTGTAATTGGACTAGAAAATTTAGAAATGTGATTCTTTTAATTGGATGACTTTTAATTTTAAATTCTTATGAGTCAAAAATTACTTAGCTCAGGTGTGGTGTGTGTGTGTGTATGTATGCATCTATGTGGGCTGGGTCATAATAGAACTGTTAGAGACCCTATCCCTGAAAGTTTATGGCCCACATATGCTGATGAATAATGTCAAATAAAAACAATACGAAATGATAGAAAACTCTGATTTTTCTGTGATGATGAGTATTCTAATGCTTGCTTTGAAATATAATTCATAATTTTTAAATAAATATTTTAATAAGGCCTTGCTTTCCTGATGCCCTAAGCGAATAGTATTGCATGCATGTAGATATCCAAGGCTGTTCAATTTTAATAAAAACGAACCAGATATTGACAAACCTCTGCCTCAACTTTTTGTGCAAAGCTTCAGAGTATATCTTCCAAGCTACTTGCTTTTCTAAGTGTTTGTTTTTAACCTAATTTATTTTCTTAGTCTCAGTGGGAAGGAGAAAATTTCAGTGAAATATGTGCTCAGTTTCTTGTTTGGTCCCTAATGAAATTTGTACTTGAATAAGCTTAGTCTTTTGGAAAATTTTGGAATTAAAAAGAAATATTTGACTCCAGTTATTTTTAAAACCAAAATAAAATATCTCTAGGGAGAAAGTCCAAATCATCGAGTTGAAGAACATTCCAATAATAATCTCCAAAGATAAATTAAAGTGCATTGTTTTCTCTGTAATTATTTTTTTGGATAATTTCATAGAGCCTAGTATAGGGAGAAGATGATGAGTTTCTCCATTAAATCTGTTCTAGCTGCACGTTAATGCATAGTGTGTTACAGGCTTGCAGTTCCTTTCTTGGGAGGTTTATGCACAGTTTTCAGCTGACATGGTAATGAGCAGAGGCTAATGAAACTAAACTCTATGCACACTAACATGACTGTATTTGTTTGGTTTACTCTTCTGTTAGTTGTTTTCTCTTGTCCTTACATTTTATCTTCTAAGGCAACTAAGGGCCAATTTTGAGAGTTGCTTGTCATGGTTCTTTAGCCTAAGGCTATTAAAAATATGCTCCCTGGACTGGAGCTGGTGTAGAAAAGAACAGAAGAAAAGATGATGTTGACAGCCAGAGATTAAAGCCAAAGACCAGAAAAGAAACTATATTCAAGAACATTTGAGGGATTCCAGCAAGTCAGGAATGAAAGTAGGAGGATAGACTAGGGAGGATTCTTGGAAAGGACCAAGAAACAATAACCCTATAAGGGCAGCAGCAAAGTTGGGAAAGCCGCAAGATCCATATAGAATTGAAGAAGAAGAAGCAGGGATACAAAGGGACTTTAAAAACACAGGTGAAAACCAAGATTTAAGAGGAGCCTGTAAGAGTTCAGGCTGTGAGACAACAGAAGGGAGAGGAAAATAGGCAGCAGAGGTTGAGAGAGGGAGACGGGGACAGACGGAGAGAGAACTTGAAAGAGTAGAAAGAGAGGTCTAGTGGTATGCTATCTAAGGTAAAACTAGGAACAGTTTGCACTGTGGCAATGTGACAATTCTAGAAAATATTCCTTTGTATTGTTATTTTTATTATTATATTTCTAGAATAAGCTGAGTTCATACACAAGAGATCAAGATGATAGTCAAGGGACTAGCACTTCTTTGCTTCATGATTATGGTGATACCTGGGTCTCAGTTTGTCTATTTGTATAGACAAACTTTTGAAGGAGATTGAAGGTTTGAAGGAGATTGAGACCCCATGGCGGGGGCGGGGTGGTGGGGTGGGGGGCGGGGTGCGTGCCTGTGTGTGTGTGGTGGAGAGAGAGAGAGAAAGAGCACTGAAAGTTGTAAATACAATTTGCCCTTCATTGTCAAACATGAATACTTCACAATATTAAAAAGGACACAGAGTAAGAAAGTTTTACAATATAAAAGCACGGATATGAGACCATATAGAAAGAAAGATATTCATATACCGAACAAAATGAGAAGCAGTACTTATTAAGGGGAACAGTAAATCTAGCTCTGAGCTTCCTGGTAGCATAAAAAAAAAGCAAAACAAGATGAGTTAGAGTTTTCACTATCAGTTAAAAATAAATGTACAAGTTCTTTTCACTTCATTTTAGTTTATTATACAGGGCAAGGATCAGCAACCTGGGGTCTAATGGGCCCATGGTCGATCCCATCCCGTACCTGGTCCTGTAAATAAAGTTGTATTGGAACACAGCCATGCCCATTTGATCACTTCTTGTCTATGGCCAGCTTTTTACTACAATGTTGTTGTTGAGTAGTTGGGACAGAAACTGTATGGCCCATGAAGCCTAAAATATTATAGTTTGCTAGCCTGCGATATAGAAGATTCTAATCTTCTATATCAATGATCATAACAGGCATTTCAATCTTCTCTCAGAAGATTTATTTTATTAATATCATAGGTATAAAAATCCAAGGCAACATTTTGACTCATGATTTAGTGACGACGTTGTGTTTGTATGTGTGTGTGTGTGTGCATGTATGTGTGAGAGAGAGAGAAAGAGAGAGACTGTGTTGTTGTGGAAGGGCTTAGGAAGTCTAGAATACTCTAGAATATTTGCTCCGTGGTTGTAGTGAATATTTGCTATTCTGAGACAATGAGTGCCAACTTGTTCATATTGGTAAAAGTTGCCCAATTGATTTAGATATCTATTCCTCTCCTCCATGTGCTTCATGGGATACCTCCCCATCCTTCCACCTGTACCCCCTTACCACACTAGTACTTCAAGGGTTGGCACTCAAATCAGTCAGCATATTCTATCGTTCTGTTCACAATACTTGATCCAGGATTAGGGCACAGGACCCAATTCAGGACAAAAAGTATGAGGAGAGATTTTTCTGGAAGCTACATGAGATATATTTATTTTATGCCAGACACAAATAAGAAAGCATGGAGTTCCTAGAAGCCTTAGGCTGACATTGTGTGTGGATAAGGAAAACTAACTTTAGGAGGATGTAGATGCAGAAAGCACAAAAAAAGTAAAGTAATTGAATGTTTTTTAGATCAGGCCCCATGTGAAACTTACTCCATCTCTGATCTTATTGATATCATGAAGTTTAAGAGTTCTTATTGTGTAAGCCACTTTGAAAAGTTTTATGTTAATTTTGAATGAAAAAATTTTGATGATGGTAGTCCTCTTTCAATACATATGGAGAAATGAGAATTTGAAGAAATGGTAAGTTAAGAAATATCAGAAACATCTTTTGAACTTTTAGTTAAATCAAAGTCTACTCATAGTAGAAATCTCTGACAAGTGCCCAGAGACGGACTGTACTCATGCACTATGCTTGCTTAGTAAATAAGGGGTAAAGGTGACATTCTCTTAGAAAAACTCAATGTATTCTCCCTAGAGAGCCATTTCACTTTGTAGAAAGAAGGGTTTCAAGGAGTATTGAAAACGACTAAAAAGAAAAGAGCTTGATCAGAGCCTTCATTGAATAATAATGATTTGTTCTTGTTTAGTGCAAATGAGTTGCAGCAGGGAGCTCTGGGAAAATGTGGTTGTCATGGTAACTCATAACACTTTCTCCTACTGGATGTCAAAATAGCCAAAGACACTACACAGGGCCATGTTTCCTTACAGATTTTTCCCAAGTCAAGGAAATAAGAAAATGGGAAATAAAAGGAAAATATTGCATTTGGTTGACCTCTGTCCTTCCCACAAAGATAAACAGAATGAAAGGAAATGCTGTTTTGCATAATTGGAGCCAGGTAGGTGAAAGTGCATCTCTCTCTTGTGATACATTCATCCCAGTCCAGGTGGACAGATGATTATTTTACAATCAAAGTTTGAGAAAGTACTGCCCAGAAAACATTTCAGAATAAGTTAACTAAGGACAACATTTAACATTTGGCATGCGGACGAATTGTTTTTCTAGTGGGTTTGCTGTGGGCTGAAACCTGATAAACAATATTTAATTACTCTTTGAAAGGCATGCAAGCTTTCTGAATTCATTTTCTTACCTGTGAAATGAACAGTTTGGATGATATTTCTTGTTTTCAAATATTTCTCTCAATAAAAGCCTACAAGAAAACCAAACCTATAAACAGATAAAATTGCAATCTCAGATGAAATCTTAGCAGGAAGCTCAGAAACAGCTGCTGGGCTTCCCTTCTCTCTGAAATAGTCCTTAAGACATTCTATAGATAATAACTGGCAGTCGTATGTGCTCTAAAGCTTCTGTCTTTTAAATAGGCACACATGAAATGTCTTAATTGCTCTTAATTGCTCTAAAGAGTAATTTTCCACCTGGTAGCTGCTTTCCAAATGGCTCAGCGAGGAGGAAGAAGATACCATCTAAATCAGAGTAACCTACCCTATGGTTGAATAGGTTAATGTCTGACATAGACAACACTGCCTTCTGGTTTCTAGAAGAAAATAACCAAATTATCGAGAACGTGCTTTACAGATTTGTCCCTGTGAAGTAAAAGAAAGTCCCATGAAAACCTATACATCTACACCACAATCTCATATGATTCTTGTGACGTTAACAAAGGCAAAATTAGATGCTAGATAGAAATGCTCTTTGAAAAGCTAAGGAGACATTCCAAATACCCGCTGGTGTGTGTAATCTAACATATTGGCTTATAAATAAGACTACAAATCTAGCCAGTGGGATTCATAACCAAACGTAAGATCCTGCTGCAAATTGTGGGAAATTAAATTACATTTGTAGAAGTTTTAATATATTATTTAAATATGAATTCTAGTTAGTTCAAACTGAACTAACACTTTTGAAAATGAAATGCAGAACTAAATGTAAGTAACAGGCATTGGTTGATTTACAACAGGTATAAACAGGGACAATCCTAGGAAAGCCAGCTATACGGTTACCCTAGTTAGAATACCTTTGATGATGGTAGATCAACTAACCTGAATCTTATACCAGCATGATATGACCCTAACTAATTTCTTCTAAATGTCCTCCTTTAGTCTTCAGTTTTAAAAGATAAATATTTTAGAATGTTGATACAAAATATTATTTTTTTATCCTTTAAGTTCTGAGTTACATGTGCAGAACATGTAGGTTTGTTATATAGGTATACATGTGCCATGGTGGTTTGCTGCACCCACAAACCCAGCATCTACATTAGGTATTTCTCCTAATGCTATCCTTCCCTTTGCCCCCCACCCCCTGACAGGCCCTCCCTGTGTCCATATGTTCTCATTGTTCACCTCCCACTTATGAGCGAGAACAAAATATTCTTTAGTTATTTGAAAACATTTCCTAGATACTCATGGAATTCTGAGTATTTGCAAGCTATAGAATGAGTCATTTACCTTATGTCCAGTTGATATCTTACTAAATCTTACTCAGCTAAAAGCAACTCACTGATCCATTATATGATGAATACATTGTCTGTCTGTCTTCAAGATGTTGATTAGCTACTCTCTGTTGTAGGTCTTGTCTTCAGTAAAATCTTCAATTTATAAAAGTTTTAATTCATACCTTTTCATGTATCTCTTAACTTCTCAAAAGTTTTCTTAATCTTGTGGTTACGTTTGGCTGAGAAAGCTAACTATAAGTGTAGATTTGCGTTCACTTCATTGATTCCATTGTCATCATTTTCTAGCATAAGTCATTATAATAATAGAATATTTTGTAAAGACTCTCTTTTTAAAATACCTTATGAAAACATTTCATTCTACTTTAGTAAAAAAATTCTTCTCTGTGTTCTCTCTTTCCACCAACTATCACCCCCACCAGTTTTAACAGATGAACAAATTGTCAGTTAAGAATGCATGATTATAGTAATATCAGATAACAAGGAGTGGTGGCAAACACTGCATCAGCGGTTCTTCACTTAATCTGCATATTCGAATTTGGGGTGGGGTTGGCTTTTAAAATTCTGATGTGCAGGCCACATTTCAGACCACTATATCAGAAGCCCTGTGGGGTGGGGCCCAGTAATCAGTTCTTTTTCAAATGTCCAAGTGATTCCAATAAGCAAGCAAGGTTGAGAACCACTTCTCTAAGTATTCCATAAGATGAGCTTATCCTTAGGAAAAATATAGCTGTTTTAGGGGCACTGTTGTGAAAGGGGAGTGTGTATATATATGTGGGCATGTGTGTGTGTCTGTGTGTTTGGAGAATTTGGCAGTAATAAGGAGTATTGAGGGAAAAGAAGCTGTGTGATTAAAAAAAGGATAGAGTTAATGACACTTGCCACATCAAGATAGATACAACTGAGAAAATAAATTTATTATTTTAAAATATATTTTATCTAGAATGAAAGTTTGAAAACCCTCAAGAAAACATTGAAAGAATTAAATCAGCCCCTAGAAACCATAATAACATTCTCTTGTGCTTCCTTTTAGCCTTATATCTAGACATTGGATATTTGTTCACATGGGCTATAATCTAGTTTAATTGCTTTTAGTTTACTGTCAATGAACTCTGGAGGAGATTTTACTATAGGAATACTTTCTGTCCATTTCCATAATATAGTAGGATTATCGTGGCCCCATTTCACACTTTTCTATAGTTTTACCTTTTGGTAGTGCCTATCCACACTGACTTTGGGCTTGGCATATGACTTCATTCGTTTAATGGAACAGTAGCAAAGTTGTCAGCTGACCAAAGACACAAAGCTCAGTTGAGCCTGGATCAGATCAGCAGAACCACCCAGTCAACCCATAGATTCACGAGAAATAATCAATGGTTTTTTCCAAAGCCATTTTGCTGTTTTTAATTTATTTATTTTTATTGTATAGAGTTAAGGTATATAACAAGATGTTTTGATGTACATATGAGTCTTGAGATGGTTTGTTATGTAGCATTAGTGTGGCAATAGATGATGCATAAAAACAGGTTATGCCTATAAGAGTGTGCAGTGATTATGCTTGAGTGACCAATACCTTTAACAGACTACATGTTTTCTTAGGTCTGGGTTGTAGAAGTCTAGAATTTCCTCATGTCCCTTGCAATAAATATACAGTTGTGAATTCCATGATAGCGTCAGTCCCGTGTACCTACTTTTTCCCAAACTAAGTCTTTCTAGGCTTGTGATGCTATTTTTATTTGCCTCTTGTGAACAGCCAGCAAAGGAGCTGTACAAGTTCTTACAAGCCATGTAAGGACTTTAAAGTTCCTCAGTCTCTTCTATTCTAAGTATTCCTAATAGTACCTTTGTAATCATCCTTTTACTCATCCCATAATACGTACTGCAAAAACATGCTCAAAATCCAATATCTCCAAGAGAAAAGGAAACATTTCCTACGAGAGCAGGAATATGGGGTATATACACATATTTTAGTGAACTCCTTTCTTTAGAATTTCTTTCTGAAATTTTCAAATAATTTATAGTTATCTTCTTAGTACAGGAGTTCTATTTTAGTTTGGAACTAATCATGTTCTCCAATCCTAAAGTTTCCTCTTCCCTAGTAGCCATGAATGTAAACTGACAATATTTAAAGTAAATATGTTTCTCTTCTGCAGTGCCTTCTGTGTCCTTAACACTTGTTGTAACTCATAGTCCCGTGGTTAAGTCTAGCAGGGTTCCTGTACCAAAACATTCCCCTATGTGATGAGTTTATTTCGATAATTTCTTAGGAAACTGTTTCATTCTTCAAAATTTTTTTTGTTGTTTTTAGAAGAGCATAGATCTTTTATTTTCTGACTCTTGTTTTCTGTTGCCATTACACGTTCATTGATTATTTTATTCATTTATTCAATGAATATTTATTGAGTTTTGGCTAAGTATCAGACATTGTATTATGTATAGTGGGAAAATATGAGCCCAGCCTAAATTGTATCATTTGTGTAGTTAATCTCTGCTATCTAACATAGGTACTTATAAACCTATTTTCCTAATATTTTAAAATGTTGTCAGCATGTGTCTAAAGTTGAGATTCTTTTAATCATTTTTGCCTGGGGTATCATGAGCCCTTTCAATTGGCTTTGTGCAATTTTACTCTTAATGATATTTTCTTTATCATGAATTTGATTATTGCTTATATTCTAGTTCCCTGTTTTCCCGAAAAAGACTTTTATTCTTAAATTTAACTCCTCATACTCTATTGTATATACTGTAAACTAGTTTAAATTTTTATTCTTTTTTTCTCTGCCTTCTGTAAGAATTTCCCAAATGTGACTTCCACTCCACTAATTTGATACTATTCAGGGTGAATTTTGCTCTTTACTCCCTCCAGTAGGATTTAATTCTGTATTGTTTTTAATTTCAATGTAATCTTTTAAAATCATTTTCCTTTATATATAGTCCTACTATCTTTTCTTTTTGCCTGTACTCTTATTTCATTATGCTGTCTTCTGATCTTTTAAAGATTTGAGCTTTGCCCTTCCTGAGTTTTTCAGATGTTGTGCCTTTCTCTGTTTTTAATAGATACCATGCTCTTGTGTTTTTCTGTTTCTGTCTTCACACAAGTCAAGAAATATCCTGAACTGATGTTTGTGATTGGTAAGATATGTGAGTGCCTTTGGCCTCAGTCTTTATCTAATCCCTTTCTCATAACAATAGCTGGAAGACTGGCTGATGTTTACAAACCAATTCTCTGCAATTATCATACTATTTTGTAACACAGGATTATTGAACTAATCTGAAATAGTCTCTTATCCTCATTATTTGGAGGAATTAAGAGATAATTTAAAAAATACTACAATTCCCTTTGTGCACTGCCTTTGGGCCTTTAATTTATCTATTTCTACCTGTGGTGGTTTATATGTGAGTAGCTTACATTTTAGAATTCGGTATACTGCAGAAACCTTCCTATCCACTTTTAGTCCTATGGCTTTCTGAAAATTTCAGTCTCAAATTGGTGGAAGTGGTGGGGGTAGAATGATGCCCCATCAAGTAGAAGGATAAATGCCCAACTCTCTGGTTAGTATAAGCCTTAAGTTCCTGAATAAAGGATTGAGAGGAAGAGTCTTCCAACCCACTTGTAAGGGAGCTTAGCACGGTGGACCAGCAACAATGTTTTTAAATCTCTTTCCATCAGCCTTGTTTTCATTGAATTTCCTCTCACATTCTGAAAACAGACTGACATTAACGCTAGTTTTCAGTGCTTTGAGTTGTCTTTTTTCATATCATCAAAGCTCTTTTCACTGCAGGTTAAGTTTCAACAGAGACTGCTAGTCAGACTCTATTTTAAATTAAAAGGCCTGCTATGTTGAAGGTATGGAATAAGGTAAAGGGACAGAGATAGAAGCTGAACTTTTCAGAAGATTTCTTATTTTATAGATTTGACTTTGTAACTATAGCAATGTTTTATATAACCAGACCGCAATTTAACATTTTCACATCTCTTCCTTTTCTGCCAACATAATCCTTCCGCCTCCTTGTCCAGGTTGTGTATCCTTTGCTTATGCTCATCACACAGAAGTGCCCCTTGGTGCGCCCACTTCAAAGATATCCGAAGTCATCTCTCCCAATGTCCAGGCCTACTGTCACGTAATGTATGATTTCCTTCCTTTCTGTGTTATTCCCCAGGCTGACACACCTTATCCTTTCTTCTCTATACCTCATCCATCCTCGGAGAGAATGGAAGGTAAGGCCGAGCAGAATAGACAAAGATGAAGAGCAATCTTAGTGGTGCTTCTGTGTGTCAAGCTGTGATGAGTTTCATGGCCCCAGCTGAAGATGATAGAAGCTTTGGGGGTTTACATAACTTTGAAAAATGATGAATCATATATCTTTTATGTTTTTAAAGGACACTTTTATGAAGAAGCATTTCTAACTCAAATGCTCTAAGTTGCAAATCAATAGTAAATCCATACCATACAGGCATTCTTAAAGTATAATACATTTGTTCTAAGCATGAAAATGAATCAATATTTTTAAACCTACTTTATATTCTGCACGATACTGGGGTCTGTGACGAACACGGGAGAAGGGTTCACGTTCTCTGCCCCTAAGGATAAGAAGCAATAGTTGAGAAGATAATGTTGCACTTCAAGCAACAAGATAGCATGATTAAGGCCTAAAATATATGGCACAGACTCAGTGTATTATAAGAATAATGAGCTCCATGAGGGTATTAAAACATTAGATGAATTAGATATTAAAAGTTCAGTATGATTTAGTACAGCAGAGTCAATGAATGAATGCAGCAGAATGATCCAGAGAATAGGAAGAAAGGAATCTACCTTTTATTTTTTCCTTTGACAACCTCTCTAACTTGACTTTTTAAGTGCTGGCCACAATTATAAATAGGAAACCATATCTGTTGAGACTTCTCAAGGGTTACATAATAGTTTAGATAAATAAATATATATATGTATATTTATATGTGTGTGTGTGAGTGTGTGTGTGTAGATAGATAGATAGATTAGAGTTTATTTCTTTGAGCAGCTTTAGGTTCACAAAAGACATGAGTGGAAAGAACAGAGTTTCCACACATCCACTCACCCTTTCCTCAACAGTTTTCCTTGTTATTATCATCTTGCATTAGTATGGTACTTTTGTTACAATTCATGAGCCAGTAGTGATGCATTATTATTTACTAAAATCCATAGTTTACGTTAGAGTTCACTCTTTGTGCTGTACATTCTATCAGTTTTGAGAAATATATAATGACATGTGACCCGTTACGGTTTCACACCGAATAGATTTTCTGCTCTATAATTCCCGCATACTCCACCTAGTCATCGCTCCCTCCCCATTCAATTGCCTGGAAAAGACTGATCTTTTTACTGTCTCTATCATTTTTCCTTTTCCAAAATTTCATGTAGTTGAAATAATACAGTATGTGGCCTTTTCAGACTGACTTCTTTCACTTAGCAACATGTATTTACGTTTCCTCCATGCCTTTTTGTGGCTTCAAATCTCATTTGTTAAATCGTTGAATAATATTCCATTGTATGGATCTACCACAGTTTGTTTATTCATTCACCAATTGAAGGATATCTTGGTTGTTTCCCAGTTTTGGCAATTATGAATAAAGCTGTAAACGTTTGTGTGCAAGCTTTTGTGTGGACGTAAGTTTTCACCTCATTTGGGTATATTCCAAGGAGGGCAGTTGCTGAATCATGTGTTAAGAGAATATTTAATTTTGTAAGAAACTCCCAAGCTGTCTTCCAGAGTGGCTGTACTTTTTTGTGAAATGTCAGTTCAAATATTTTGATCATTTCAAGTGGGCTGTTGATGTTTTTATTGGATTTGAAGTGTTCTTCTTTATTCTGGGTAAACGTTCTCTATCATATACATGACTTGAAAATATTTTCTCCCAATCGATGATGCGTCTTGCCATTCTCTAAATAATACCTTTTAAAGTACAAAAGGTTTTTATTTTGATGAAGTCTAATTTGTGAATTCGTTCTTTTATGAATAGTGCTTTGAGATCGTATCACAAACACTGCCTAAACCAAGGTCATGAATATTTTCTCCTATGTTTTCTTCCAGAAGTATTATAGTTGCAGCTTTTACATTTAGGTCTGTTATCTATTTCATTACTTTTTAAATGCATGTAGTTGGTTAAGAGCCAAAGTTCTTCTTCCTCCTCCTCCTCCTTCTTCCTCTTCCTCCTCCTCTTCTTTTATTATTATTATTTTGTTGAAGAGACTATTCTTTTCCTGTTGATATGTCTTAGCTGTTTTGTCAAAAAATCACTTGATCATAAATGTAAGGATTTATTTCTGGTTTTTAAATTCTTTTCCACTGATACACACGTCTATCCTTGGGCCAATGCCATACTGTCTGGATTACTCTGGCTTTACGAGTGTTAGAAATTGGGTAGTATGCATTCCCTAGCTTTATTATTTTTCAGTACTTTTGTGGTGTTCTAAATTATTTGCATTTCCGTGTAAATTTTGAAATTACAATTTCAGTTACTGTAGGAAAACCTGTTGGAATTTTGATATGGACTATATTAAATCTTTAGATACATTTGGGGATTATTGCCATCTTAATATTAAATCTTTTGATTTATGAAAATGGGATGTCTTTCTACTTAATTAGATATTATTTAATTTATTTATTGCTTGTATTTTTCAGTGTACAAGTCTTGCACTTCTTTTGTTAAATTTACTCCTGAGTATTCTTCTTGATGCTATTAAAATAAAATCATCTTCTTATTTCATTTTCAAATTATTTTTTGTTAGTATATAGGAATACAATTGATTTTTGTATATTCATCTTGTATCCTGAAACATTGCTGAATTTTTTCATTAGTTCTAATAGGTCTAATACGTTTTTTAAAAAAATTCTTAGGATTTTTATATACAAAATCATGATATCTGCAAGTGGACATAAATTGTATTTCTTTTACTTCCCCAATTGCTCTGCTAAAACTTCCAGTACAATGTTGAATAGAAGTGGCAAAAGTAGACATCCTTGTCTTGTTCCTGATCTTAGGAAGAACAGTAAATTCCCTTCTATTTGATTTTTGAGTGTTCTTAACATGACTGAGTGTTGTATTTTGTTAAATTCCTGTATCTTTTCAGATGAGTATGTGTTTTTGTCCTTTACTAATATGATATTATGTTGACTTAATTTTTTATGTGAAATTACCCTTGCATTCTTTTAATAAATTTCAATTTTTTTATGGTGTATAATCCTCTTTCTATGTTGCTGGCTTTGATTTGTTAATTGCTTTAAAGAATATTTTTTGTATCTACATTAGTGAGGGATACTTGTCTGTAGGTTTTTTTATGATGTCTGTCTAGTTTTTATATTAGAGTGATACTAGCCTCAGAAGGATTTGCAAAATGTGTTCCCTCCTCCAGTATTTCCTGAAAAAGTTTGTAAAACTTTTTTAAATTTTAAAAAGTATTTGATAAAATTCACCAATGAAACATTTTGAACCTTTTTTTTTTTTTAATTTCTTCTAAAAACAAAAACAGGATACATGTGCAGAATGTGCAACTCTATTATATAGGTCTATTTGTGCTATAGTGGTTTGCTATACCTATTGACCCATCCTCTACGTTCCTCCCTTCACCCCCACCCGCCAACAGGCCCTGGTGTGTGTTGTTCCCATCTCTGTGTCTATGTGTTCTCAATATTTAACTCCCACTTATGAGTGAGAACGTGTGGTGTTTGGTTTTCTGTTCCTGTGTTAGTTTGCTGAGGATGATGGCTTCCAGCTTTATCCATGTCCCTGCAAAGGACATGATCTCATTCCTTTTTATGGCTGCTTAGTATTCCATGGTGTATATGTGCCACATTTTCTTTATCCAGTCTGTCATTGATGGGCATTTGATTTGGTTCCATTAACCTGACATTTTCTTTGTGGGACTTGACTTTTTTTTTTAAACAGCTTTATTTTGCTACAGTAAACAGCACATATTTAAGTTCAACAACTTAATGAGTTTTGTCATGTGTATATACCAATAAAACCTTCACCATAATAAACAGGTACATTACTTCCAAACGTTTTCTAATGCCTCCCTTTTGCCCTTTCCTCACCTCAGGTCCCTCCAAAAACACTGATATACTCTTTGTCACTATAGATTAGTTTCTAATTTCTTGAATTTCATATACATTGAGTAATACATTATGTACTCTTTTTTATTATACTTTAAGTTCTGGGATACATGTGCAGAACATGCAGGTTTGTTACATAGGTATACACGTGCCATGGTGGTTTGCTGCACCCATCAACCCATCATCTACATTAGGTATTTCTCCTAATGCTATCCCTCCCCTAGTCCCCCATCGCACAACAGGCCCACTGCATGATGCTCCCTTCCGTGTGTCCATGTGTTCTCATTGTTAAACTCCCACTTATGAGTGAGAACATGCGGTGTTTGGTTTTCTGTTCCTGTGTTACTTTGCTGAGAATGATGGTTTGCAGCTTCATCTATGTCCCTGCAAAGGACATGAACTCATCCTTTTTTGTGACTACAGAGTATTCCATGGTGTATATGTGCCACATTTTCTTTCTCCAGTCTATCGAAGGGCATTTGGGTTGGTTCCACGTCTTTGCTATTGTGAACAGTGCTGCAATAAACATACATGTGCATGTGTCTTTATAGTGGAATGATTTATAATCCTTTGGGAATATACCCAGTAATGGAATTTCTGGATCAAATGGTATTTCTGGTTCTAGATCCTTGAGGAATAGCCACACTGTCTTCCACAATGGTTGAACTAATTTATGCTCTCACCAACAGTATAAAAGCGTTCCTGTTTCTCCACATCCTCTCCAGCATCTGTTGTTTCCTGACTTTTTAATGACGGCCATTCTAACTTGTGCGATATGGTATCTCATTGTGGTTTTGATTTGCATTTCTCTAATGACCAGTGATAATGAGCCTTTTTTATATGTTTGTTGGTCACATAAATGTCTTCTTTTGAGAAGTGTCTGTTCATATCCTTCACCCATTTTTTGATGGGGTTGTGTTTTTCTTGAAAATTTGTTTAAGTTCCTTGTAGATTCTGGAAATTAGTTATTTGTCAGATAGATAGATTTCAAAAATTTTCTCCCATTCTGTAGACTGCCTGTTCACTCTGATGATAGTTTCTTTTGCTGTGCAGACGCTCTTTAGTTTAATCAGAACCCATTTGTCAATTTTGGCTTTTGTTGCCATTCCTTTTGGTGTTTTGTTCATGAAGTCTTTGCCATGCCTGTGTCCTAGGTTTTACTAGGGTTTTTATGTCCAATGGTATTACCTAGGTTTTCTTCTAGGGTTTTTATGGTTTTACATCTTATGTTTAAGTCTTTAATCCATCTTGAGTTAATTTTTATATAAGGTGTAAGGAATGCATCTAGTTTCAGTTTTCTGCATATGCCTAGCCAGTTTTGTCAACACCATTTATTAAATAGGGAATCCTTTCCCCATTGCTTGTTTTTGTCAAGTTTGTCATAGATCAGATTGTTGTAGATGTGTGGCATTATTTCTGAGGCCTCTGTTCGTTTCCGTTGGTCAATATATCTGTTTTAGTACCAGTACCATGCTGTTTTGTTTACTGTAGCCTTGTAGTATAGTTTGAAGTCAGGCAGCATGATGCCTCCAGCTTTGTTCTTTTTGCTTAGGATTGTCTTCACTATGTGGGCTTGTTTTTGGTTCCATATGAAATTTAAAGTAGTTTTTTCTG
The DNA here is from genome assembly GCF_037993035.2 of Macaca fascicularis. Taxonomy (NCBI): domain Eukaryota; kingdom Metazoa; phylum Chordata; class Mammalia; order Primates; family Cercopithecidae; genus Macaca; species Macaca fascicularis. Next base: position 22,790,770 of record NC_088395.1, on the reverse strand, counting down.
GTTCTGTGTAGAAAGTCAATGGTAGTTTGATGGGGATAGCATTGAATCTGTAAATTACTTTGGGCAGTATGGCCATTTTCATGATATTGATTCTTCCTTTCCATGAGCATGGAATGTTTTTCCATTGGTTTTGTCCTCTCTTATTTCCTTGAGTAGTGGTTTCTAGTTCTCCTTGAAGAGGACCTCCACATCCCTTGTAAGTTGAACTCCTAGTTATTTTGTTCTCTTTGCAGCAATTGTGAATGGGAATTCACTCATGATTTGGCTCTGTTTGACTTTTATTGGTGTATAGGAATGCTTGTGATTTTTGTACATTGATTTTGTATCCTGAGAATTTTCTGAAGTTGTTTTTCAGTTTAAGGAGATTTTGGGCTGAGACGATGGGGTTTTCTAAATATGCAATCATGTCATCTGCAAACAGAGACAATTTGACTTTCTCTCTTCCTATCCGAATACCCTTTATTTCTTTCTCCTGGCTGATTGCCCTGGCCAGAACTTCCAAGACTATGTTGAATAGGAGTGGTGAGAGAGGGCGTCCTTGTCTTGTGCTGATTTTCAAAGGGCGTGCTTCTAGCTTTTGCCTATTCAGTATGATATTGGCTGTGGATTTGTCATAAATAGCTCTTACTATTTTGAGACACATTCCATCAATACGTAATTTTTTGAGAGTTTTTAGCATGAAGGGATGTTGAATTTCATTGAAGCTCTTTTCTGCATCTATTGAGATAATCATGTGTTTTTTGTCGTTGGTTCTGTTTATGTGATGGATTACATTTATTGATTTGTGTATGTTGAACCAGCCCTGCATCCCAGGGATGAAGCCAGCTTGATCATGGTGGATAATCTTTTTGATGTTCTGCTGGATTTGGTTTGCCAGTATTTTATTGATGATGTTTGCATCAATGTTTATCCGGGATATTGGCCTGAAATTTTGTTGTTGTTGTTGTGTCTCTGCCATGTTTTGGTATCCGGATGATGTTGGCCTCATAAAATGAATTAGGGAGGATTCCCTCTTTTTCTATTGATTGGAATAGTTTCAGAAGGAATGGTACCAGCTCCTCTTTGTACCTCTGGTAGAATTCAGCTGTGAATTTATCTGGTCCTGGGGTTTTTTTGATTGGTAGGCTATTGATTGCTGCCTCCATTTCAGAACTTTTTATTGATCTATTCAGGGATTCGACTTCTTTCTGGTTTAGTCTTGGGAGGGTGTATGTGTCCAGGAATTTATCCATTTCTTCTAGATTTTCCAGTTTATTTGCATAGAGGTGTTTATAGTATTCTCTGATGGTAGTTTGTATTTCTGTGGGATCAGTGGTGATCTCCCCTTTATCATTTTCTATTGTGTCTATTTGATTCTTCTCTCTTTTCTTCTTTATTAGTCTATCTAGTGGTAGTGCTATAAATTTCCCTCTAAACACTGCTTTAGCTATGTCCCAGAGATTCTCGTACGTTGTGTCTTTGTTCTCATTGGTTTCAAAGACCTTCTTTATTTCTGTCTTAATTTCGTTTTTTACCTGGTGGTCATTCAGGAGCAGGTTGCTCAGTTTCCATGGAGTTGTGTGGTTTTGAGTGAGTTTCTTAATCCTGAGTTCTAATTTGATTGCACTGTGGTCTGAGAGACTGTTAGGATTTCCATTCTTTTGCATTTGCTGAGGAGTGTTTTACTTCCAATTATGTGGTTAATTTTAGAATAATTGAGATGTGGTGCTGAGAAGAATGTATAGTCTGTTGATTTCGGGTGGAGAGTTCTGTAGATGTCTATTAGGTCTGCTTAGTCCAGAGCTGAGTTTAAGTCTTGAATATCCTTGTTAATTTTTTTCTCGTTGATGTAATATTGACAGTGGGGTGTTTAAGTCTCCCATTATTATTGTGTGGGAGTCTACGTCTCTTTCTAGGTTTCTTAGAACTTGCTGTATGAATCCAGGTGCTCCTGTATTGGGTGCATATTTATTTAGGATAGTTAGCTCTTCTTGTTGAATTGATCCCTTCACCATTATGTAATGCCCTTCTTTGTCTTTTTTGATCTTTGTTGGTTTAAAGCTTGTTTTATCAGAGACTAGGATTGTAACCCCTGCTTTCTTTTTGCTTTTCATTAGCTTGGTAAATATTCCTCCATCCCTTTATTTTGAGCCTATGTGTGTCTTTGCACGTGAGATGGGTCTCCTGAATACAGTACACCGATGGTTCTTGATTCATTATCCAATTTGCCAGTTTGTGTCTTTTAATTGGGGCATTTAGCCTCTTTACATTTAAGGTTAGTATTGTTATGTGTGAATTTGATCCTGTCATTACAATGCTAGCTGGTCATTTTGCCTGTTAGTTGATGCAGTTTCTTTATTGCGTCAATGGTGTTTACAATTTGGTATGTTTTTGCAGTGGTTAGTACCAGTTTTTCCTTTTCATATTTAGTGCTTCCTTCAGGGGCTCTTGTAAGGCAGCCATGGTGTTGATAAAATCTCTCAAACCTTGCTTGTCTGTAAAAGATTTTATTTCTTCTTTGCTTATGAAGCTTAGTTTGGCTGGATATGAAATTCTGGGTTGAAAATTTTTTTCTTTAATATAATAATGTTGAATATTGGCCTCCACTGTTCTGGCTTGTAGGGTTTCTGCAGAGAGATCCACTCTTAGTCTGATGGGCATCCTTTTGTGGGTAACCCAACCTTCCTTTCTGGCTGCCCTTAACATTTTTTCCTTCATTTCAACCTTGGTGAATCTGACATTTATGTGTCTTGGGGTTGCTCTTCTTGAGGAGTATCTTTGCGGTGTTCTGTGTATTTCCTGAATTTGAGTGTTGGCCTGTCTTGCTAGGTTGTGGAAGTTCCCCTGGATGATACCCTGAAGACTGTTTTCCAACTTGGTGTCTTTCTCCCCGTCACTTTCAAGTACACTCATCAAATCTACATTTGGTCTTTCCACATAGTCCCTTATTTCTTGAAGGCTTTGTTTGTTCCTTTCCATTCTTTTTTCTCTAATCTTGTCTTCACCCTTTATTTCATTATGTTGATCTTCAGTCTCTGATATCCTCTTTTCTGCTTGATCGATTCGGCTATTGATACTTGTGTATGGTTCATGAAGTTCTCGTGCTACGTTTTTCAGCTCCATTAAGTCATTTATGTTCTTCTCTAAACTGGTTATTACAGTTGACAATTCGTCTAACCTTTTTTCAAGGTTCATAACTTTCTTGCATTGGGTTAGAACATGCTCCTTTAGCTCGGAGGAGTTTGTTATTACCCACCTTCTGAAGCCTACTTCTGTCAATTTGTCAAACTCATTCTTTGTCCAGTTTTGTTCCCTTGCTGGCGAGGAGTTGTGATCCTTTGGAGGAGAAGAGGAGTTCTGGTTTTTGTAATTTTCATCCTTTATGTGCTGGTTTCTCTCCATATTCATCGATTTATCTACCTTTGGTCTTTGATGTTGGTGACCTTCGGATGGGGTCTTTGGGATGTGCTATTCCTTTCTCTTTGTTAGTTTTCCTTCTAACAGTCAGGCCCCTTTGCTGCTCGTCTGCTGGAGTTTGCTGGAGGTCCACTCCAGGCCCTGTTTGTCTGGGTATCACCAGCTGAGGATGCAGAACAACAAAGATTGCTGCCTGTTCCTTCCTCTGTAACCTTCATCCCAGAGGGTCACCTGCCAGATGCCAGCCAGAGCTCTCTTGTATGAGGTATCTGTCAACCTCTGTTGGGAGGTGTCTCCTATGAGGAGGCATGGGGGTCAGGGACCCACTTTAGGAGGCAGTCTGTTCCTTAGCAAAGCTCCAGAGCTGTGCTGGGAGATCAGCTTCTGTCTTCAGAGCTGGTAAGCAGGATCGTCTGCTGAAGATGTGCCCACAGCTACCCCTTCCCCCAGGTGCTCTGTCCCAGGGAGATGGGAGTTTTATCTATAAGCCCCTGACTGGGGCTGCTGCTTTTCTTTCAGAGATGCCCTGCCCGGAGAGGAGGAATCTAGAGAGGCAGTCTGGCTACAGCGGCTTTGCTGAGCTGCGGTTGGCTCCACCTAGTGTGAACTTCCCGGTGGCTATGTTTACACTGTGCAGGGAAAACCACCTATTCAAGCCTCAGAAATGGCAGACACCCCTCTCCCCACCAACCTCAAGCATCCCAGGTCAACTTCAGACTCCTGTGCTGGCAGCGAGAATTTCAAGCCAGTGGATCTTAGCTTGCTGGGTTCCACGGGGGTGAGATCTGCTGAGCTAGACCACTTGGCTCCCTGGCTTCAGCCTCCTTTCCCGGGTAGTGAATGGTTCTGTCTCACTGGCATTCCAGGCGCCACTGCAGTATGAAAAAAACCAAAAACTCCTGTAGCTAGCTCAGTGTCTGCCCAAATGTCCACCCAGTTTTGTGCTTGAAACCCAGGTCCCTAGTGGTATAGGCATCTGAGGGAATCTTCTGGTCTGCAGGTTGCGAATACCATGGGAAAAGTGTAGTATCTGGGCCGGAATGCACCGTTCATCATGGCACAGTCCCTCACACCTTCCTGTGGCTAGCGGCGGGAGTACCCTGACCCTTTGTGCTTCCCAGGTGAGGTGACACCCCTCCCTGCTTCGGCTCGCCCTCTGTGGGCTGCCCTGACTGTCTAACCAGTTCCAATGAGATGAACTGGGTACCTCAGTTGGAAATACAGCAATCACCTGCCTTCTGTGTTCATCTTGCTGGGAGCTGCAGACCGGAGCTGCTCCTATTTGGCCATTTTTCCAGTTCTCCTGCCTATGTACTCTTTTTGGTTTGAGTTATTTCACTTGGCATATTTACTATGAGATTCATCCATATTGTAGTGTGCATCAATGGTTCATTTCTGTATTGTTCTGTTTGGGCTGCTCTAATAAAATACAATAAACTTGGTAGTTTAAAAGCAGTATAGATTTATTTCTTACAGTTCTGAAGGTTGGAAAGTCCAAGATCAAGGTGCTGGAAGATTTAATGCCTGATGGTGACCCACTTTCTGGTTGATATGAGATGGCTTCTCGCTGTGCCCTCACATGATGGAAGGGGTTAGATAAGCACTCTGGGGTCTCTTTTAGAAAGGTAGTAACCCCATTCATGTGGAATCTACCTTAATGAACTAATCACCCCCAAAGGCTCTACCTTCTAATACTGTCACCTTGGAGGTCAGGATTTCAACATATGAATTTAGGGGAACACAAACATTCAGACCATAGCAATTCCTTTTTTATTGCTGAGAAGTAATCCCATTGTATGACTGTTCACAGATATTTTTGCTTTTATTCCATTCAGTGGTTGATGGACATTTGAATCTCTTTCTAGCTTCTAGCTATTACAAATAAGCCTGTTATAGGCTGGAAGTGGAGGCTCATATGCCATAACTGCTATAATTGAATACTACAGACTTGGTAATTTATAATGAACAGAAATTTATTTGGTTCATTGTCCTGGAGTCTGGACAGTCCAAGAGCAAGGGGCCTGCTTCTGGTGAGGTCCTTCGTGCTGTGACATAACATGATGGAAGGTATTACATGGTGAGAGAGAAAGAAAGGGACCAACTCATTTTTACAAAGAATCCATTCCTGCAATAATGAACCCACCCACAATAATGGCATTATTCCATTCATGAAGGCAGACCCTTTATGACCTATTCACTCCTTAAAGTTTCACCCTCTCTATATCATGTTATTAGGGATTAAGTTTCTAACAACAATCTTTGGGCGACCCATTTAAACTGTAGCATTGGTCCATTGTTTTGTTTTCTTACCAATTTTCTGTCTGGTTTTGTTAATAACATAATGTTGGTCTTAGTAAGTGAGTTGAGGTATTCTTTCCACTTCAATTTCCGAACAGTTTGTGTGGAATTGGTATTATTCTTTCCTTAAGTATTTGGTAGAATTCACAAGAAGCCATCTGATCCTGGAGTTCTCTTTGTGGAAAGGTGTTTAACTACAAATTTCAATTTCTTTCATATATATATAGGATTATTCAGGTTATCTATTGTTTCTTTAATGAGCCCTTGTTGTTCATGCTGTCCAGTAATATGCCCATTTTATCAAAGTTTTCAAATTTATTGACATAAATTGCTCATAATCCTCTTATATTATCCTCTTATATTTTCTAGAATCTGTAATGGTGCTACTTCTTCCATGCTTGATATTCATAATTTGTGTACTTTTTTTCCTGACTAGCCTGGCTAAAAGTTTATCAATTTTGCGAGGCTAGTAAGGGATGATAAATACTTAATAGGTACAATGTACACTACTTAGGTGATGGTTACCCTAAAAGACCACGATTCAACACTACACAACATACGTATGTAACAAAACTGCACTTGTACCCCTTACATTTATACAATGCTTAAACAAACTTTCCAAAAACCAGTTTTTGGTTTCATTGATTTTTCTTTATTGTTTATGTTTTCATTTTACTGATTTCTACTCTGATCTTTACTATTTGATTTCTTCTATTTGCTTTGGGCTTAATTTACTCTTCTTTTTTCGAGTTTCTTAAGATAAAACTTGTAGTAATTTTTTCGAGAACTTTTTTCTTTTCTAATATTGGCATTTTGTCTTTTAATGCCTCTTTAGAGGCACCCCGTGCGTTTTAACATACTGTATTTTGATTTATATTAAGTTATAAAGGCTTGTAATTTTACTTTTGTTTTATCTCTTAGATCTTTGGGTTATTTAGAAATATGGTAGTTTTCAGAGATTTGGGGATTTTACAGAGGTCATTTTGTTATTGATTTCTAATTTAATTCCATTGTAATCAGAGAATATATTTAATGTGACTCAAATCATTTTACTGTTATTGAGACTTATCTTATGGCCTAAAATATGGTCTGTCTTTATAAATGTTCTCTGTATGCTTGGAACAAATGTGTATTCTGCCACTGTGTAAACAGGCTGCCGAGAGTGACCAGATCAGTGAAGCTCTCAGTCCTCATGGTCTTCCCTGCTCTGGCAGAACCACCATGAGAATAGAGCTGGGAGGTGTTGGGAGCAGCCCCAGGCACCCCAGGCAAAAATGCTACAGATTCGTACTCTTCTTTTTAAAAATTCAGAATTTTTAAAGCATAAATGTTTACGTTGTTGTATGTCTTTAATCTATCCCGTAGTGCTCAGATGGTTGTTTTTATCGGTTCTGATCAGCTTCATAGTTTCTTTTTGGGAGGAGAATTTGCCAACCTCCTTACTCAGCCATAGCTGGAACTCAGCTGTGGGCTATGACATTTTAAGCAGTATGTGGAAAATTTTTGAGGCAGTACTCTCTTAAAAAATTATTTTCTTGGCCAGGCACAGTGACTCACGCCTCTAATCCTAGCACTTTGGGAGGCCAAGGAAGTGAATCATCTGAGGTCAGGAGTTTAAGACCAGCCTGACAACGTGAAATCCCGTCTCTACTGAAAATACAAAAATTAGCCTGGTGTGGTGGTGCCCGCCTGTATCCCAGCTACTCAAGAGATTGAGGCAGGAGAATCATTTGAACCCGGAAGGCAGAGGTTGCAGTGGGCTCAGATTGTACCATTGCACTCCAGCCTGGGCAACAAGAGCAAAACTCCATCTCAAAATAAATAAATAAATAAATAAATAAATAAATAAATAATAATAAATAAAACAATAAAACATAAAAACAAAATAAGGATTTTCTTCCTCCAAAAGCCAGGGTAGGCACTTCAAGTTTTGCCCCAACTGATGAGAGAAAAAGTTATCTATCGATGCATAAAATGTAACTGCAATAGCCTGTTTTACAGTCTGTGTAATGGAAGAGATGTATCTCTTATACCAGAATTTTAATGTATTTGCTAAGTAGTAATTAGCATTTGAGCTCCTGAGCTATTTAAAATACAAGGGGCATAGTTTCTGCTCTTTAGCTTTCCCTTTGAGTAGTTACTCACAGTACAACTGAGATGTCCGTGGAGTTTTCTCTGAAGCAACTAAAGAGAACTGTTTTCTGTAGAATATCATGGATGGTAAACTAGGCTGTGATACAGCTGAGGATCAGTGGATAACAAAGGACCAGAACAAGAGTAGAAGAAAACGTGGATGTAACATTTCCTCCAAATACTCATAGCTAAGCCATTTTCTTGCCCCTAGCAAGTCTGGATTGGAGTTAATAGCATTTATATCACAGCAACATTTGGTAACTATTAGGTCTTATATATGTGTTTATCTTATATACAAATATGCTATCAAGGCTATTGATTAAAGATCATAGACATAGTGAGGTTACGTGTTAAATGGAAACTTTTTATCCAGTAGAGATGCAAATAAGTTATCTCACAGAAAAGAGAACTCCATGGCTTAAAGTTTATTGCCCTGTAGACAATTATCAGTTTTGTATTTAACCCAATAATCTTCTGCTAACATTCTTTATTGAATTTTCAACAAATATCTGTCTTTTCAAATGTTCTTTGAATCAGTCTTAACATTTTACTGGTACCTTCATTAATTACATTTTTGAATAAAATCTTCAGCATACAAATTGTAATTATAATTAAAAAAATATACCTTAGTAATGCATGTGCGTGTATAGATAGAATAGAGAGAGACGGAGGGAGAGAGAATGTTTAATGTTCAGTAAAATATGTATAATTATTTCCATATGGTAGATTTCATTATGTTTTTCATCATAAGGCTCTGGGTTAGAACAAATCTTTCAGATATAGTTAAGGAGAGCTATCTGAACTGAATGGACACTGTGTACAATGGCAGTTAAGATGATGTTCAGTTTTGTGTTTAACTCCTTGCTACTCAGGGTTTGGTGCAAGGAGTAGAATGATTAGCATCCCATGGAAGGTTGCTAAAATTTCAGAATCCTAGGCCCCACTCCATACCAATGGAATTGGAGTCTGCATTTTAACAGGAGCCTTGGCTTATTTGTCTGCACATTAAAGTTTGCAAAGCCCTAGTCTAGATGTCATGGAGCACGTGAACAGTTCCTCCTTATAAAACAAAAGAAGTTCACATTAGAATTTCCCAGGAGCATGTTTAAAATATAAATATTCATGTTCCCCCTTCCTCTTTTCTCTCTACTTCTGTTCCACTGTTAGGATTCGATATTGCTGCATGCGAGAGAAACCAAATTACATGACTTGCCTCAATAGTTTACCTATTTTTTCCTCCCTGACCCTGAAGTTAAGAGATAAGCAGCCCACGTAAAGTGTAGCTGCTCAACAATATAATTGTGACGCAGCCTCCTATTTGCTTTCTAATCCTCCAATCTTAAAGTTTGGCTCTTCATGGTGGAAAGACATCCGTATTGCCTTTAGCTGTCATTCCCCATTTCAGGCAGGAAGAAGGGGACAGTGGTAACGAGCAAGCTAAATTTGTCTCCTTTTTTTTTTTTCAAGAAAACTGTAGATTTTCCAGCAATCTACAATTTTCTTCTACTCTTGTTCTAGTCCTTTGTTATCCACTGATCCTTGGCTATATCACAGCCTAGTTTACCATCCATGATATTCTTTTTTTTTTTAAATTTATTTATTATTATTATACTTTAAGTTGTAGGGTATAACCATCCATGATATTCTACAGAAATCTATGGACATGCAGTCGATTTCCACTTTTATCTAATTAGTTAGATTGGGTCAGAGTCAAATTTAGTTGTCTGGAGAGCTGAGCACTAACGGACTCAGAGTGCTCTCAATAAAATCTGTGTTTTCATAAGAAGAGAATCGGTTCTGAATAGGCAACTGGTGGTTACAACCACCAAAAGAATACTGAAATCTGAAGGATGGGGTATTTCTGTGTAGTCTGAAAATTTTCCCCAGTTGATTTCAGTACGTTCCCATGTTGCCAAATTGATTATTGCTTGAATAATGGTATCTGAACAGAGCTTATTCTTACCTTATGAGCTGCCTATTTTATAAGAGCATTCAGTACTAATCATTACTTTTATAATTATAAATAGATATGTTGGTACCTTTCTAATATCACAATTCTACTTCTCTTTTTAAATTCAGATTTTCATTCTTTGCCTCTCCCAAATGGCATTTTGACTGAGTTGTTGTTTTTGACATCGCTTCCTGAATTGCAAAAGTTTAAACCAACAAACAAAAATCATAATTTCCTTGTCAAGCTAAGATTGGTCTTTCATTAAACTGTCAGTATTTCACAGAACAAATTTAAACCTTAAGTTCCAAAATTATTTTGTAGAAAATGTTTATTAAAGGTTGGTTACTAAGTTTTTATATAGCAGTTTTTCTCTTGTTTGTTCTCTCCATCTTTTCATTCAAACAGACTAGACATAAGCTCGTAAGGGTAAGAATCTAATTTGTTTATTGTTTGTATTGGTATCACCAAGTCTAACACATACGTAGAGCTCAATAAATCTTTGATGAATGAATGAATACCTAAAAATAGCCAGATTGCATTGGAGGGATCGTTTCATATAGATATCATGTGAACATTAATTGTCTAGCTATTGAGGAGATTTCTTCTTTGCTGAAATTTTGCAACTAACATCATTTACTCATTAACTTTTCCTTTAAAATCAAATGTATATAGTTCTTATATGGTTTCCTGCTGGCTAGGAAAATTCCTTGAGGGCTTGACTGATAGTGTAGAAATGTAGAATGGCTATCTTTGTCTGCTTCAGAGATGAACACAGCAGGAGGATACAGTTACAGACCTTGCTAAAGTAATACTTGTCAACAATTTTTGCCTTGTTATCTGATTGTGAGGTTTTTTAATGTTTTCTTTTCTGGAAGAAAATATTGTTCTGCAATTGAGAAAGCCAGAAGGCTAAAAATAACCTTTCCAATCTGCGTTCATGACTATGATATGCAGTCTCAAATATCAGAATACCTCCTGAATACAAATAGTACTCTGGGAAAAATGACTAATGCTTTCTCAGACTGAATATAAAGAGACTTAAGGAAGTAATATATATGGTTGTTGTTTATATCTTAATCTCCAATGTTACTTTTTAATAAATACTATTTTCCACTCTAGGATTTTTTTTTTTTTTTTTTGAGACGGAGTCTCACTCTGTTGTCCAGGCTGGAGTGCAGTGGCGTAATCTCAACTCACTGCAACCTCCGCCTCCCGGGTTGAAGCAGTTCTCTGCCTCAGCCTCCCAAGTAGCTGAGATTAGAGGTGCCCACCATCACACCTGGCTAATTTTTTTATATTTTTGGTAGAGACAGGGTTTCACCATTTTGGCCAGGCTGGTATTAAACACCTGACCTCGTGATCCACCTGCCTCGGCCTCCCAAAGTGCTGGGATTACAGGCGTGTGCCACCTCACCCAGCCGGCTATTCTTTATTCATTGGAAAAGTTATCAAAAATTTGGAAATAGCTAAAAAAGATTACTAGCAGTTCTTTCAGTGTGGTTATGTGCTTGACTTTCTGTTGTCTGGGCTATTTGACATTTCTGGAGGGGCAGAGTTCAATTTGTAAATTTTTGTCCAGAAGAAATGCAAATCATTTCTGTTCCATAGAACAGATAATCCCATTGTAGAGTTGCCACACTTAGCAAGTAAAAAGTGCCTGCAGTCTTTGGGACATATTTATACTTATAAAAAATTGTTCATCTGAAATTTACATTAAACTGAGTGTCCTATATTTTATCTGGCAACCCTACCCCAGAAGTTCCAGTTTACGGTCATGTAGGTCATTGACCAGTTTTGTATCTAATTCAGAAATCCCATTGTAACACTGCCTATTAATACCTAAATTCTCAAATGTTCTTTGGACTTCTTTTATAATTTTAGTGTTTCCCTAATTAATTAATGAGTTACATGGAATATATGACACATATTTATTTTATGTATGCGTGAAAGCTCTGACATGGTCTTTTGGAAAATTATAATTTCACAGTTTTGCAGGTCATCTACTTAAATCTCCACATGGCCTTACCCAACGGAGCCAGCTAAACTGCAGTGCTGTGGAAGTGCACCTCAGGGACAGTTTCAGCCCAGTTAGATGTTTGCTTGGCTCTCAGAATAAATCTAAAGCAACAATAAAACTTAAACTTTGTTTATTTTCTGTTTTTGTTTTTGCCTTATTTTTGTTTTTCCTATTGATTTTGTGTTTTTATTTCTGGTGAATGTATAGCCAAAAAATTATTCTCCATGGGTGGCAGTAATAGTTGAGATTTTCTTTATACCACCTGAGCAATGTGGCAATCACTGTTGGAAGGATGGTAGATATCTATTTTGTTGGATGAAAGACAACAGAAAATCTGAAGTGTTGGTCTTTATTGTTTGTTTGTCTGTTTGTCTACTCGTAAGCTCAAATCAGTTGAGAATTCCTTGCCATCTGGGAAGGAGAAAATCCCTTTGAGATTTGCACCAGTGAGATTTTGTGATTCTATGTTTACTTTTGACTTGCAGCTAAGGTTGTAGAACTATAGCTATAAGCCCTTCATGTATCTCTGTGTCTCTGTTCTTGAGAAAGACCTTTACCTTTCATTATGTGAGTGTGAAATATTTTTCTACTTACAGAGGGTTTTAATATATTACATTATTACATCTCTTAAAGAAGCTTTGTTCTGATTGGTTTTAAGGATATATGTTTATATAAATAGGATATTCCCAAAATTCACAGGAAATAAGGAAATTGAAATTCTAATATTTTAAAAACTACTAGCTTAGAAATGTTTTTAAAATCCAAGTTTATACGATAAAGATTAGTATTTTGGCACATTTGCCTAAATTAGTAATTTTGGTTTAAAATAAATGATAATTTATATATTTTCCTTGAATTTATCAGAAGGAGGCATAGGACAAGTGCACATTTTATATTTTTAATAAGATTTTGACTTACCATACTTCATGAAGAAAATAGTTACTTTAAACTTTTTAAACTTTTAATATTGGTTTAATAATCAAATAAGCTCACAGTTTTTCCTGTATATTTAAAATTATAAAAATATAAATTTGTGATCAGCTAAATTGAGTCATTTTTCTAACAAACTTTATACTAACAGTAATTATGTTTTGCATTTTAGTAGCTTAAATATAATTTTAAACATCCTAAGTTAATTTAAGATCATGGACTAAAATTAATTTATGGATAATTATTAAATGCCAATATAATTCTTAAGATTGATTGGATACTGTAACATTGATTACTAAGTTTATATACTTTTATTTAGATATGTTACCTTCTAATATGTTGTAGAGTAGCCTTCTCTATGAGTCATGGTAGAAAACATGTTCCTTTTTGACATTTTAACTATGTGTAAAAGGGGTTTGAGTGGCTACAAAAAGTTGTGTTATTTGTATTTATGAGCTTTGCTACTCTCCCAGAATGCTTGTTTATGATAGTTTTGAAATATATGACCCCTTTTTAAATTTTTCTGTAAAAACTCAATTGTTTTGACAAAGTCTGTGGTTTTTAGAGTCTGTGGTTCAGACTCTATAAGGAGCAATATTGACAGAGAAATGCAACCACTTATTTGCAGTTGTAAATGAATGCGATTTTGTTCTGCAAGAAGAAAGGAAAGTGTTATTATCCTTAATTGATGTAGAAGGTATGTAGAAAGTTGAAAAAGTTTGTAAAAAGGGATTTTAAAATTGTCTTTCTTTATAATAGTTTCAAATGCTGAGTCTGAAAAGAAAGAACAAAATGTGTTTATATTTTGACAACGTTGGCTCGGTTTTAATTGGTTTAATAATCAAATAACATATTAATTGAAACTAGAACTTGGATTTCTCTCTGTAAAAGTGATAAATTTGTCTTAGAGTTTCTACAAGGGATAGGAAGATGTTATTCCTTTCCTTCCTGGTAACCTGCCCAGATGGCAGTTTCCATGTCTCACCATAATTGGATTATCTGCTTTTGTTGATTTGATTATATTTTCGATTTCTATTTTTCTGTGTCTCTGCAAAATAGCGCTTCTAAGAGAAAGAAAGAAAGGAATAAAGGGAATAAAAGGGAGGAAGGGAAGGAGGGAGGGAGGAAGGAGGGAGGGAGGAAGGGAGGGAGGGAGGGAGGAAGGAAGGAACAAAGGAAGGAAGGGAGGTAGGGAGGGAGGGAGGGAGTGAGGGAGGAAGGAAGGAAGGAAGGAAGGATGGATCATAGTATAGTCCCCTATCAGTGAGAACTGGCTTACCCCCATGTAATTTGCAAGACCATTCAAGGCACATTGCTGGAGTCAGAGGAATGGTTTGAGACTATGGAAACAATTATGATTTTTCTAAACAACAACAAAAAATATGTTCCTCACTTGTGAAAGAGCTATGGTTCTCTATAATTATGCTACTTTTCTCTATGTCTTTTTCTTCTGACTCTTTCATTAACAGGCATTATTTCTCAAGCATACATGATTCTATATTAATAAACTGACCAAATCTTTCTGAAATCTCTTTTAATTATGCCTTTCAAGATCAAATCCTACATTAACAAATAAATAACATTTTTAGATTATCTGCAACTGTCTTTGAGATTTCCCAAAGAGTCCGTAGAAAAGCAAAAAAAAAAAAAAAAAAAAAAAAAGCTATTTTACCATATCAGAAATGGATGCCAGAAATTATTAAGGGTATTTTTGATAGTTCTATATTTCTTAACTAACTCAACACTATTGTAAAATTTTCATGGAAAGAATTACCAAATCAGAAGAGATTCTCAACCTTCTTAAGCTTAAGTTTTTATAGGTAAATTTTTATTGATATAAATATTTTGGAGATTGTGAGCTTTATGGCAAGGCCCTGGAGGTTTGTCAATGCTTTCACAGTTCATAATATATTATTATTTTTAAGGGACTCATTGATCAAACCCTTCAGAAATAGTTATTAATATATCCCAATAGAGAAATCTACCCTTCTTTGTCTCTATACTATTGGCTACAGTGACTGTGATAAATTAACCACAACCATCCAGTTGCATTATTGCTTTTATCCTTCCACTTGATGCTTGCTGAAGGCTCTGCTATAAGCTACAGGTTAAAATTTGTGAAGAAAACGGTCTCAGGGCTGGGCACAGTGGCTCACGCCTGTAATCCCAGCACTTTGGAAGGCTGAAGCGGATGAATCACTTGAGGTCAGGAGTTCGAGACCAGCCTGGCCAACATGGTGAAACCCTGTTTCTACCAAAAATAGAAAAATTAGCTGGTGTGGTGGCACGTGCCTGTAATCCCAGCTACTCAGGAGACTGAGGCAGGAGAATCGCTTGAACCCAGGAGGCAGAGGTTGCACTGAGCTGAGATCACACCATTGCATTCCAGCCTGGGCGACAGAGCAAGATTCTGTCTCAAAACAAACAAACAAACAAACAAACAACAAAAACAAGAAAAGAAAATAGTCTCAGAATCTTGAGGGAATGACTTTCCAGTGTACCATAAACTATTGATACTTTAGGAAATAGACTCTTAGCTAAGATTTGTAGCTGGCTAAGCTGTCAGGCTGTACTATGGACTGTTAGGAATTTTAGGAATTTTTTCAGTCTGAAAGCCAACATGTTTCATGAAAGCATATTGCTGATCAGCAGAACAATGAATTACCTGGGACTAAATAAACTGATGAAGAAAATGTTGTGGTTATTTATTTGGAGTGGTATTCATGTAATTTTGAATTTTCTTTTTTATAGATAACCCTTTCTTTTTTTCTTAAGCTGTTCTTAACTCTCAATTTACTAGATTGTGATTTTGTAGACTGAAAACATTTTTAGTATCTGACTCTCATTGAACCCTCTCCCAATTTAAATGAATTTTGAATACTATTAAGAGGTTGGAGCTGTGAGTTTTCGTTTAACTATGTGGTTAAATTTTAGGCAGGATTGGTTCAATTTACAGCATGTAAAAACAAAGATCATTTGCTCTGTTACATTTCTTCCCACCTCACCCCTCCTTTCTAATTTGTTTTTAGTTAACTTTTTACTTGTTATATAGTTGGGGCTTATAATAACAATTCGATATTGTTCTGTGCCATTAATTTTGGCATCTCCTTAGTGTTATTCTATACTTACCTGAATTTAATGCTCATCACCTGGGCTTTTGCTATGGCCATTACTGAGTACTTTGTTCTGATTTATCTCTTAATTATCTGGATTTTGTTGTCAACTAGTTCTTTCAAGAAGGGCTTATAATACTGTTTTCCCTAGATCTTTCCTATTTGAAAGTTAAGGTTTGTTCCCTATATATTTTTAAAACATCGTTACTTATTATAATGTTCTTGGGTTATAATTTCATTCACTAGAAATATGTAGCTATTGTCCTCATTGGTTTTTAGCGTTAAAGACTGTTGTGGAGAAATCTGAGAATAGCTTGTTTTCTTCCCCGTAGATGACTTGCTTTTGATGGTTATTTGGGGAATTCTTTATTTATAGTTGAAGTTCAATAATTTTACTAGGATACTATGGTTTGAATATGGTTTGTCCTCACCACATCTCATATTGAGCTTGGTCTCCAATGTAATGGTGTTGAGAACTGATTAGACCTTCAAGAGGCATTTGGGTCATGAAAGGTCACTCTTGGGAATGAGTGAGTTCTCCCTCTCGGGGGAATGGATTCATTCCCACAAGAACGAGTTGTTATAAAGTGAAATTGCCTCTCATGTTTTGCTGTCTTTGTGCGCACACAATTCTCCCTCTGTTTCTTTGCCATATTTTGACATAGCAAGAGGCCCTCACCAGAAGTCAAGCAAATGCTGGCACAATGCTTCTTGGACTTCCCATCCTCCAGAATCATGAGCCATATAAACCTATTTTCTTTATAAATTACCCAGTTTTAGGTATTCTGTTATAGCAACAGAAAATGGACTAAGATACAGGGTAAGAGCATTTGGTATTTTCCTAGAGCATTTATTACACCTTCAATCTACAGATTCAATTGTTTCTATAATTAAGAGAAATATTATTATATTAACAAATAATAGTATCTACCCCATTTGTTGAGTTTTATTATATTTTTAAAAATAGATTCTATTTTAGGCTAGTTTTAAGTTAATTGCAACATTGGGCAAGGAGTACAGAGAGTAACTGTAAACCCCCCTCCTCCCAATACATAGAGCCTCCCCTACTATCAGTATCCCATATCAGAGTGGTATATACGTTACAACTGATGAACCCCACGTTGGCACGTCATTATCTTTCAAAGTCCATTAATGTTCACTCTTGGTGTTGTACATTATATTGATTTTGACAAATGTATATTGACATGTATGCATCATTGTAGTATTATACAGAATAATTTCACTGCCCTAAAAGTCTTGTGCCCTGCTTATTCATCCCTCCCTCTTCCCTAACTCCTGGAAATCACTGATCTTTTTACTGTCTCCACAGTTTTGCCTTTCTGTAATGTCATGTAGCTGGAATCATACGCTGCACAGCCTTTTCAGATTGGCTTCTTTCACTCCATAATATGCATTTCAGTTTCCTCCATTTCTTTTCACGGCTTGATAGCTCATTTCTTTTTAGAGCTTAATAATATGCCATTATCTGGATTGTCATAGTTTAATTATCCTTTCACCTACTGAAGGTCATTTTGGTTGCTTCCAAGTTTTCTCATTCATTTTTAAAAGAGCTGTATAATTTCAATACTTAATTTTTTTCTCCATGATTGTGTTATTCTTTACTGTTTTATCCATAACTCTCATCCTGATTATCTCAAATATCCCTTAATGGTGGATGTTGGTAATTCAACTTTTATCCATCTTTCTTTTTTTTTTTTGAGACTGAGTTTCGCTCTGTCGCCCAGGCTGGAGTGCAGTGGCCGGATCTCAGCTCACTGCAAGCTCCGCCTCCCGGGTTTTTACGCCATTCTCCTGCCTCAGCCTCCCGAGTAGCCGGGACTACAGGCGCCCGCCACCTCGCCCGGCTAGTTTTCTGTATTTTTTAGTAGAGACGGGGTTTCACCGTGTTAGCCAGGATGGTCTCGAACTCCTGACCTCGTGATTCGCCCGTGTCGGCCTCCCAAAGTGCTGGGATTACAGGCTTGAGCCACCGCGCCCGGCTTATCCGTCTTTCTTTAATGTTTTTTGGTATTTCTGATTTCTATTAATTGTGAAATTATGTTCTCTTCGTTTTTAATTTAGTTCCTTAGATCTGCTATCTCTATTTTCATATAATTCTACTTTTTTGTGATCTTAAGTTTATGTTTTTGCTTTCATGAATCCAAGTCCTTATTAAGTTGTTCTACAATGTAAAATACTTGTAGGGTTTTCTTTCTGTTTTATTGTCTTATGTTTTCTCTAAGAGTGGATTTTTCATCTGTCTTTACTTTTTTTGGTCTTCCTTTTTTGGTATCATTGTAATATGTTTACATATCTGGAATTTTTGTGTGTTTTAATTTATCTTGCCCATATGTTAGCATGCAGTGAGCACTTCTATTTTCTCTTTGCCTGACTATCTTCAACTTTTTTCATAACATCTGAGCATAAGTTTTGGGACTAGATATTGAAAGTGTGTGGTATCCGGGATGGCAGGAAAATTCCATTGGGGCTTTCTGTAGCTTCTGTTAGAATATGTGGTTTGTTTCCGTTTCTTGAGAAAACCTTAAATTTCTTGAGTCAGGGTTAATTCTCTCCAATCAGGATGTGTCCTGTTTCTGTGGAGGGATATAGTCTGGCTTTAAATCATTTTCCCAATTGTGTAGACAGTAGAGCCTTTAGTTCTCTTAGAAAGAATTTTTCATTTTATGTTACCTTTTCTGCATTTTACCACTCATTCCAAGTCAGAAGAGGAATAAGATAGAAACATTGACTAAGTTTTTTTCTATCCCAGATTATGGATATTTGTTAGAGTTCCTATGATTTTGCCAGTTCATAAGTCTGGTTTGTGATTAGGTCTATAGTCTGGAAACTTTCAGTACCACTCTGATAGATACTGCCTTTTTCCTTAGGGTATCAGTTTTTGAAGTTTAGTTCTTTGAGTCATGTTCTGTTGTATGTTTGATTGCAAATATGAAGTATTATTTTCTGCTGCTGTTATTACTATTTTCATTAATTTTATTAATGTCAGAGGGTTATACTTTTGATTTAGTTTCATTCCACTCTGCTTATCCAGTTGACCTTCTTTAATGTAAATTTAAGTCATTGAGTATTATATAACAAATTTGATCCTTCTTCTATTTACTGTGTTACTTTGGGCGTCTCACTTAACGTCTCTGGTCTAAATTTCTTCACCTTTGCATGATACGGTATTTATCTCATGGACCTATGGACAGGCTTAGTTCATATAATATATATTAACACCTAACTTCAATTAGGAGACTACTGGAATAGTCTAGGTAAGAGATGATTCTGGTTTTAGTGAGATTAGTAGTATCATAGAAGAGGAGAAGTGGACAGAGATAAGACATTTTTAGAGACAGGCATGACAGGAGTTGAATCAGGTTGTGAAATCTGACAAACTTGGGTGTAAATCCTGACTTTACCGTTTATGACTATGTGCAACTACATTAATAGCTCTAGGTCTCAAATTCATCAACTGAAAGATAGAAGGTAAAAATAATTGTTATGGAGACCGAGAGAATGTGAAGCTCCTTGCATAGAGTCTGACAGAGCATGAATACTTGGTGAATTTTAGCTACTATTAGTAATAATTGCATTAGCATTAATATTATAATTGGTATCAATATTTATATTTAATTCAGAGAAGTGAAGAAAGGAAAGAGATCCTGTTAGACTTTTAGGCTTTTTGACATTTGGGTGAATAGTGGTGTCAGTCACTGAAATTTGGATAACCGATAAAACATTTTTGAGGGGGAGAGAGTCAAATAATCAGTTCCTCCAAGTTTTCCATGTATGACAATATCTAAAATCACCTTGACAATCTGGTTGCATTTTTCCTGAATATTCCAGTTTGCCATTTTCCCATTTAAATTGTGTTACTCAGAAGTGGAGACAATGTTGATACAGACACTATGTTTATTAATAGAATTTAAAGTATCATTATCTCGTTGGAAGCCATTTCACACTCTTGCTTTATACTGCCCCAGGAAGATCCTACATCCCTGATGAAAAATTCATGCTGAAGATTTCAATGGTCTTGACCCTTGTGATGTCTTATGATAAACAGAAGAAAATACACTTTCCAGGTCAAAGAGCATAATGGCATAAGTTCAGATTAGACATTGCAATAACGTTCATATGACGTCTAAGACTTAAATACTTGCATGTCCCTTAAGAAGATAAAAATTATGAATTTCATTTAAATGAGGAATAAAATAATCTCTGGAACTCCCCCTAGGGCTGGTTGTAATGAAACATGCATAAATAACAGATATGGCATGATCAGCCAAGTATAAGGTTTTTAAAATACCATTCATTAGCAGTTTCATTCATTAATTGAGAACTTATCTTTAGAACCTACCATGTGACAGACACTCGAGAAACGTCAATGAAGTAAAAGTTTACTGCTTAACTTGTATGTCCTCTTTGGACAATAGAATCTTGAAGGCAAAAATTAATGAAGGAATTTAGTTTGAATATCTGCCTTGAACAACCCTTAGTCATATTCTTTTGATGCAGGACCAGGTAAAGACAACAGAGAGGGTTAATTAAAAATGAGAATGTCTATAATGTGCAATGAGAATGAGACAGTCCATGAAACGGTGACTTAAATAGTCTGTGTATGTATGCATGTGTGTATGTCTAATCAATATAACCACATGATTATATTAAAATATAATACAAACCAAAGACAGCATACCTTTTAGTTCTGGCATTCCCTTTAAATCAATCCCACCAAGCTCTTGGAAAAGTCCTTAATGAAGTACTTGAAGGGAAATGTCTTTGATCTAGTGCTGTACCGATTCTCTTCTCTTTGCCATTCTGGTATCCACACTGGTCTGCATCACATTGCTACTTCCTTTTATCAGGTGTTTGTACTAACTGCAAAACTTCTCAATATCCAAATCTAATTTGTTCTCAAAGCTTACTGTTTAACACATATCTTCTACTGATTTTCTGTAGCTTCAGCTACTGCTGCTCTGGATTTCCTAATCTACAGATCTTTCATTCACTGCTGGATCTTCCATTGTGTCCTTGACAGTACATCTATTGTTTGTTACCCCAGGAGGGGCTCTTTCCTCTCTATATTTCTTGCCTGCTGCTTGTTCTCTGTCTTTACATGTTCTCATCTGGGCTGTAGTAGATGGGAAGGGTTATGGCCTGCCCTCAATTTGACAAAAATAAAGCATCCTGTAAATTGAATAATATGTTTTTAAAAAGTCTTCCCCTACTATTTATTGCTCACCCTTTGTGCCAAATCTCCTCCACCAGACCACCTCCCGTGACTGACCAAGTTCATTTTTCTCTTGTCCTACTTTCTCACTGACATACATGAATATATATTAACTTGCCTCTCAATATAGTGATATTTCTTTTAAAGTTTTAAAAATCCATTTTGATCAGTCATACACTGTTCCTAGAACTTTTTTACAATTCTCTTCATCTAATGCAGAGTTTATCTTCTATTAACTCCTGTAAATCACCTTCTTAATCCTTGTTCATGGCAGCTGGCAGCTTTGTACAGAAATTCCTTATGTTACCCTAAATGAAGAGGCTGAGAGTAAATGGCAGTGCCAAGGTTTTCTTAGTGTCTTATATATACTTGGTCAGAATTTTTGTTTTCACAGTAAATACAGCAAACACATATAATCTAGATAAAATACCTCTTATATTTGAGACCTTTTAAGTTTTTTTCTAAATGAATCTGTTATCTAACTTAACAATTATATTAGACCAATATTTTGTATATATAATTGACTTAAAAGAATTGATTCTTGTGTTTGTAAAATGAGTTTGATGGTATAGATTATTTAGAAATTAAGCTCAAGTGTATCACCTGGACCCAAATGTATTCATTTGAGACAGGGGCTTTCAATTCTAGTAGTTTAATAGCAGAACACTGTATTTAAACAAATCTCATTTGCAAAACTCTTAAAATTCATTTCCCCGAATCAGATCTGCAAACTCTCTGAATTTAATCTTCATAATTCTACCAGAAATATGTTCTAAACTGTGAATCTGAATAAACTTAATCCTGTTTACAGCTTTTGATGTGTTTTCTCCATCTTCAGGGTAAAGATGAAAACCTTTAAATATGAATCTGAACGACTTCCAACAAGTGGCCTGAGTCTACATCTTCCAGTATCAACTGTAGCCACGTAGCCCCAAACTCACACTCTAAAGTCCAGTCATATCATTATGCTATTTCTCCTCCTTTCTTTATCTCATCTGCTTGTCAAGAATATTTTGTTATCAACAAACTAGAACTTGGTTAGTCATACTTTTTAAAAATAATGAATTTGGTATGGGTTGGTAAATATTCTCAAACACTAGGATACTGAAGAAAATCTAGTGTATCAGTGGTCCTGTGATTTTTCTTTCATGATCAACAAATGCTCAGGCTTGAAAGCAGGTCTAACGTTATATTCCAAAGAGAAGGTACTATCAAAATTCTTGGAAAGATTGGTCTGGAGATCAAAGTCAAGGCATTGATCCATATTTTCTTGTTAATGTCAAGCTCAGTGACTGCTTAAAAATCCAGGATAGCATGTTTTAAATTTTTCAAAAGTTGAATGATTCTCACAGAATGAACATTTTGAAGTGAAATCATTCTGTGCCTCATCACTGCATACTCACACCTCCAGGTTGAAAATACAGCTAATAAGTAGGATTGCCTTAGTATCTCTAGCTAACAAATTCATTACACTTATGTGAAAGTATTTTTTCTCTCTCTTAACCTAGTTTAGACAAATATTGTCAGGGGTCAAACATTAAAATCCATGTTTTCAACAGTAAAATGGAAAATTTTACACATCTGTTTCAATTCTGCTCATCTAGTATTCCACCTCTGACATTATATTTTCTTTTAAATTGGAATACACTTTTCCTACCACGTCACCATTCTCTCACTCCCACTAAGAAATGTAAGATTTTCCATTTTGTGAATCTCTTCATGGATTTCCATTGCTAATTCTGTATTCATTCAATCAAAGTTGAAACAAAAAGTGTGTGATAGAGGAACAGAGCAGAGACCAGAGAGAGAACTTCATGTCAAAGTTATGTTTTTTCAACTAGAGTAATAAAAATAGTTATAATTCATCCAGGAACACATCACTTGGGATCAGAAAGAAAGACTTCTTTCACATTTGATGCTGGAGAATATTTTTAGGTAGAACTGGTGTCTTTAGAATAACAAAGGACCCAGTGTTTCCCAGATTTTTTTTTTTTTTTTTTAACCAGAAAAGACTCATAGATACTTCCTTTTCTTATAACAAGACATGATTTACCAGTGATATTTTAGTGCATGTTGGATGACCAGAAATAGTCTCTCTAATAATTCTGAAATCCTAACAGCAAGTACTGGCTAGTGCTCGAGAGCCCAGACTCTAGCTTAATTCCTAGCTTTGCAATTTCCTAGCTCTGTAGGCCAATCACCTAAAGTCTCCATAGTTCAGTTTCATCAACTGTAAAATGGAAATAATAATGACGTATACTTCATAAGGTTGTAATAGGTTTAAACTAGTTAAAATACATCAAATGCATAGAAGAGTAGCTGATACATAGCACCATGTAAATATTTGATATTATTGATGTCTTCTCTTTGATTGACTCACCATCTTAGCTCCTTTGTTTCCCACTCACACAATAAAAGAGTTTAAAGTAGCCCTCTGTAGACCAGAACTTTAAAAATAAAAAGATTTTTTCTTTCTTTTTAGAAGTTTAGGATAATGAAGTTCACAACCCAGATTAAACCTTTGGAAAGTAATTGTAGTATAATGTAGTCAGTGTATAGCCAGGATTTGTGCTATCCAATAGAGTATCTGCTAGCCAAATGTGGTTATTTAAATTTAAACTCATCAAAATTAAAAGGTTAGTTCCTTGGTTGCATGAGTCCCACTAATCACATTTCAAGTGCTCAATAGCCACATATGGGAGGTGGTTACCACATTGGGCAGTACAGATATAGAATATTTCCATCAGCACAGAAAGTTATTTTTAACAGCACTAATGATCAAAATCTGATGCTCTACTTTGTGTTCTTTCCTCTCATACAACAAACAGTGCCACTCATTTCTATCTACCTTATCACATCTAGTCAAGGAGCATCTTTAGTTGTTCCCACCTTCCTCCCCTGCAATTCTTCTTCATTTCAATTCACAACATATTAGTCATTTAAGAGTTACTCACATGATAAAGACATTTGTTTGCTGAACATAAGCAAGATATCTTCTTTTTGAATTGGACTCTCTTAACCCCTCTTCCAAGCAAAGAAAGGGCCCTGATATTTCTTATAATATTGCCTAGATATTCAAGGTGTTAGATTTTCTATTTTCTAAAAAACAGAGAATTATGATATAAATACTTGAATTCAATTTTTGCATTGAAAATAAAGGGCAATTTTTGTTCAGGTCTAGGCTAATTGGAGTTATTTTTAAAATTTTACTATTTATTGTCTTTCAATTTTTTTTTCCTCCGAGACAGAGTCTTGCTCTGTCACCCAGGCTCGAGTGCAGTGGAGCTATCTTCGGCTCACTGCAACCTCCACCTCCTGGGTTCAAGAAATTCTCCTGCTTCAGCCTCCTGAGTAGCTGGGATTACAGGTGCCCGCCGCCACACCTGGCTATTTTTTGTATTTTTAGTAGAGCCGGGGTTTCGCCATGTTGGCCAGGCTGGTCTCGAACTCCTGACCTCATGATCCGCCCTCCTCAGCCTCCCAAAGTGCTGGGATTACAGGTGTGAGCCACCATGCCTGGCCTATTTATTGTCTTTCAAGCCTCTCCCATCTTCATCACCAAATAGTTCTCTAGAAATTTACAATTAAGTCTTTTTATATATTCTGCAGGTATTATCAATCCTATCTTAATCTTTTTCCAGTTTCAAAATAAGTCTGAAGTAAAAGGAAAGAGGAGGTTATTCTAGTTTGGATTTCATCTGAAGCAGACTGTGAGACAGACAGAGATTTGTATACAAGCAGTTTATTTGGAAAGTGGTTCCAGGAAGTACTATGAGGGAATGAGAAAATTCGATAGGGAAGAGAATAAAGACAATGTTGGGAATGCTAATAAGTAGTTTTCTTTGGGCAACTGGAGCACAGTCCTGCTGGGGAGCCATTAAGAGACTGTGGACTACAACTCGGAGTTGTCCCACAGACAAGTCAAAAATAGAGATCTAGGGTATTTATTAAATCCATACCCCTGCCCCTTAATTATTGAGAGTAATTCTTGATGCATTACCATCTACACATTTTTTGCCTTTCCCACCAGTGGATTAATCAGAATTCTGAGGCAGGAGAAATCCCTGGGCAGAGAGATATAAGAAGCTAAGTATGGAAACTGTCTCTGGTGTGCGCCACAGGTTATGAGTGCGGTGCCAATACCATCTGCTACAGCTGACGGCTACACATAGTTTGAGTGACAATCTAATATACATTGAAATGGTAATATAGGAATATCTTTCAAAATCCTTTAAACAGGTTATATGCTTTTCACCTTACAACTATATTTCTAGAAATTTATCTTAAGGAAATAGAGATAGGCAAAATGCTAGCTTGCCATATTATTTATAATTGTAGAAAATAGAGAACAACCTAATTCTAAAAATATGTTATTGGTTAAATAAGTTTCATATATTCTTATAATGTAATATAATGCAGCCAATCGAAAACATAATTATCAATAATTAAGAGCATATATAATATGTGCAACATATGTAGAATATTTGTGATGTATTAATAAGCATAAAACAGTTGTCAAAGAGTATATTCAGTATAAGCCCAATTGAACACACACATACACAGAGGCAATGAAAAATGGCTGAAATATTATATAAAATAATTAACACTAGTTGTCACTAGGTTTTAGGATTAGATGCAATTTAATTTTTTATTGATTCCTTTCTAAATGTTCTGCAATAAATGTTATTTTTATAACCAGAAAAATCATTAGGTGCAATTTTAAATCAAAATTAACGTTTTTTAATATTGACATTTTCAAACCTGAAAACCCATTGCTTCTTTATGTGTAATTGCAAGTTAGATCCTAAATCTAGCAATTACACCAAGAGCATCTCACATTTCTTTTCCTCAGACAGAGTAGAAATATGTATAATCTTTGGGAGGACTTGATTGCAAACATGTATGTGCTTAGAATGCAAGAAGACAGATTGTAGCTAAAGTTATTTTCTCTGCCTATCCAGAATGATGTTGTGATTTAGCCTGTAGGATTCCCCTGAAAATGGATTTTTGAAGGCAGATAAACTGTGTCCCTGCATAAAATAGGCTTCTGACATATATCAAAACAAGTGGGTTATTGACCTGTTTGTATGCAGCATATGCTATTTCTTATGTTAGCATCATCTCAGTACTGCAAACACTGTAGACAGTCATAAATTATTAAGAATGGCTCTGAAGAAAGCTAGAGTGGTGAAGTTTGTGGAATCTGACATGAAGTATATGGAGAGACAGTTTCATAGTGACAGCCTAGCTCCCTAACTTCATAGTCCTATAATATATATATGAAAAGAGTGAACCAACCCAAATCCATCACCATACACATGCCCTTCCCATTGCTGACAGCAAAACAGCTGAAAGAAAATGGATTAGTCATTTGTTATTATCATCATTGTTTTATAATTAAAAAGAAAATGAATTTTGAAATACTACTCTATGTTTAAGTGCTAAATGAACTACCAGGTTTGTCATGTTAATTGGAGGAATATCGTTGACATAATTGTGTTTGACCTTTCATCTGTGTAGGAAGTGTTTGAACATATAAAGTCAGTTTTTAGATATGTACACAAACAGAGCAAATTGATTTAAGCTTCAATGACCTAGTAGTTAGTAATTCAACTTTTCAGAATCTGGTCTGAAGAAATGGCCAGAAATGTTAGCAAGAGACTTATACACAAATATTTTATTCATATAAGTGTTTTTACCAATGTAAACTTCATAACAACCTAAATAATCAATAATTGCAAAATACTTTAAATGACATCATATATGCTATATTATTCATTTTTTATTGTATATACTTTTAATAATTTTGTGCCTGAAACAAATTTTGAATGCATTTTAACTGTGACCCATCACGTGAGGTTAGGTGTGGAATGTTCCACTTGTGACATCATGTTGTCACTCAAAACGTTTCAGATTTTGGAGCATTTTGGATTTTGGATTTTTGGAAAAGGAATGTTCAACCTGTATGAGATCTGGGTCTCGGCTGTTAAGCCCAGTGAAAATTGAGGTTATTTTTTTGCATTGTCTCTGGCTATTGTGGTTGTGTCTAAGTCCTGAAGTTTCCTTTGATTTCCCTTAATGGGTTCTTGAGTAAATTCAGCTTTTCCTGGCACCACGCCCACCAAAGAAAAAATTGCTCCAGTTGATCTTTGTTGAAGGACTTTTGGCAGCAGTTTCCTGAGTGCACCAGGACCCTTTGGGCTACTACTTACAGAAATCCACTTGTGCTAGTTTGAACATAAAGGGATGATTTTCAGTTTTTTTGATAAAGGGATGTCTCATAAGACCCAAGAATAAGTGTGCATCTGGGTCTGAGACACCAATGGGATACAGGCTGTATGTATTTTTCTCTCTTGCTGTAGAATGACTTTATCTGCTTCCTAGTTGGTAGGGCTGGGTTAACATTTCTTACGTATAAGAGATAGCCAGACTGTAATTGGAATTTCTTGGCCACAATTACATATTTCTAATGGTAGCATCTGGAGCTAGATCAGTGAGCTCTGCCAGGGGCTGTGTGTTAGTTTTTTAAGACTGCTGTAACAAATGACCATACACTTGGTGGCTTAAGACAAGAAAAATTTATTCTTTCATAATTCTGGAGACTAGAAGTCCACAAAGTTGTCAGCATGATTTGTTCCTTATGAAGGCTCTGTTGGACAATCTGTTCTGTGTGTCTCCAGTACCTTCTGGTGGCTGCTAGCAACCCTTGGAATTCCTCGACTTGTGGCTGTATAACTCCAGTTTCTCCTTTTCTCCCTGGGCACCTTCTCTCTGTGTTTCTGTGTCTCAAATACAGTATTCCTGTACTTTCTCATGTAAATATACTAATTATTGGTGTTAAGATCCACCTAGGATGATCTCATCCCAAGATCCTTAATTATATCTTCAAAGATTCTAATTCCAAATAAGTTCATATTCACAAATATTGCAGGTTGGAACTTACTTGCATTTTTTTGAGGGGGACACAATTTAACATTCTATTAGCTGTGTCTTCATTGTGTGAACAGATGTGTGCTGGGATCCCTTGTATAGTAACCATATTAGTGGAGAAGGAGTGGTGATTCCCAAAACAGAGAGGAGACTGGGAAGCTATTCCCAAAGAGTTCTCTGAATTAGCACTGAATTTGGAGAAGACCCATGACCTTGGAAACAGGTATCTCTCAGCCAGTTCAGCTCTAGCTTTGAAACATAATCGTGCTTCGTATAGGTGACTAATACTAGATTTATGTTGCTCTGAAAGGGATAGAGGAAGGAGAGACTCAGTGGATGGAGAGTCAGTGTCAAAGATAACAGTTGTCTGTAAATATGTGGGTTTCTTTCTGGATTCTCTATTCTTTTCCATTGGTCTATGGTCTGTTTTTTTTTTTTTTTTTTTTTTTTTTTAAACAATACCGTGTTGTTTTGGTTACTATAGCCTTGTAATATATTTTGATGTCAGGGAGTGTGATACCTGTAGCTCTATTCTGTTTGCTCAGAATTGCTTTGGCTATCTGGGCTTTTTTTTTGGTTTCATACACATTTTAGGATTGTTCTATTTTTCAAAAATGATCTTGTTAGTTTGATAGGGATTACATTAAATTTGTAGATTGTTTTGGGCAATATGGTTGTTTTAAAGATATTAATAATTCTGATCCATGAGCATGGGATGTCTTTCCATTTGTGTCTTCAATTTCTTTCATCAGTGTTTTGTAGTTTTCTTTGTATTATTCTTTAACTTTCATGGTCAAACTTATTCCTGATTATTTTTGTTGTTGTTTTTGCTATTGTAAATAGGATTGCCTTCTTGATTTCTTTCTCAGCTAGTTTATTGTTGTATAGAAGTATGACTGATCTTTGTATGATGATTTTTTATTCTACAACTTTACTGAATCTATTTATCAGACTTAAGAGTTTTTTGTTAGAGTCTTTAGATTTTTCCAGATATAAGATCATATTATCACCAAGGAGGGACAATTTGCCTTCTTTTCCAATTTGGATACCTTTGATTCCCTTCTCTAGAGTAATTGCTGTGGCTAGGACTTTCAGTACTCTGTGGAATAGGAGTAGTGGAACTGGGCATCCTTGTCTTGTTTCAGTTCTTAGGGGAAAGGCTTTCAACTTTTTCTTATTAAATATGAGGTTAAGTTGAGCTTGTCATATGTGGTCTTTTGATTATGTTAAAGTATGTTCCTTCTATGCCTAGTTTGTTGAGTTTTTATGATGAAGGAATGTTGAATTTTGTGAAATGCTTTTTATTAGTCTATTGAGATGGTTATATGTTTTTTGTCCTCCTATATAAAAATATATGTGTGTTTATAGGTATTAAAAGAATAAAAGGAAATAAAATACAAGCTGCATTTATCCATGGATAGTGGGTCTATTTGTGATTTTTATTTTCTTCTTTGTTTCAGCTTTGCATTGCTTGTGTTATTTGTAATGAATGTTTTATTTTTTACTAGTGAAAAATGATAAACTAAAGAAATAGATATCATACTTAGAATTTTACCTGAATTTCTCTTTAACCCTGTCTCACTGTATTCAGAATTGGCCATTTGTATCATCAAGTAAGAACCAGGTACCCAAATGTGACAATAATTGGATTTCACATATTTTTCATGGGACAATTGATTCATGACTGCTTAAAAACATGCCTTTGGAAAATTGTTCCAAAGAGTTCATATATCTATGTATTAATATTAGTCTTTCAAAAAGTATGTATTCATTGTCCAACTTGTATCCTGTATTGTCCTAGCTCTTGTAAAAAATATATATAAACACATAAAACAGTTGCTACTTTCAAGGAAGTTCAATTTCTAAGGAAGAAGGAAAAAAACTGATAAGTAAAACAAGTGGTGGATAATACAAAAAGAAAACTGAAATTCTGAAAGTTAACTAAAATATGTACTGATATGGTTTGGATCTATGTCCCCACCTAAATCTTATGTTGAATTGTAATCCAATTGTAATCCCCAGTGTTGGAGGTAGGACCTGGTGGGAAGTGATTGGATCATGGCAGGGGTCGGGGTGGATTTTCATGTATGGCTTAGTGCCATTCCTTTGGTACTGTCCTCGTCATAGTGAATCAGTTCTCATGAGATCTGGTCGTTTAAAAGTATGTGGCACCTCCCCACACTCTTTCTTTCTTCTTCTCTTACCATGTGAGACACCTGCTTCCCTTTTGCCTTCTGCCATAATTGGAGGCTTCTTGAGGCCTCCTCAGAAGCCAGTGCTGCTATGCTTCCTTTACAGCTGGCAGAACTGTGAGCCAATTAAACCTCTTTTCTTTATAAATTTTCCAGTCTCAGGTATTTATTTGTAGCAATGTGAGAATGAACTAATACATGTACTATGCATTGTTAATGGTATATATTTTTAATCATTTCCCTTGCTACTTCTCCCTGCAGGAAATCTTCCAAATTCTATCTGGACTGCAGGTTGATGGAGATATGGGTTAGAATATTGTTAGGTAACGTCCATGTTATCTAAGTGTGAGCTAGATTGAGGAAGAAGCATGGATGAAGTATTGTGCTATAGTCAATACTTTCCACAAAACATTAAACTAGGAGTCAAGAGACTTGGGTTTGTCTACCCAGCTCTGCATGGGACCTGACCGTCCGGGCCTGCCATTTAACCTCTATAAAACTGTTTCCTTACCTATCAACCAAAGAGACCAGATGATTGGCAGGGACCTTGTAGTTTTAGCACTTTCATTCAGCCATGAAATTACAAAAGGACTGGAATCACAAGTATAGAAAGCAAAGAGAGAGGTGGTATCTTCACATCAGAGCTCTCCTGTATTTATTATCTCTTTATTCTTGCCTTCATTGTCTATCTTCTTCAGAGAGTGATTTCCAACATATTTTCATTTTTTTATACCCTATTAAACCCTATCTACTTGAAATTGCAGTCCCATCCCCAATACTCTAATTGCCCATCCAATGGGATGTCTCCTCAACAATCATGGGCCCCTGGCCTAACATAGGAAGCTGCTTGGAGACTGTATTAGTCCGTTTTCACACTGCTGATAAAGACATAGCCGTAACTGGGAACTCATTGTGACATTGCTTCTTGATAAACAGCAGCACTTAATCACTAGTGACTATTCCCTCCTCTGCAAATTGGAAAAAACATGAGATTTGGAATCTCACAGTACTATGTTGAAATCCTGACATTTGTCAGGATTTTCTTTTGTGTGTTGTTGAACAGGACAGATTTCCTCTTTGACCATAGTTTCTACTTCTATATAATATAGATAATGCAGCACATGAATCGAGTGAGTTGTTTTAGAATTTAATTAACCTATAGGTGAAGTGCCTGGCACTTCGTGAATGCTCAAAAAGTAACAATCCTCCTATTAATCTCTTGGTTTCTATGCTGAACATGCTTTTTCATATCTATTCTTGCTTCATCACCATCCTTCTGGATAATTCCTTTACTTCCTCTTTTTGCCTAAATACGGGTGTTAGGTAGGTACTGTTGGTTGCCCTCTACTTGAGCGTGTCCCTCTCACAGTTTATGTCCATTTTTATAGCATTCTGTCTCACTGTATCCCTCTACAGAGCCAAGCCTGATACTCTCCCAACCCCACATGTCCAAATGCCTAGTGGAAGCTCCATTTGGATGCCCAACCCCACTTTAAAAACAGTGTATCCCAAGCTAACTATTCACTGATCTCCTTGTCACATTCCCCATATCATCCTAATTATTTCTTTGACTTTAATTTTTCCCTTGTTGTTATTACTACAAAACTTTGAATATGATTTGATTTATCCCTCAACTCCCCATCCATATCTGGTGGTCAGCCTCATGCTTTTTGATATTCTCATGACATGGAGTATATTATAGGAATAAGCATAGATATCTTTTGTCTAAAAGCTCTGAATCCAACACTTAGTTACATAGTTATATTGGTCTTGGGAAAAACAAATGACCTCTGAACATCACCTTTCTCATCTAGGAAAACAGAATAATAATACCTCTTTCACAAGTTTCTTGTTGGAGATGGGAATGTTCTTTCTAAACAAAGAAATGGTTATAGATAGATAAATAACTAGGTAGGTAGGTAGGTAGACAAAGCTTCCTGCTCCCATCACAGTCCAGATTATATTAATCAATCTCCTTGACTCCACTCTTTATCTCTTATCTAAAATATCATACTGATTTTTTCAAGTTAAAATAACATTTTCAGTAAATCCTCATTGCCCATAGATTTACATCAAAATTCATTTTTCTACTTGACTTTAGGGAAAACCAATGAGGAAAGGAAAGTAATATTTAGTGAGCATCTACTCTTTATGAGGCATTGTGCAGGGTGGGGTTGGATCCAAAGTTCAGATTCAGCTGCCTAACTCAAAACTCATATATATCATACTGCTTTTCAACAGTGGAAAGTCACAATATTTTCAATATTATTTCCCATTATCAGGACATTTATTTGAATCAAAGTTTAGAATTTGTGAGTATTAGAATTAATAGTATTAGCCTTCAAGTGTTCTCCCCTCATATGGTTATTTGTTTCCAGAATGGAACAATCTCTTTGAAGTTTCACAGTTCAGAGAATAACAGTATTTCAGCTTGACATGTGAAAGTGTCAATAACTTGAAAAAATGGGAAGGTTTAGCTGTCAATCAGAAAACTAATTGTACTGGACAATATTAGGTGGCCTTTGCCTGTCTTTGTACAGTCAGTGATGCTTACTTAAAAATCTGCCTTATAAGACTCTAAACTGATTACATTTCAATTTGAAATAGTATACAAACATTATTACATAAAAATAAAAGTTAAATTATAGGGTTGTTTGAATTGCTTTTGTAAAATTTTTGGCAGTGTTGTGCTGGTCCTGCTGATTGCTGGTTCTGGGCAGAGGCTTCTGTGAAGTTTGCACATTGAAACAAGCCACCAAATTGTATACATCATTGTACTTGTGTTGAGCAGCTGCACAAACAAAATAATATATATGAAATATTCATCACAGATTTTGTAACCTAGGAAGGTGGCAAACAAAGCCCCTCTATGACCAAGTATCCATCAATACAAGTTAGAGACATTGAGGTACAAAACTTGTCAGATGTAAGGAAGAAACTGGGAATAACTTAGCTGCAAGGCATGACCTGCTGGCAAGTGGTTTCTGAAAAAGTGACATTAGAAATGAGGGTTGATAGCCACTGTGAATGGTATTGGAAACCTGAGAAAGAACTGTTGGGAAACAGTTTTTGAACATACATATGTTTTAATTTTCTTGAGGTTAATTATGAAGTTACTTGACCACTGGTATTTCAAAGGTAAAGTGTAATTTTTAAAATTTATACATTGTTTAATAACTGCCATTTTTACAACTTCAACATATACAGACTCTACACTCATATGGAAATTGGTGGGTTGAAGTGGGGAAATTGGATTTCCTTTTGTTTCTTGAGAATTTATTTATCGTGAAATTATGTAGTTACCTTGCAGAGGACAGACCTAGAAAGATCTAGAGTGGCCTTATGAATCAAACCTTTCTTATTCTATTTCATTCTATGTAAAATAAAATATATAAACATTTTGGTTTATCATTATTTTCTATATAGAAGTGGAATCATAGTTTATAAAACCAGAGCAAGTCTTATCATCCAGTGTGAAAATTTTACATGCAAGTAAACTGAGAAGATAATTGATAGAGTCATGTTGCTATTTAAAAATATAACCAGACTCAGGATACACACTTTAGATTCACAGTCCATTGGGCTTTTATTATAGTGTTACTTTTCCCCTTCAAACAAGGTCCCTGCTTAGAGTTAAAGCATTTTAGCGTTACCAAACAGACCCACATCACACTTTACAATTATATCAGAGGCATGTACTTGCCAATTAAATCAGTAGTTGTCAAATGTAACTGAGTTTAAAAACAGGTCTGTACAATGTTCGTGCACATTATTTTAGTGTACATGTAGTATACATTTCACTTAGAGAGTTCTGAGGAAAAAATAGTTATTTACACTTTATATTTTTAAAATTCTAGTAGGGCATACCTCTGCAGCCACCTCTAGGCTTCTGATGAGCTCAGCTCCTTCATTTTCTCTCTAGAGTCATTGATTTCAAGTCTGCTCTCTCCAGACAAGTGGAGCCTTGAGTAAGGTTGAAATTGATGAATTCATGTTGGTGAGTTTCAGTCACTGCAGTCAATGGTATCTTCTACCACTAAGTAGTGCTTCTGGAGGCACCACTTGAAGTGGAGGGCCCTATGCTTCAAGGAGAGACAGGAGGTCTGTCCCTCTTACTCTCTTGGTGTTTCAACTGTCTTTCCTTTTATGTCTCTTTCTTTCTGTATATCTGTCTTCAGGATAGAAATAGTAATCCTCCCATTGACTGGGTTAGTCAAAGGGTATATAAGTCGATCCCAGCACAGCCATAATCTCTGAGAAAGGCAAAATTCCCTAGAATGCCCACAACGTTGTTTTGTTTTTTCTTTTTCTTTTTGTTTTCGATTTTTTGGTATAATCCACCTCGTTTTTAGCTAAGCATTTAAAAGGCTGTCTGCAAGAATTTATGAAGCATCTAAGGCTGCAATGTGTAATATGGTGGCTACTAGTACATATGGTTACTAAGCACAGAAAATGTGGCTAGTGCCACATGTTAAAATAATATTTTGGATATTTTGGGTTAAATATATTATTCAATTGCTATGGTATATTATTAAAATTAATTGTACCTATTCGTTTTCACTTTTCTAATGTGGCTACTAGAAAACACAAAATTACATATGTGGCTTGCATTATATTTAGATTAGACAGAGCTGATTGAGGTGGTATATTTTATAAATAGAGTCATAAATTTAAAAAGCTGTTTCTGGTCAATTGTATAAAATATAGTTATTTTGTAAGTGGAAAGTTTTCAAAATATTTATCATGCTATATTTTCTGAATTGAGATCTAATCCTTCCTTCTGCTCTGTCTAATCCTCTGTTTAATCCATGTATTGAGCTCTTTTGAAAAATCTCAGTGACTGTATATTTTTAAGACATTCTACAATATTTGGTTCTTGATTTACAAGACCCTGCTCAAATACAACCTTACTTGTGAGACTTTTACTGATCACTTGATATAAAATAATATCTCCACAAACCATCGCACCACACACAAATACACATGCACAGACACACACACACACACACACACACACACACACACACACACACACACACACAGACATCTTTTTGTTTTTTTTGTTTTTGTTTTTGTTTTTTTTTTGAGGCGGAGTCTCACTGTGTCTCCCAGACTGGAGTGCAGTGGCCGGATCTCAGCTCTCTGCAAGTTCCGCCTCCCAGGTTTACGCCATTCTCCTGCCTCAGCCTCCCGAGTAGCTGGGACTACAGGCGCCCACCACCTCGCCCGGCTAGTTTTTTGTATTTTTAGTGGAGACAGGGTTTCACCGTGTTAGCCAGGATGGTCTCCATTTCCTGACCTCGTGATCCACCCGCCTTGGCCTCCCAAAGTGCTGGAATTACGGTCCTGAGCCACCGCGCCCGGCCGACATCTTCTTTGTGAGTTTTACCCTGCCTGATTTTTCTGTTACACATATCACCATCTAGCATAATATATTTTCTAGTTAATTATCTGTTTCTCCATGTTCCCTCTTTCTCCTTTTGAGCTCATATTATTACTTAAACCCAATGAATGTAAGCACTTTATTTATTTAGTGCACCAAAGTTTCCTTGTGTCTGGCGTATAGTGGGTACTTGATGGATCGTGATTGAATGAATGAATCATATTACTCATTTTATACTTATGTCATGACTTGCACTGTCCAATATGATAGCCAATAGCCACTAGATATCAAAGACTTGATATTTTGAAAAATGTTAAATAAAGGTAAAATCAAAAATAAAAATTAAGTTAAACTATATTATTAAAATTAGTTTCACCTACTTTTCCTTTTTTTTTTTTTTTTTCTGAAGACAGGATCTGGCTCTGTCTCCGAGGCTGGAGTACAGTGGCAGGATCTAGGCTTACTACAACCCCCGCCTCCTGGGCTCAAGGGATCCTGCCACCTCAGCCTCCTGAGTAACTGGGACTTCAGGTGCAGGCCACCATACCTGTCTAATTTTTGCATTTTTTGTAGAGGCAGGGTTTTGCCATGTTGCCCAGACTGGTGTCAGACTCCTGGGCTCAAATGATTTGCCCGCCTCAGACTCCCAAAGTGCTGGGATTACAGGTGTGAGTTTCCGTGCCTGGTGCTTTTATTTTTTTAATGTGAAAACTTAATTTATTTTAAAATTACATAGGCGACTGATACTTGGGGCTCACTTATATTATGTTTATATTGAACAATGTGGTTATAGAATCATAACAGAAAAATCTATAGGCCTTTCCTCAAATTACTGGAATGCGAATTCGTTTGTTTTTAGTGCCTGATGTCTTTGCCATGTTCGATGATTCCATCTATAATTTTTAACTTTTGTTCTTAGCTCATCTAAAGGGGTGCTTGTTTTTTTTAGGAGGAATCCCTTGTAGCCTCGGTTATTTCTACAGAGAGTTTGCCATTGTTCCTATTGGGCCGTTTAGGTATCCAAGGCCCAAAACAAATGTTAATGCTCATTTTTTGGCTTGGTGGATCCTAGCCTCTGAGTTTAGAATACACAGACTCTACCTATGTGAGGCCCAGTCACAGGGATTTAATTTCCCTCTGAAGATTTATTGTCAACGCAATGGGTAGGTGCATGGAGCATTTTTATTTTCTCTTCACTGGGATCACAGTCTTTCAAAGTTCTCATGAGACTTCATTCCCAGGTCTTAGTTCCTATGTCCAATCTTGAGTGCATAAAGCTGTTGTCATCCATGCCTTTGTGTGCATTAAAATAATAACTCTGCTATTATTGGGCTAGTAACATGTTCAAGGCTACAACAAAATCAGCATATACTCCTGGATTCTACCTCTCAGGGACCTCATCAATTCTGGTTCCTGAAGAGTTCCGTTTTTGAGGTGAACTATATATTAAAATGTATTATATTTTGAATATGTTACATTAAATGTTTATTCAACATCACTACATTTTATAGGGAGAGAGTTTATGCATTAGCTGAGTAAACAATTTTTGCTAGAATCTGAAATCTTTAATTTCCTGTTGTTAGACACTACATTATTTCTAGTTCAATGTGAAAAAAATGCTGCAGTTATCATCCTTACATGTGTATTTTTTCACATATGTCTAGATCTTATGGAGAATTCTTATTTTTATCTCTTTTGGATAAATTCCTGGAAATTGTGGTATCAAAAGACAGGCCAGATGTGGTGGTTCATATCTGTAATCCTAGCATTTTGGGAGGCTGAGGCAGGAGGATGGCTTGAGGCCAGGAGTTCAAAACCAGCCTGGGTAACATAGTGAGAACTCTATCTCTGATGAAAAAAAGTGGGGGGGTAGAAAAAGGAAGATGGGAACACAAGACAACATCTTACAGAAAAATGAGTGAACACATAGGTCAGTGGAACAGAAGGAAGAGTCTAGAAAGTGACCCACCGTAAGTACACCCAGCTTATGTTTGTCATAGGTGAAAAAACAATTCAATGGAGGAAGAATGATATTTTCAGTAAATCATGTTGGAAAATTGGTTATCCAGGGACCAAAAATAATCCTAAATTTAAACCTCATACCTTTATATAAACATTAACTGTAATGGATCAGTGCCTTAATATAAACAGTAAATATATAAAACTTTTACAAGAATACACAGGAGAAAACCTTCATGATTTAAGCAGAGTTTTTAGTCACAATACTAAAGCATAATCTATAAAAGAATATATGATAAATTTGTCTTTATTAAAAAATTTAAACTTTCACCCTGTGAGACTATTAAGAGAATGAGAAGACAAGCCACTGGCTGTAAGAAAAATTTCTACAAATCACATATCCATCATAAAGCTTGTAACCAGAGTATATGAATAACTCTCTAAACTCAAAGGTAAGATAGCAATCCTATTAGAAAGTGGCAAAAGACTTGATCAGACACTTAAAGAGGATATGTGGAGGACAAATAAATACATAAAAATATGTTCAACCTTATTAGCCATTAGATAAATGCAAATTAAAACCATGATAACAGTATGCATCTATCAGAATGGCTAAAATATAAGATAGTGGTAACACTAAATATTGACAGCATGTGGAACATCTGGATCTGCCATATATTGCTGGTAGAAAAGTAAAATGATACAATCCTCAGAGAACAATGTGGCAGTTTCTTACAAATTTATACCATATACTTGCCATGGGAACCAGCAAACACAATCCTGGATGTTTATCCTACTGACTTGAAAACACATATGCACACAAACACCTGCACACAAATATTAACAGCAGCTTTATTTGTAATATCCCCTAAACTGCAAAGAACCCAAATGTCCTTCAATGGGTGAAGTTTATCCAAATAAAGTTGTTCATTCATGTAATGGGAATACTTCTCAGTTATGAAGATAAATGAATTATTGATACTCACAAAAACTTAGATGGATCTCTAGAGTATTATGCTGAGTGGGGAAACAAAGTCGATCTCTTAAGGTGACATACTCTATTCCATTTATATAGTACTTTCAAAGTGACAAAATTACGGTGATAGAGAACAGATCAGTGCTGTTCAGGGAATACAGTTGGTAATATAGACTATAAAGGGGTATGATGACTGAATTTTTTGTGGTGATGGAACACTTCTGTATCCTGATTGTGATGACCATTATATGAAACTATACATGTGATAAAATTTCATAGTAGTACACACCCAAAACAGAAATGAGTCCATGTGAAAACTGGGAAATTGAAAAAAGGTATGTAGTTTCTAATATTACTATATATACACTATATACTACTGAAATAAGGTATACTGAAATAAGGTATATAATTTTTAGTATTACTATATATTACTATATATAACTATAATAATAATATACCTATGTCAATATCCTGGTTTCAGTATTTTACTATGACTATGTAAGATGTTGTCATTAAGAAAAAGCAGGTAAAGCAATCATATTAATGTTCTACTGTATTTGCAACTTCTTGTTTAATTTAAAAAAATAGTTTATTTTATGTAGAAACACTTAACATGAGATCTACCTTCTTAACAGATTTTTAAGTGTACAATACAGTATTGTTACCTCAGTTATTCATTTTCTAACTATTTGAGTTGTAGTAGTTCCTTATATATTTTGGAAATTAACCACTTATTAAATATATATTTTTTGAGAATATTTTGTCACATTCAGTAAGTTGTGTTTTTACTTTGTTGATTGTTTTGGCTGTGCAGAAGCTTTTGACTTTGTTGTAGTCCCAGATGTCTAATTTTGTAATTTCTTGTGAGTCTTAAATTGTTTTAAGGTAATTTTTTTTAAAGGTATGGACATTTGTAAAACTATTGATGCACACTGCCAGATTAGCCTTCAAAAAATTGTGTTCATTTTCTCCCATTTAAATAGTTTTCCCAATTGCTTTCTATGCGTTTATCCTACTTTATATTCTTAGTGTAAGTATCATCCTTTGA
The DNA here is from genome assembly GCF_037993035.2 of Macaca fascicularis. Taxonomy (NCBI): domain Eukaryota; kingdom Metazoa; phylum Chordata; class Mammalia; order Primates; family Cercopithecidae; genus Macaca; species Macaca fascicularis. The sequence continues at coordinate 22,751,211 of NC_088395.1, read as the reverse complement.
AATCATACTGTTATTTATTTTGCCTGTATGCGCCTTTGTATTTTTTCTTCAGCTTCATTGAGAGATAACTGGTATGCAAAAACTATGCATAATTAAAATATATAATTTGGAAAGTTTGCACATGTGTATATGTATGTGTGTGTATATATATGTATATATACACACACACACACTCTCTCATGTTACCATCAGCACAATCTAATTAACAAACATATCCAGCACCTTCATAAGTTTTCTTGAGTTCCTGTTTTGGTTACTTTCTTTTTTTGTTTTGTGGATGGTGAGAGCATATAACATGAAACCTATCTTCTTAGCTCATTGTTAAGTATAGAATACCTTATTCACAACTATAGGCACTATCTTAGTAGATCACTGGAACTAATTCATCTTGTGTAACTAACTTTATATGTGCCGCTGTTTTTTGTTTGTTGTTTGTGTTAGTGTTGTTGCTTTTGATGTAGAGTCTCCCTCTGTCACCCAGGCAGGAATGCAGTGTTGCAATCTTGGCTCACTGCAACCTCCACCTCCCTGGTTCAAGCGATTCTCCTGCTTCAGCCTCCCAAGTAGCTGGGATTGCAGGTGTGCACCACCATGCTTGGCTAATTTTTGTATTTTTAGTAGAGATGGGGTTTCACCATATTGCCCAGGCTGGTCTTGAACTTCTGGCCTCAAGTGATCCACCCACCTCGGCCTCCCAAAGTGCTAGAATTACAGATGTGAGCCACCATGTCCGGCCTGTTTTTTATTTATTTATTTTTAGTTTGATTACTATCTCTTTCTTTTTCATGAGGGCAGGGATACTGTCTCATTCTGCTCCCTGTTCTTAGTGACCCACAACAATACCTGGCATAAAGTTGGTCATAAATAAATATATTTTGAATGAATTAATGAATGTAGGTAAAATATTTTTGCATTACTTTCAATGTTAGAGAGATTGAAACTTGTTTTGTAGTTTGTATGTTTATTGACCATTCACAGTTTTCCTTTGCCCATTAATGCCATTTGTCCCTTTTTTTCTACTGGGGGTTTATTTATTTTTTTTTCTTTTTTAGGAATGTTTATATATAAAACTGTTTATCCTTTACATTTTTTTCAGATATTCCTCTGGCTTCAGTTTTGCTTTTTAGTTATTTTAATTATTTCTTGCAACTTTTAAACATGAATGTTGTAAAATTATATTTATGTCTTTTAAAAAATAGTTTCTGTGTTTTTATTGTTAGAAAGATCCCCTAGACCTAAGATAATATAATATTATTTTCTAGAGATTATAAGGCTCTATTTAAAATGCAAATTACCCACTTGTAATTTATTTTGGGGTTAAGTGAAGGTTAACTTGCTTTTCTGTAACAGTTCTTCTTTAGAACATCATTGCAGTGTCTTTTTTCTTTATTGTTTCAGTTTAGATTAATATATCTGGGTCTTAAATTTTTATTTCCCGTGGAATTTTTGTGCTCTGGTTTGTATATTCCCAAAATATTACTACAGTATTTTAACTACTCTAGAGCACGTTATGATATCTGGTTAGGCAAATCCTTCTTTTAAAATGTTTCTTTTCTTTCTTATTCCTACTTTTTTATTGGTCAAAATGAACATCTTACAAAATTTGAATTAAAAATTCCTGGCTTTTTGATGTTACATTTGATTTAGAGAATACTTTGGATGTAGCTGTTATCTTCAAAGTATTTAGTCTTTCTAACCAATAACATAATTTGTCTTTTTTAAATTTATTTAAGCGTTCTTGATGGACTTTAGTGAAGTTGTATAGTTTTCTTCGTATGGACCCTGCACATTTTTCATCCAGTTTACTCTGGGGTACTTTATTGTTAAATCTGAAGACAATATATTTTTGATTTTACCTTCTCACTAGATTTTCTGTTGTTTGTATTTTATTTGTATATTTATTATGAAACTAACTTCCTTACCAATATTTTAATAATTCAATTATTTTTCAATTTTTTTTGTTACTGTTATAGGACAAGCAATGCTGTCATTGTTCATCAATGTTAATGTTGCCTATTTCTTTTTTTGTATTTATAACCTATTCATTTCTCTGGTCTTCTATCTTGAGTAATGTTAAATAAAAGTAATGAGAATCATCACATTTCTCGTATTCCTGACTCGAGTGGGAAAAAGTGTATTGCTTTACCGGTTAGCATTATGCCATCAATATGACAAATATATAAACCATCATGTTTAAAATCTGCTCATGTATTTCTGATTCGTAGTCACACGCATTATCCATTGCGCCACTGGCCCCCAGATAAAAATCTGCTCCTGTATTTCTAATTTAATCAGCTTTAGGGGTTTTTGTTGTTTAATTTTTGGAACATGAATGAACTTACATTTCATCAGTTGCCTTTTAAACTTCCTATTGAATTATTATATATTTTATCTGACATTGTGATGTGATCTATAGCCTTTCGAATATTGAACCACATTACAATAAGGCAATAACATGTAATAGTATTTCTTTTAACATGTTGCTGGATTCAGTTTGTAAATATCTTTTAAGATTTTCTTCAGCTGCATTCATTAGGGATGTTCATTGACTCATTTTGTTCATATTTTTTAGGTTTTCTTTAAGCTAATTTTTGTGCCTAAAAGGTTTGGCAAAACTTCCCCCAACCTCCCCTTAGCCATAGTCATCGTGCTAATGTAAGAGTCCTTCCACCACCCTACTTGCATTCCTCCAAATGCATTCTAAATTGTTCGGTCCTTATACTCCAAGGCATTGCTTGGAATTGATATCTTGGATGTCATGGCAATCTGACCTAGAAGAGGGCCATTGCTTCCAGGCTTTACATTATATATATATATATATATATATATATATATATATATATATATATGTATAAACATATATATACTGATAATGGCTAAGATGACACAAGCTCTCTCTCTCTCTCTCTCTCTCTCTCTATATATATATATATATATATATATATACACACACACACACACATACTGATAATGGCTAAGAAGACACATAGCTACATAATGGTGTTGACTTTTGTTGGTCTTGCAATCATCAAAAACCCCTAGTCTTTCTCACAAACTTCTGCATAGCCAGCTGAAAACTTTTCTGGGTGTTTTGTTGAATTTACTGACAGTCCCTCATATGAGTTCCTCAAATCTCATCTCACTATATTCAGACCATTATCTTAGCCTGTTTTCATTCTTTCTGAATCCTAACTATCATCCAGTGAAGCTGCTGTCCTTAGTTTTATGCCGTTCATAAATGGCACATTTACTTACTGTACCTTCCTCCTCACCACTGATAAAACTGTAGTTTTGAATAGGCATGTCAGGGCCTCTAGCTAGACGCTAAAATCTCCATTCAGACAGGTGTTTATAATCATTAATCATTTAGTAAGATCGTTCAAATCATTACACATTGGAGTTTATTCTTTTATCAAATAATAATTGAATACTTGTGCTTAGCCAGGAACCTTGGTAACTATTAGGGATACAACAACTAATAAAATGTCTTTTGCCTGCTCGAGGAGTCAGAGAAACCAGACAAGTAAAGAAGATGAATCTAATATGGTATTTGTTATGATAGAGAAGTTTAAAAAGTTTTAAAATCTCAAGAAAGAGCTAAGGCAAAAAGGAATAAATAGTTATTTTTTAAAATTTCATTGATCCAAGTATATCTGGTCTGTGGTGGGTACTGTGATGTACTACTAAGATTCTGGTTTAGAAATCAAACACTAATCCCGCAGCTGCTGAGAGTGCTGCCTGCAGAAAGTCCACATCTGTCATCTCCTTACAAAGATGCCTGTGCTAAAGAGAGTTAGTTTGTCCAAGGTAGAGCCTCCTTTGCAAGTGGCCTACATCCAATGACCAATTGATGGGAAAATGTAAGGACCTGGCCCCCTTGCCAGTTGGTAAAAATTCTGAAGGGTCATTCTTGTTTCAGAATTCCCAGTAAGGTCATCGAGGTTTTCCCTTGAGGCTGCCTTGCAGTCCAACTTCTCTTTGCCCATTGATGCCTTCTTGCCTTCTATTTCCTTCCACAGATGTTGATTCCCAAGGGCACTCTCTAATAAACCCTTTGCATGCTAATCTCTGTCTTAGAATCTATTTTTTTGGAACTCACTTGTGTCATGGTTATACTGATTATTTTGATCTTCACAGACCTTACTCCTTCTTGTCTATTTTTGATTTGATTTAGGATCACAGGTGGGTATGTGATGGTGGTGTTATTTTGTTTGAATTTCTTAGAATTCCACTGGTCGCAACTCAAGATTTCTTATTGTTATAGACTTTGTAACTAAACAACTTAAAATGTTTTCTACTTCCAACAATATATTAATAAATATGTTATAGATTAATTATTGCAGCATGATTTACAACTGCATGTATGGGAAATGACTGCTCATTTATGTGAGATGGCTGAATAAGCTATGTGTAGCATATCTACACAATGGAGTACTATGAAGCTATAGAAAAGAATGAAGATTTTAAGTGTTCTCACCACAAATAAAGAATAAGTATGTCAGATAATGCGTATGTTAATTGACTTGATTTAATTATGTCACAATGTATACATATTTCCAAACATCATATTATATGCTGTAAATATATAGTTTTATCAATTAAAAATCAAATATAGTATTAAAAAATGTTTTTACTATAACAATAATTAGTAAAAAAATGAGAAATCATCAGACAGACATAAGTTGGGGTTCATTTTACAAAACAACTGGTGTATACTGTGAGGAGCTCTTCCATATAGAGTGACTAAAGAGATATGACCACTAAATACAGTGGTGATCCTAGACAACTTCTGGACCATAAAGAATGCTATTAGTATGGTCGATAATAATTGAATATGTATGATATATTAGATAATATTTCATTAAAGTGTCAGAATTTATGATCGTACTTTTAAGAGAATGTTCTTATTCTTTAGGTATACATGCTAAAGTATTTAGGAGTAAAGGGTTATGTTCCTGCAAATAATTAAACTCAATAACTCAGCAAAACTAATAATAGTACTATTCATGACATAAAATATTTAATACATACAGTAAATTTATAATATTACAAAATATGGTATTTATAGTATATTATTTATAATGTGAAATATCGTGTTTATTACTTCATTATATAATATATAGACAGAGTGAGTGAGAGACAAGGGGGAACAAATGTTCCAAAATATTAATGATTAATAAATATAGAAGAATTATATTTGAAAATTCATCATCTTACTCTTGCAACATTTATGTAAATTTGAAGTTGTTTTCAAAATAAAAATTAAAAGAAAATGCTTCAGTAATACATATTTATCTGTAATTTAATATTTAAAATGCTTTTTCCATAAATTTTTCCAGTGCGTTTTGAAGCGTAACAGAACACTATGTCTGAGACTTAATATATTCTGCAATAATTGGCACATACTCCATGTCTCTAAAGAAGTAGAAAAATAATTTGCACCCAATAAACGCTAATTGGCTAAATTTTGTGGCTCATGAATAACATTCTTGGAATATGTGCTCAACTAAGGGTTATTCCTCAAGCCTATGAGCATAACGTGTGTCAAATTAAAAAAAAAAAACACCTTTCTCCAAATTGGGGAACTTACTTTGGTCAGTAATTTTTCATTTATTACATCTTTTCAATTAGTGATGAATGATTAGAGAAGCTTTTAGTTGGCGTTGACCATAATTATTTTTAAATTAAATTTACAGAATAAATTTCAGATAAATTTGAAAGATAACATAGATTTCTAAACATTTAATTTTATCTTCATTAACCAAGATGCTTAAAAGACCTAGATTAATTAAATATGATTTCCTTACCATCTACAGAATCCTTTTCAAAATACTCTGAAGTGTACTTGCAGCAGGATAAGTGTCTTTTTATCCTGTTGATCATAATTTTAAAATATACTTAGAAACTGATGACTAATGGAAAAAACTGGAACTCCTTGTTGGGGAAAATTATTGCTACATAGAATTTGACAGCAAAATCACAAGAATAGATAATCATACGTAAAGTATCTTAGATAGATTTTACAAACATGCTTTCTTTGGATTACAATTCCAAGAATATGAAGTAGATCTACTTTTTCCTTTTCCTCTCATTAAATTCAACTAAAAACCCTAAACATGATATGTAAAACAAACATACCAAGAATCTAAAAGAATGAAAGGAGAATGATCTTCTGGGAATCTCATAGCCTCAGGAATGGCATAGTAGTGAGTTCTTTTGCTTTTCTTTTTGACTGATATACCCCAGAGTTGGAGCTGAAAAACCTGGCAACCTAGAAGCACCCATGGGTACAGATAAAAAAAATACCGGGTTAGATTATTCCCATAGACTCACTCATAACTGATTTAGATGATTTATATGATGAAATATTGAACTTTTAAGCTGAGAAGACTTAGATGAAATTTTCAACTTGAGTTGATGTTGTAATGAGCGAGATTTTTAGAAACCTTGAAATAGGGTAAATGCATTTTGCATGCTGATGGAAATGCATTTTTGTCGGCCAGAGTGTGGACTATGGTAGACAAAATAATGACCCCACAAAAATGTCCATATTCTAATGCCCAGAACCTGTTAATATGTCACCTTACATTGCAAAAGGGACTTGCAGAGGTGGTTAAATTAAGACGTTTGAGATGAGAATGTTCTGGACTTTCTGGGTAGGCCCAATATAATCACAATTGGTCCTTATAAGGGAATTAGAAGAAAACAATGGAATCCAAAACAGAAAATCAATAGATAAAATAAAGGAAACAAAATGCAAGTTTTTAAGAAAGGTACAATTTACAAACATCTAACAAGAGTAGCAAGTAAAAAAATAGAGAAGGCATCAATTACCAATATCAGGAGTGATACCAGATAATACTATAGACTGAAAATATCAAAAGGATTACAAAGGAATACTACAGATAAGTATGCAAACACAAATTTGACAAATTACACAGAATAGACCTCTTTCTCAAAAAAACACAAACTGTCACAAGTAATAAGGAAACAGAATTGGTAGTAAAATAACTTACTACAAATAGAATCCAAGGACTGTATGGCTTTAATGAAGGATTCTGCCTTGCGTTTAAAGAATTAAGAACAATTCTTTACCATCGATTTCCAAACACAGAAAAGTAGGAAACACTTTACAATTAATGTTATGAGACTAATACTGCCTGACAACAAAACAAGACAAGCACAGTACCAAAATATCACTACAGACAAATATCCCTCATTACCGTAGACATGAAAATTCTTAACAAATATCAGTGAATAGAATTCAAAGTGTATAAAGAGTATTATACCCTATAACCAAGTGGGATTTATTCCAGAGATGCAATGCTGGTTCAGTATCAAAAATCAATAATGTAATTTAGGCTAAAGAAGAAAAATTGCATGATTATATCAATACAGAAAGAACATTTGACAAAAGTCAACACCCATTTATGATTTTAAAAACTCTCAACAAACTAGGAATAAAGAACTTTTTCAACTTGTTAATGAGCATCAACCAAAACCCTGCGTCTAACATTATACTTGATGCCAAAGACTACAGGCTTTTCTCTTACGATTGGTATAAAGACAAGTTTGTTTATTATCAGCCTTTTGTTCAACAGAGTGATGAAAGTTCTAGCCAGTGCAACAAGGTATGAAATGACAACAAAAGGCATAAAGATATGAAATGAATGAATATATAAAATGATTTACGTTTGCAAATGACATGATTGTCTACATAGAAAATCGCTTAAACTTACTAGAACCAATAAGTGAGTTCAGCAGTGTCACAGGATACAAGATAAACATACAAATGCCCATTTTATTTCTATATAGTAGCAATGAACACTTGGACATTGAAATTAAAAATATAATACTATGTGTAAGTACTCCCAAAAGAAATACTTTAGTGAAAATGTAACTAAACATTTACAGGACTTGATGCTTAAAATTACACAGTGCTGATTAAGGAAGTAAAAGATCTAAATAAATGGAGAGACATGTCAGTTCTCTCAAAATTAATACATAGATTGAATGCAATGTCTATGAAAATACAGGAAATTTTTTTGTAAATATAGATAACATTATTCTAAAACATATCTGGGAAGGCAAAGTACTACAATAGCTAAAACCATTTTGAAAAAGAATAATGTAAGAGGGATTAGTCTATACTATTTCAAGACTATATTGCTGTAGTAGTCAAGATTGTGTGGTATAGGTCACATAGATCAATGGAACATAAGAATTCAGAAATAGACCTACACATATATGCCAAGCTGTTTTAAAAAAATTTGTTTTATTTTGTTTTATTAGATATTGAAAAATATAGCTGTATATTTAATGGAGGAAAGATAACCTTTTGAACAAATGGTACTGGAATAATTGGTCTTCCATAAGTTTCATACCTTATAGAAAAAATAACTCAAAATTGAGCACAGACTTCACTATAAAGAAAAAAGAAACAACTCTCAAACCTCTGGAAAATAATCATAAGTAAAAATTATCAGGATCTAGGGCTACGAAAAGTATTATTTGACTGGGTACCAAAAGCATAATTCATAATAGGAAAAATTGACAAATCATAATTTGTAAAAATTAAAGTTTTATCTATGTGCAATAGTCTGTTAATATGATGAAAAGGCAAGTTACAGAGTGGGAGAAAACATTTGAAAATTACATATCTGACAAAGGACTAGCATGTAGAATATATAGAGAACTCACAAAACTCAACAGTAAAGAAGCAAACAATCCAATGAGAACGTGTGGAAAACACATGACACTTTTCACCAAAGAAGGTATACACATGGCAAATAACCATATAAAAAGATATTGAACATCTGCATCCATTCGGGAAATGTAAATTAAAACCACAATAAAATATTGTTACACTCCTATGAGAATGGCTAAAATTTAAAAAATATATAGTCATAGCACCAAATGCTGGCAAAGATGTGGAGAAACTGGATCACTCATGCATTGATGTTGGGAATGTGAAATGCTATAACTACTCCAGAAAAGTTTAGAATTTTCGTGAAGAACTAAACTTGCAACTATTATATGGCCCAGCAATTGTACTCCTGGGCATTTATCCTAAAGAAATGAAGACTTAGTTCACACAAAAACCTGTACAGGAATGTTTATAGTGGCTTTATTTGTAGTAGACAAGAATAATCTAGATGTTTTTGAATGGGTGAATGCTTAAATAAACAGGGTGCATTCATACCAAGGAAAGATGTTCAGCAAAAAAAGGAACAAACTATTGATCCATGGAGGAATGTGCCTGTTTCTACAATCTTGAAGAATTTTGCTGAGTGAAAAAAGACAATCCTGAAAGGTTATGTACTGCACAATTATATGTATATAACATTATTATAATGACAAATGAGGGAGATGGAGAACAGATTATTGATTTTCAGGGCTTAAGGAGGTACTGGCGGTGGGAGGAAAGTGAGCATGGCTATACTACAGAAGGGCTACAGGAGGGATCCTTGTCATGATGGAAATGTTCTGTATCTTTACTATATCAATGTCAATATCCTGTTTGTGATATTGTGTTGTAGTTTTGAAAGATGTTACAATGGATAAAAGAGTAAATAATACACAAAGTATCTCCGTTTTACTTTTTTAACTTTTAAGTTCAGGGTTACAAGTACAGCTTTGTTATGTAGGTAAAGTTGTGTCATGGGAGTTTGTTGTACAGATTATTTCATCACCCAGGTATTAAGCCTAGTACCCATTAGTTATTTTTCCTGAACACTTGCATGTGAATCTGCAGTGTTTTCAAAATGAAATATTTAATTAAAAATAATACTCTCTTTTTTCTACTTTCTCTAGCTGGTATAAAAGATTCTGAAAAATCCTCCTAAAAGTTGGAGACAAGGTTTAAAAAAATGTAAGAAGAGCACATAAGAAAGTGTTATAAGACCCACTATCCTATCATAAAAAATTGTAGAGGACTTTGAAATGGGGGAAAGTAAGTTAGTGAATGTCCTTTCTAGAGCACCCTACGTGGTTATATCAGTCTTTCATTTACTTTGAGCTTTTTTTCAACATTATAAAGTGTAGAAAGCTAATAATAAGGCAAATAATGCATGTCCATAGAAATGCAAATTGTACATTGAGTAGTACAATTGATTACTGCTCTGTGATTATTGACCAAGTATGTATCAATTAAGCAAATTCAATTCATCATTCTTGGTTGGTGTATGCTGTGGTCCGAATGTTTGTATCTCTTCCAAATTCATATATTGAAATCTTAACCCTCCAGGTGATGGTATTAGAAGGTGGGGTCTTTGGGAGGTGATTAAATCATGAGGGTAGAACCCCCATAATGGCTATTACCATCGTTATAGAGTTGGCCCAAGGGCGTTCATGTGAGGATGCAGCAGGAAGTTACTATTTTTGAACCAGGAAGAGTGCCCTTAGCAGACTCCAAATGTACTGGTACCTTGATTTTGAAATTCCCAGCCCCCAGATCTGTGAGAAATAAATATCTGTTGTTTATAAGCTACCCAGTTTATGGTATTTTGTTATGGCAACCCAAATGAGTGGAAATAGCGTACATATTTGTCTTTTCTTTGGATTTTACTTTGAACTGGTTGTACCATCTTACTGATTTCCGCATTAACTAAAGAGTTAAATACAATCTTTGACACTTATTTACCCCATGTTTGTGTGAGAATCATCATTATACCCTTCTTTAAAATTTATATTTTATCAATGCTAGGAGTTTTTATAAATTTATCCATAAAAATATTGGGAAATACTCAAGTCCAAAATAAATGTCTAAAGACCATACTGAAGGTTTGGCCCTGTCATAACAAATGTAACCAAACCAATTACAGTGAAACTGTACCAGCTTAAGGATATATATGAGTCACTGTGGCAGAATACGTGCCCTGAATTCCAAGTTATTGGATAGAAGCCACTTATATCTTGAGATTGTTCCTAAGAAGAAATCTGTTTTTCACATTTTTGTTATTAATGGCAAGGAACGAAAGGGAACTTCTATATTTATACTGTGAAATATGCAAGGATATGGAATTGTCTGGTGGGAAACCTTAGCATGGAGCTTGCTCATCAAAAGAGTTATTGTAGGACCTGCAGTGGCAAGTGGGCCTTGAAGAGGGAGCTTTATAGAATGAAACAAAAAGAAGTAAAAGAATAAATGTAGCTGCATTAGCTTCAATTGATATGTCAAAGTTGTGGGTCAGGGCTTGATATGAAATGAAGTTGCTATGTCGGAATCAAGGGGAGAAGTCCTTAAAATGTTTCTATTATAGTTTTCTACTCTTCTTAAGAAATTTTTTTAAATGCATAGGGAAATATTAGTGTTGCAGGCTTATTTTCATAGTAGTAGTAGGAGGAATGAGAAATGGGTCCCTAAATACCATTGTCCACGTTCCTGATGAAAATGGATCGGAATGCCATTCAGATAATTCATACAGAGTAGATGCAATCTATTTAAATCCCTTCTTTGCAAGTAGAGAGGCTAAAAATCTTTCAGAGAATTGACAACTCAAGGTAGAAACTGGTTGGGGACATGTGAAGCCAGAGAATAAGCTTGACTTTCATACCTGGTAATGAAATTTCTCCTAATGAAGTAACTTAGGTAAAAGTGGTGCTAAAGCATTTTCTTTTCAGTTTTTCACATTTTTAGAAAAACTAATGTCTTAGTTTAGGAAGTCAAATAATTTTTACTAGAAGCAAATGTTTGCGGCCCATCTATTCCTCTTCTGTTACAATAGAGTTTTTTTTCTTCTGTGAATAGCAGTCCTTATATGTGTACTCTAACCTTTTCTCCTTCTCAAAGTAATGATTCCATCAGCTCTCCATTTTGTCTCCTGCAACTTCAAACTCATGTTCTCTATCGGATCTTTCCAACACCAATCAGACATACTCTAGAGTCTCCCATTATTAGAGAAAATGGGGTCATAAAGCAAATCAACCAAAATAATATGGTGAATTTATTAGATGTACATGTTGTCTTATTGGGGTTTTATTTATTTTTCTCCTTACTCTAGTCAAGTTTCTGTCCACACACTTAGCTACAGTGACTTTTTTTAAGGTCACAATACCCTACACATGGTTAGATCTTATAAACATGGTTTAATTCACCCTTCATTTGACTTGTCAGGAGCATAGATCAATTGGCCTCCTCCTCCTTCATAAAAACATTATTTTCCCTTTACTTTTGTGACATCATACTCTGTTTTCTCCCTACCTCTCTGGCTACCTCTTCATCTCTTCATGGGCTACTGTCTTCTTCAAGCAAACTTGAAATACTGGTTGTTCTCAGGTCTCAGTCTTGACTCTCTCTCTAAGAATCAAGTCGCATATCTTTATATATCTTCTGTATTCTGGTGGCTGTCAAACAAATTAATTTCTGAAGTCTAATCCAATGTATCCAACTGACTACTTGACATCTTTATTTGGCTATCTCATAGGTATCTAAACATATACAAAACTGCACTCCTTATTCTCACTTCTAGCCAATCAATCTGCTGCTTCTCTACTCTCCCCAATATCTGTAAATTGTACTAGTGTCTCCTCATTTTTGGAGGCCAAAAATCCAAAAGCCATTCTTGAAGCAACCTGTTTTTCCCCTTTCCCCATCAAATTTATCCTCATGTTCTGTTGCTGCTACTTCCAAATTATGACTCAAATTCAGTCTCTCCACTCCCATCATATCTCTCTTGAACCAGTACAGTAGTGTCTTATTTTGTCTCCCCAAATCCAATTTTCTCCCCATTTCTTGTCTTGTTCCTCTCAAATTAACTCCCCAAAGAATAGCAATGATATTATTAAATTCCAAATATGATAGTTTCATTCTTCTGTTTAAATTCTCCAGTGTATACCCGTTATCCTTAGAACAAAGAACATAATCCTCCAAATGACTTACAATACATGACCTGTTAAAAAAAAGAAAATAAATAAATAAATTTAAAAAAATTAAAAACAAACAAACAAACAATACATGACCTGTCTCTTTCATACCTCTATATTTCATCCTTCATTATGCTGCAGCTACACTGATCTTCTAAGTTTCTTCCTGCCCTATAGGTCTTTTGCATATTTTGCTGTCTATCCTTGGCATACCCCTCACACCACTCTTTTCTTGAGTAACTCTCACTGACCCTTCAAGGTCAAGCTTAAATGCCCCTTTCTCGGGAAGGATTTCTTTTAGTCCTCATGCTAGATTAATTTGCTCTGGTATACACTCTCATAAAACTCTTTGTATTTTTGTTATTAGCACTCAATGCTTAGTATTGTTTGTAAGTATGAACCCTAAAGAGAAAGTCCCTAAATTCAGGAACCATGACTGTCGGTTGACTTACCATATCTGCTTCACCTTGCACAGTTCCTGGTAGGTACTCAAATATATTTTCTAAATGAACTCTTAATTTTGAGTTTGGGTGGATCCAGAAAAGAGAGATTAAATGTATTGTTGAGATCTAATAAAATATGTGTGAACAAACTGATGTCTCTAACACTGAGAAAAAAATCACTCAGGAATAATGGAATAATTAGATGAAGTCTATTTATTTAAATTTAATTTTCTTTTTAGGCAAGATGTATTTTTTTTCTGATCTGAAAAATAATGTCTAAAAGTCTCAAATCCAGAGAGTCATGAAATAATGAATATTAAACTGTAGCTCTGACTCAACAAGACATGACTGTACATAATCAGTAATTAGCATGCTATTCATTAATGTAGAGTTTGTGATAAATTGAGATGAGGTAGGCTGAAATTGCCCTGATCATTAAAGATAAATTATTTCTGTAAATAAGATTTCAACTGAAGTGTTTGAAGCACATAGAGTACCCACCCTGTTTTCAAATAAAAAATATGTACTATATATACTAAATAAAATGGCTGCCTTAATTGCATATCATCATGCTTATTGTTAAAAGTTAAAATGCATACAAGTTCAGAAAAGAAAATAAGTATTGATCCATTCTTCAATCAAGAGAAAATTACTTACAGTTTGCTAAACTTCTTTTCAATTGCATGTTGTGTGTGTGTACATGGAAATGTATATACGCATGTATGTCAAAGAATTCAGTGTTCCTCAAACCTGCCTGCACATTGGAATAATGTGGGCATCTTTTAAAATGTACCAAAGGCCAGAGCTCGCTTCACACCAATTTAGTGTGAATTTTCATGTGTGTCATCCCCAGAGCTTTATGCTTTTTAAGTTCTTAGGTTGATACTAATGCTACACTAGGTTGGACATTGGTTCTTGTTGTTTTGTCATTTGTTTTTTTTAAAGTAGAATCACAGATTTATTCACTTAGATGCACTAGATTGTATTTATATCTCTATTGTTTTTAAAATATTTTAATAATTATTTTAAAATTATGAGCATATATTATATGATAACATGACATGATTTCCTTAGGTCATATTCATAAAAGTGAAATTGTTAGTTTTAAAGGCATAATTTTGATAAAGTTCTTATGAAAAGAACCTTATCGATGGGCATAATTTCCTAAATATTTTCGAATTGTTTATTTAAAAAGTATACCAATTTACCTCTTAAAAGGAATCTACAAAAATGTTCCTTTAATTTTACCAGTACCAACGTTGTATATTATTTTAAATAAAAGATCCTAATTTTAATTCAAAACTAATATATATATGTATGTGTACAACGTGATGTTTTGATGTAGATATACATTATGGAATGATTAAATTAAGCCAATTAACATATCCATCAGCTCACATACTTATCTTTTTTTGTTGTAAGAACATTTAAAATCTACTATTTTCGTAATTTTGAAATATGCAATAAATCATGATCATTTATAGTCACAATTCTGGGCAATAGATCACTAAAACATTTTCTTCCTGTCTAAAATGTTGTACCCTTTGACCAACATCTCCCCGTTTCTCATCCTCCCACCCAAACCCCCAACCCCCACACAGCCTGTGGTAACCACCATTGTACTCTCTATTCCTATGAGTTGGGCTTTTTTATATTTCATGTGTGAATGACATCATGCGGTATTTGTCTTTCTGTGCCTGGCTGACTTCACTTGGCACAACGTCCTCCAGGTTCATACCTGTTGTTACAACTAACAGGATTTCCTTCTTTTTATAAAGACTAAGTAGTATTCCATTGTGTATATATGCTACATTTTCTTTATCCATGCATCCAGTGATGAACACTTGGGTTGAGTCCTATCTTAGCTAATGTGAATAATGCTGAAATGAACACAGGAGTGCAAATATATCTTTGACACACTGACTTAATATCCTTTGGATATATATCCAAAAGTGGGACTGCTGGATTATATGATAATTTCATTTTTAGTTTTTTGAGGAACCTCCATACTGTTTTCTGTAATGATTGCACTAATTTACATTCCCACCAACAGTGTGCAAGAGTCCCCTTTTCTCTGCATCTTTACCAACACCTGTTATCTTTCATCTTTTTGATAACAGCCATCCTAACAAGAGAGAGGTGATATATTTCATTGTAGTTCTAATTTGCATTTCCCTGATGGTTACTGAGGTTGAGCATCTTTGCATATACCAGTTGGCCATTTGTACATCTTTCTTCACAAATATGTAGTTGGGTACCTTGCTCGTTTTTAAAATCACATTATTTGTTTTCTTGTTATTGATTTTTCTGAGTTACTCATATGTTTTGCATATTCCTTATCAGTTGTATGACTTGAAAATGTATTCAATCATTTTGTAGTTTCCGTCTTTGTTGTTTCTGTTGCTGTTCAGAAGCCTTTTAGTTTGATGTAATCCCATTTGTCTATTTTTGCTTTTCTTACCTGTGCTATTGGAGTTATATCCAGGAAATATTTACTCAGAACAATGTAATAGAGCATTTCTCCTATAGTTTATTTAGGTAGATTTATAGTTTTAATTTTAATGTATAAGTATTTAGTCCATTTTGAGTTGATATTTGTACATGTTGTGAGATGAGGGTCCCATTTTATTCTCCTGTGTGTGGATATCTAATTTTCTCAGTAACATTTTTTTGAAATGCTTTCATTGTGGGTCCATTTTAAGCTTCCTATTAAATTCGTAAAATTTTGAGTTTTAAAATTTTTGTCATTTTATTTTTTATTTAAAAATATTTAATTGAGAAAGACTGTTTATATTCAAGGTGTACAACATGATGATTTCATATGTACATTGAATAACAATTATCACATTCAAATTAATTAACAGTGCAAAGCACGGGAGGTGATGAATGTGTTCACTAATTTTTTTTTTTTTTTTTGAGACGGAGTCTTCCTCTGTCACCAGGCTGGAGTGCAGTGGCGCGATCTCGGCTAATTGCAACCTCCGCCTCCTGGGTTCAAGCGATTCTCCTGCTTCAGCCTCCTGAGTAGCTGAGACTACAGGCGCGTTTCACCACGCCCAACTAATTTTTTTGTATTTTTAGTAGAGACGGGGTGTCACCATGTTGGTCACGCTGTTCTTGAACTCCTGACCTTGTGATCAGCTCGCCCCGGCCTCCCACAGTTCTGGGATTACAGGTGTGAGCCACCACGCCCGGCCAAATTTTTTGTTATTTTAAATGCATTTCTTTTGTGTACATATGTGTAGCAAGATGTATCATCCCTAGAGAAAATTGTATAAAATATATAACAATTAACTACTCTAATTTTACATAACACAGCATGACCTGACATAATATAGCAATTATAAAGATCACACATTTTTGATAATATCACAGCACAAGATAAGACTACCACAACACCAGTACCCCAGAAGCCATGTGCCTTTTCTCAATTTCATCAACTCACTGCCTCCACCCAGAGATAACTACAATTCTGTTTTGTGACGATGCCATATTTGCTTTTCTTTATCGTTTTATTTGTAAATACCTAGTTTAGTTTTGTTTATTTTGTAAATTTATGTGAAATGAATCATACAAGAGTTATATTTTTTCATGTCTTGTTTTTTGTCTGCTCAATTTTCTGTTTCTGAGATTCATCCAGGTTGTTGCATGTACTGTAGGTCCTTTATTTTCATTGCTGTGTGGGGTCCAGTTGTATAAATAAATCACAATTGACTTATTTATTTTCCTGATGATGGGCATAATTATGGATATGTTCATGGGCATGAACAATACTGTGGACATTCTTGCAGATATATTTCGGTGCATATGTACACACATTTCATTCTGGTTACCCCTAGGATTGGAATGGCTAGGTTGTACAGTAGGCACATCTATGACTTTGTGAAATAATGCCAAACAGATGTCTAAGATAGTTGAACAATTTATACTCATATCAGTACTTTATGTGTGTTCCTATTTCTCTACATTTTCACCAAGTTTTACCAATTGTCAACGTGTCAAATTTTTTCCAATCCGAAGTTCTGTTTAGTGGTTCCTCATTGCAGTTGCAATTTTCTTCTCTGCTTAAAAATGAGATCGAGCTGCTTTTTAACATGTTTATTTCCATTTGTATGTATTCTTAGAAATATCTTCTAAAGTGTTTGCCCATTCTTCTATTGTATTTCTGTCTTGGTGACTCACAATTTTTTTTAAATTTCTTTATTTTGCATGTTTTAATTGACAAGTAAAAAGTACGTATATTTATGGTAGATAACATGGCACTTTAGAATGGCTAAATCAAGCTACATAACATATGCAGTACCTGAAAAACATCATTTTTATGTGGTGAAAACACTTAAAATTTATCCTGTTAACAATTTTCAGGTATAGAATATATTGTTATTAATTGTAGCCACTATGTGATACAATACATCTCTTGAAAATTCTCCCGTCTAATTGAAGTTTTGTATCCTTTGACCAAGATGTTCTCAATCTCCCCACATCCGCTCCAGGCTATGGTAACTACCATTAGACTTTCTTTTTCTATGAGTTTGAATCTTTCATGTTCCACTTATAAGTGAGATCATGTGGTATTTGTCTTTCCATGCTTTCTTATTTCACTAAGCATAATGTCCTCCAGATTCATTCATGTTGTCACAAATCACAGAATTTTCTTCTATTTAAAAGTGGAATAATATTCCGTTGTGTATATATATCACATTTTCTTTATACATTCATCCACTGAAGCATACTTAGGTTGTTTACATATCTTGGCGAATGTGAGTAATGCTGCAGTGAACTTGGGAATATATTGAACACATTTCCAGTAGTGAGATTACAAGATTATAAATTTCTTGTATTTTTAGTTTTTGTGGAAACTTCATGTTGTTTTTTTAAAATGACTCTTGTAAGTTACAATTCCACCTATACTCCACGAAATGTTTCCTTTTCTCCATATCCTCACCAACACTTATTTTTCACAGAGTTTTATAATAACGCTTCTAATAGGAGTAAGATGATGTATCTCATTATGGTTTTAATTTGTGTTTCTCTGATGATTAGTGATGTAGAACACCATTTCGTATATCCATTGGACATTTGTATGTCTTCTTTAGAAAAATAACTATTCAGGTACTTTTCCTGTTTTTAATTGGGTTATTTCCTTACAATTGAGTTACATTCCTTATGCGTTTTGGATATTAGCTTCTTAGCAGATGTATAGTTTGTAAATATATTTTCCCATTGTATATTTTCCCATTCCATATGTTATTAATTGTTCCCTGGGCTGTGCAGAAGAAGCTTTTTCGTTTGATGTAATCCCATTTGTCTATTTTTCTTTTGTAGCCTGTGCTTTTGGGGTCATGTAAAAAAATCTTTGCTCAGGCCGATGTCTTGGAGCTTTTCACCTATGTGTTCTTGTACTAGTTTTACGGTTGCAGGTCTTACATTTAAGTCTTTAATGAATTTGAGTTTATTTTTGTATATGGTGTGAGAAGAGGATCTAATTTCATTATTCTGCATATGGATATCTAGTTTTCCAATACCCTTTATTAAATAGGCTGTTCTTTCCTCTTTGTTTGTCCTTGGCATCTTGATTAAAAATCAATTGATAGTAAATGTTTAGATTTATTCCTGGGCTCTCTATTCTGTTTTATAGGTCTCTGTGTCTGTTTTTAGGCCAGTACCATGCTGTTTCAATTACCTTATCCTTGTAGATTTTAAAATCAGGTAATGTGATGCCTCCAGCCTTGTTCTTTTGACTCAAGATTGCTTTGACTTTTCTGGGTTTTCCGTGGTTCCATATACACTTTTGGATTTTTTTCTATATCCTTGAAAAATGACATTGGAATTTTGATAAAGATTGCATTGAATTTGTAGATTGCTCGGGTAGTATAAACATTTCAACAATATTGATTCTTCCAATCTGTGAACATGGAATATCTTTCCATTTATTTGTGCCTTTGCCCATTTATTTCATCAATATTTTATAGTTTCCAGTGTACAGATCTTTCACTTCCTTGGTTAAATTTATTCCTAAGTATTTTTTATTTGTAGCTATTAAAAATGGAGTTGTTTTCTTGATTTATTTTTTCGATCGTTCTTTGTTAGTGTATACAGATGCTACTGATTTTTGTATGTTGGCTTTGTACCTTGCATCTTTACTGAATTTCTTTATTAGTTCTAAGTGTTCTTTTTTGTTGGAATCTTCATTGTTTTCTAAGAATAAGTTAATGTCATCTGGAAGAAAACAGAGACCTTATAACTTCTTCCTTTCTCACTTAGATGCCTTTTATTTCTTTCTCTTGCCTAACTCCTCTGGCTAGGACATCCAGTACTACATTGAATAGAAACTGCAAGAGTGGACATCCTTGTCTTGTTCCTCACCTTAGGAGAAAAGTTTTCGATGTCGGTTTGTTGCATAAGATGTTAGCTGTTTGCTTGTTGTAACTTTGTTGAGGTGCTTTCCTCCTATGCCTAACTTTTTCAGAATTTGTAGTCTGTTACATTTTGTTAAATGTCTTTCCCCCATCTATTGACATAATTATATGGTTTTTGTCCTTCATTCTGTTAATGTGGTGTATCACACTGATTAATTTGCATATGTGGAGCCATCCTTGAATCCGAGGTATAAATCCCACTTGATGGTTGTGAATTATTCTTTTAATATGTTTTTGAATTTTGTTTGCTAATATTTTTGAGGATTTTTGTGTCTATGTTCATGAGGGATATTGGTTTGTAATTTCCTTTTCTTGTAGTATCCTTTTCTGGCTTTCTTCTCAAGGTAATGCTGGCCTTGAAAAAAGTGTTTGGAAATGTTACCATCTTTTCATTTTTTTTTTTTTTTTTAAGAGTTTACGAAGCAGTGGTATTAGTTCTTCTTTAAACGTTTGGTAGAGTTTAGCAGCGCAGCCATCATGTCCTTGGTTTTTCATTGATATGAGACAGTTAATTACTGTTTCAAACTCCCTGCTTATTATTCATTTGTTCATATTTTCTATTTTTCCATGATTCAGTCTTCTGTGGTCATGAAAAGTACTTGATATGATCTCAATCTTCTTAAATTTGTTAAGACTTGTTTTTCAGTCTAGCGTATGAATTATCCTGAAGAATGTTCTGTATATACTTGATGAAGATATGTATTCTCCTGCTCTTGGATGGGATGTTCTGTGTACACTTGATGAAGGTATGCATTCTTTTGCTCTTGGATGGGATGTTAGGGTCATCTGTCCCCAAAGTATAATTCAAGTCCATTGTTGTTGTGTTGATTTTATTTCCAGATAATCTGTCCATTGCTAAAAGTAGGGTGTTGAAGTTCTCTACTATTATTGTATTACAGTCTATCTCTCCTCAGATTGATTACCATTTTTTTTTTTTTTTTGAGGCAGAGTCTTACCCTGTCACCCAGGCTGGAGTGCAGTGGCATGATCTCAGTTCACTGCAAGCTCCATTCGTCGGTTCACGCCATTCTCCTGCCTCAGCCTCCTGAGTAGCTTGGACTACAGGCGCCTACCACCAAACCCAGCTGATTTTTTGTATTTTTGGTAGAGATGGGGTTTCACCATGTTAGCCAGGATGGACTCAATCTCCTGACCTCGTGATCTGCCCACCTCGGCCTCCCAAAGTGCTGGGATTACAGGTGGGAGCCACCATCCCCGGCCGATATTTGTTTTATTTATTGTTTTATATATTTATTTGCCCCAGCATTTGGTGTATATACATTTACAGTTGTTATATATTCTTGATAAATTGATCTCTTTATCATTATATAATGACCTTCTTTGTCTTGCTTTATGGCTTTCTCCTTAAGGTCTATTTTATCATATATAAGTAGAGCTACCTTTGCTCTCTTTTGGTTTCCATGTGTGTGAAATATCTTTTTCTATATATTTACTTTCAGTCTCTGTGTGTTCCTGCTAGTAAAATGATTCTCTTTTGGATAGCATATAGCTGGGCCTTATTTTTTTTTAATCTATTGAACCACTGTATATCTGTTGATTGGACTATTTAAACTATTTACATTCAAGGCAATTATTGATAGGTAAAAACTTACTATTGCCATTTTCTTAATTATTTCTGGTTGTTTTGTAGATCTTGTGTTTCTTCTTCTCTTGCTGTGTTTCTTTGTGATTAGATGATTATTCTTTTATTTCTCACTTTTTATCTTTGGCATATGCACGATAGTTTTTGCTTTGTAGTTGCCATGAGACTTATATAAACCATTTTATATTGTAACAGGCTATTTTAAGGTGATAATAAGCTAATTTTGATCTCATAAAATAACTCTACACTTTTACTTCACCTCTCGCACATTTTCTATTTTTGATATAACAATTTACATCTTTTATATTGTATATTCTTTCACAAATTAATGTAACTGTTACTGTTTTTAATAGGTTTGTATTTTAACCTTCAAACTAAAAATATAAGTGATTTACATGCCACCATTACAGTATTAGAGTATTCTGTATTTGACTATGTTTTTCCTTTTACCAGTGAGTTTTATAATTTCATGTTTTCATGTTACTAATCGTTGTCCTTTTCTTTTAGCTTGAAGACTTCCCTTTGGCATTTCTTATAGGTCAAGTCTTGTGGTGATGAACTTTCTCAGCTGTTGATTGTCCGGGAAAGTCTTAACTCTCCTTCATTTATGAAGAACAGCTTAGCCAAATAGTCATCTTGGTTGGGAGTTCTTTTCCTTTAGCATATTGAATATGTCATCCCATTCTCTCATGGTTTGTAAGGTTTCTGATTAGTAATCTGCTGCCAGTGTTATTGAAACTCTCTTATTTGTGATTTACTTCTTTTGTCTTGCCTTTTTTAGGATTCTCTCTTTGTTTTTGATTTTTGATCACTTGATGATAAAATGTCTTGGTGTAGTCTCCTTTGGATTAAATCTGATTGGAGATCTTCGTTCTTCCTTTACCTGGAAATGTATATCTTTCCCCAGATTTTGAAAGTTTTCTGCTATTATTTTTAAAAATAAGTTCTCTACCCTTTTATCTCCCTCTTCTCCTTTTTGAACTCTTATAACTTGAACCTTTGCTCTTTTCATTCTGTTCCATAAATCCCATAAGCTTTCCTCATTCCTTTTCATTCTTTTGTTTCTTTTTTCTTCTCTGACTATGTATTTTCAAATAACCATCTGTTTTAAAGAGGCTCATCAGTGGCCACTTTTTGGGAGAGGATAGTGCAGCTGTATCTCCCTTTTTTTTGTTTCCCAGCAGGTATGGCTATTGGTTACCGAACTAGCAAGAGATGCAGGCATTCTCTGCAGTGCAGGCCTCTGGGGACCTTGGTGGCTTTCACCAAGTGACTGATGTCAATAGCCTCCACCTTTGTTTTTTGTCTTAGCCATCTCCTGGCATCTTGGGTATGCCATTGTTTTTTTTTGTTTGTTTTGTTTTTTCATACTTTTTTTAATGAGACAAAGTCTCACTTTGTTGCCCAGGCTGGAGTGCAGCGGTGTGATCTTGGCTCACTACAACCTCCACCTCCTCAGTTCAAGCGATTCTTATACCTCAGCCTCCTGAGTAGCTGGGAATACAGGCGTCTGCCACCACGCCCAACTAATTTTTGTATTTTTAGTAGAGTTGAGGTTTCGCCGTGTTGATCAGGCTGATCTTGAACTCCTGGCCTCAAGTGATTTGCCCGCCTCGGCCTACCAAAGTGCTGGGATTACAAGTTTGAGCCACCATGCCCAAATGTGTATGCCAATTTCACCAGCAATCCTTTGTATGTGGTGGACATCCTCCCTGTTTTTTGTTTCACTGTGTTGCTGCAGATTCTTTAATGAGCCCTTGAGCCTTCTCTGGGCTATTTTTTGTTTGTGGATCTTGTTAAGTGTGTGTGTGCAAGAATGAGAGAGAGTGTGTGTGTGTGTGTGTCTGTGTGTGTGTGTGTACTTAAAAATGTATGTATTTTGTGGGGTGATGAACACTGGCATCTCCTACTCCATCATATTAGTGATGTCACCCTATTATAAAAGTTTTAATATATTCTGGATACTAGTCCATTTTCATTTATTTATATTTTCTTTTTGAGGAAATATTAACTATCAATTTTATCTGTTTTTATAGTATACCTTTCAAATCTCTATTATAGCTGTTATTGTACCACTTTTTAATTCTTCGCATTTTTTTTTCTAGACTAGTTAATCCTAAGGTTTTAAAATTTCTATTAGTCGGTCGGGCGCGGTGGCTCACGCCTGTAATCCCAGCACTTTGGGAGGCCGAGGTGGGCGGATCACAAGGTCAGGAGATCGAGACCACGGTGAAACCCCGTCTCTACTAAAAATACAAAAAAAAATTAGCCGGGTGCGGTTGTGGGCGCCTGTAGTCCCAGCTACTCGGGAAGCTGAGGCAGGAGAATGGCGTGAACCCGGGAGGCGGAGCTTGCAGTGAGCCGAGATCGCGCCACTGCACTCCAGCCTGGGCGACAGAGCAAGACTCCGTCTCAAAAAAAAAAAAAAAAAAAAAAAAAAAAATTTCTATTAGTCTTTTCAAAGTGCTACCTTGGGTTTTTATTAATCTTCACTATTGAATCCTGTTATTCTATTTTATCAGTTTTTTTATTTCTTTATTTCTTCTTTTTTTTATTAGGTTTATTTTGCTATCATTTAAAGAAATTATTTCAAGAGTGTTTTTATTTTCAAATTTTCTTTATTTCAATATAGTAAACAAGATATTTAAGTCTATAAATATTTCTCTGGTATTCATCTTATTATACAATATTAATATTTCATTTTAAACACTGACCACTTATAAATAGTTAATATTTTCTATCATGATTTTTTTCTTTGCTCCAAGTGTGTAGAAGTGAATTTTTAAAATGTCTCAAATATTTTTAAAATCATATTTATATTTTTACTTTCAGATTTTTAAATTTTATTTTTATTGTATATATTTAAGTTGTACAACATGATATTTTGATATACATATACAATGTTTGAATAAATGTGATCAGTTGTAGAAAGATGTAGGAAAACATTGGAAATGAAGGAAAAAGAGGAAAAAATGAACCGAGTTAAATAATTAAGATGGGAAAGTGAAGATATTGAACCAATGTCCTCAGATTCCCGAAGTCATAGATTGGTTGAAATCATCTTCAAGGTGCATTATTTTCTGAAAAGTTGTAATTTTTTAGGTGATATGGTCTGGCTCTTAGTCCCCATTCAAATCTCATCTTGAATTGTAATCCAAGTCGTAATCCCCATGTGTTAGGGGAGGGACCTTGTGGGAGGTGGTTAGGTCATGGGAGTCGTTCCCCCATGCTGTTCTCCTGATAATGAGTGAGTTCTCTTGACATCTGATGGTTTTATAAGCATTTAGCGTTTCCCCTGCTGGCTCTCATTTTTGTTTCCTGTCGTCATGTAAAGAAGGATATGTTTGCTTCCCTTTCCACCATGATTGTAAGTTTTCTGAGGACTCCCAAGCCCTGTGGAACTGTCAGTCAATTAAACCTCTTTACTACTTTACTTTATAAATTACCCAGTCTTGGGCAGTTCTTTATAGCAGCATGAGAACGGACTAATGCAGTAGTTATTCATAACACAAACTTAAGGTTCAGTTCCTGATAATGTTAAAGTTTGCATAATTTGCCTGTTTCTAGGCAATTATATATCTCTAAGGCCATGAAAAAGCCCTGAAAGTGAAAAAAAAAAACAAAAACAAAAAACAAAACCAAAACCAAGCCTTATAAATCAAATGAGTTTTTCTAATGTATTTCAGAGATAGCATTACAAATCAATGCTTTTTGGCTGCAGAGCAAAACTATATATATTTTAAAAAATATTTATAAGTTTGTAATATTTGTCATGTTTATTTACCTTGGCATTTACATCTTTTGTCCTATTTCCAAAAAATCTTCATTTATGATAACTGTTTTTGGTGGGAATCTATGGAAATTGATAATAGAAAAAAAAGATCAATAGAGCGATATTATAAAGCTTACTGAATTATGGAATAAAAGCCATTAAAATTGCTTTAAAGTAAAATTTAATACTATGTAATTCAATTCACTACTAACAACTTTAAAAAATATAAACAAGTGTAAAGATTTAAAATCTGGATGGAATAATAATAGATCTAATATTATTTAGATATTTATCTTTCTCCTATAGTTAGAAAAATATTGATTAAACTGTTAATTTTGAATTTGTTATAGATATGCATGGAGTTGTGGGAAATAATACTCAGAGGCCTTATGTAATCATTAAAAATGTTTAGGTACATTTTTAATTTTCAAGTTGGTTGCATAAACTATTCATTAGTCAACATATGCTGGAGAAAATCTACCATTGGATTGACATTTTTTTCTGTTTTTGGTAGAAAAAGAAAATGCCAAAATGTATGAAATACTAACAACAAATACACAAATTGAATATGTATTTTTTTATCGTTAGGTAGAGAGTTTTAAAGACATCACTTAATTAGAGTTGGTAGATGATTTGGAAGTTCTGGTGTTAGGCGCATATACTTTTAGGACTGATAATTCTTGATGGATTGGGTCCTTTGTTACTACTTAATTTCCTTCTTTATTCCTGGTCACATTCATTGTTCTGATCTCAAGAATACAAAGTTGAATTAACATTTGTAAATAAATCAATATAACCACCATACTTCCAAATAGCAGAAAAGCCATATTAATCACACAAAATGTGCAGGAAAAAATTGATAAAATTCAATGGACATTCGTGATTTAAAAGAAAGCAAACAAAACTCTCTGCAAACTAGAAATAGAAAGAAATGTCTCCAACCTGGTAAAGATCATTTTTGGAAAGTCCACAGCTAACATAATACTTAATGTTAAAAGATTGAATGCTTTTCCCCTTGGATAGAGAGTAAGGTATGGATATCTACTTTCACCATTACTATTTAACGTTGCATTAGAGATCTCAACCTCAATGATGAGTCAATAAAAAGAAATGCAAAGACCTAATGATTAAAAATGGAAGAAAACTGTCACTATTTATAGATGACTTGATTAAATATATATATTTATTATATATTATTAATTATATATAATTAACATAATTATATATTATATATCACATAATATATATAATTATATATTACATAATATGTAATATAATTAACATAATTATATATATCACATAATATATATAATTATATATTACATAATATATATAATTATATATTATATATTTTGTGATATATATCATATAATATGTATAATATAATTATATATCATATAATATGATATATAATATATAATATATATTATTATATAATATATAAACATTATAGAATATTTAAAAAATGGAACCAGTATGTTAATTTAGTAAAATAATAATATATAAGCTCATATGCAAAAGGTCATTATATTTCTCTGTGCTGTAAACAAATATTTGGAAAGTTATGTTTAAAAATGCCACAAGATCATAAATAACATACCTAAGAATATACGTTATGAAAGAAATGCATTACTCTCAATTGCTGAGAGAATTTAAAGGGCACCTAAATAAATGGAGCAAAATAGAATGTTCATGTATTTGAAGAATAAATATGGTTGAAATGTCAATTTCTCTAAATTTATCTAGTAAAACATTCTCAATCAAAATTTGACTTCTAGATATCTGCACATAAACGCAAACACACAATGAAAATTATATGCACAGAATGACTTGTCCAAGAACATTCATATCAACCTTTTGATGGCAGTCAAAATGTGAAAGAACCTAAGTGTCTATTTACACAAGAATGGATAAACAAATTTAGTGTATTCTTATAAAGGTATGTAAACTCACCAGTATGAAAGGAATGAGTTACTGAAACACAATGACATGAATTGATGTAAAATCAAATAAACAAAAATTTAAGTTGAGTAAAAGAAGTCAGACACAAAGGAGCACACTCTCCATTGAAGTCCAAGAACAGACAAAACTACATTCTATTGATTGAAATCAAAAGTATTTGCCTTTGGGATGATTGCCTCTAAAAGGACAGAAGGGAACTTTCTGGGATAATACAGTTGTTCTATTTTTGGTTTTGCATGGGTGCATGCAATTATCAAAACTCATCAAAATTAAGATTTCTGCTTATATTTTATATAAATCATATATCAATAAATCAATGGTACCCAGACTATTATTACTCACCAATTTATTGGCCTCAGGAATGTTGAGAAAAAAATGATCTGGGACATTTAAAAACTCATTAACACTATACATGCAAGTTATAGAGATAGTAGGTATGTAAAGCTTTTCAATAAATGAGTAATCTTTTGGACACTGGACATTGGCAGAGAAAAGTTCAGAAAGGAAGCTGCCCACTGATGAACACTGTATGACAATTGCTTCCCTTCCCAGGGTTGCTCCAACTGCCTTAAGGCTGTATGGTTAGAATTCAAAATATCTGACAGGAATATCCTTGACATAGTTACGATGATCTCCATCACTGCTTCAGCAAGAGTAATGTTTTAATGTCTTTTTTTCTTTCTCCTTAAACTATGCTGTTAGCTTTAAGTCTCGGGGCAGAAATACAGTAAAGTGGATAACTAATTGAAATATTTAAAACAACCAGACCGCAGTATTCATGAACCAGAACAATGAAATAGCAGAGAAAACCTGCCTCTTTAGTAACAGCATTTGTTACATTAGGAAAGACACTTTTAGATTGATAGCTCTTCAAGTACAGGAATTTGTCTTTTATTTCACATAAGAAGTCATATGTCACAATGTAGGCACAGATGTTCAAGCACGATTTTAATATAAACAGGAGCAGTGCTATCTAAATGTTCTTCATGGGGATATATCAGTAATTTAGCTTTTGTCACAATGATGTTGTATAACATACCACTCCAAAATTCAGTGGCTTAAAACAACACTCATTTATTCTCAGGGATTTTTAGTTGGCTTGGGCTCTGCTCTGCTGACTCATGCACTTATAGGGGAGGAAATGCAATGTGACATGGCAAAGGCTTTGCATACCGGGAAGGGTGAAGCATTGGAGCCAGTGATGTAATGTACTACATGAGGATCTTAAATTTTAAATAAAAATTCTAGGAAGCCTGTTGGTAGAGTATGAATGTAAGAGCATATTGCCCTACTGAATCAGCTTGTTTATATATATCAAAGTAAACCAAGAGTTTTGGAACATTATTGCCTGGAATATGAAGTCTTGTCTGGAGTGTAAATTTCTCTGCCTGCTTCACTACTTTTGAAAAATAGATCTATAGATCAATTTTGCGATAATTGAGATCTAAACAATATTGAATATTTCTACTCATAAACACAGTTTATCTTTCAATATATAGTGAGATTCCCATTACCTTTTGCTTTTAATTTTAGAGTTGATTTGAAACTCAATTATATAGAGCATGTGCACACTCTTGCTTTCTCTCTTTCTCTTTCCCCCTAAAGAAGAAGCATTTTTATTATTGATAGATGTAAATAATTTTACTCCTTAATTTATTCCCAAATTAGGACATTGAGTCCCTTGGATAATAAGCTTCCTAAATTTTGTAGCTTTGGTTTGAGTGCACTGAATAATATGAAAACTTCATATCACTTAGACAACTAAGTCTAAACTTCAATCCTATTGCCAATACCTACCCTGCCTCATACTATAACTGACAGCATTAATGTGATAGGGAAATGCCTGGAAGGGCAGAGTGATA
Source organism: Macaca fascicularis (assembly GCF_037993035.2). NCBI lineage: Eukaryota > Metazoa > Chordata > Mammalia > Primates > Cercopithecidae > Macaca > Macaca fascicularis. The sequence continues at coordinate 22,722,286 of NC_088395.1, read as the reverse complement.
AAGTAACTCAAGTGGTATGATGGTTTTTGGTCTTACACATGATCAGCTCCAGAATTTACTTATTATTAAAATTTCTTTATCAATACACAGTGCCTTATGTGCTAGACTCTATACACGCCATCTTCTTTCTTGGATGATAAATTCCCCTACCTATTTACCTATTGTTTTGGCAACCCAGATTAACGTTCTATGGTCATATTAAGTATGGGATTGCAAAGATCTAAACAAAAGTTGAAGATTAAAAAATGCCACAGCCTTTCAAGTTTGCATAATCAAATCTGAAAGGTAACGTACAGCTCAGCCTATTTTCAAAAGTGGTTAACATACCTCAGGATCAGTTTAGTTACCTCTCTACCTGGATGAGTATAGGGCACTGGTGCCCAAATAAAGGACCTGATGGATCTGGCTGACTTACGGAATTTGGAAGCCATGTTTTTCAGTTATCCAAGTTTGTATTTTTACCCTGGTGAGTGTAGGAACATAATTGTAACCCCTGGGGAGTTCACCTTTTGAAATGTAAAGTCTTCTTGCCATCCCAAGATTGAGATACTGGACTTGTGCCACATCACAAAGCAAGGAAAGAGAGGAAGAAGATCACAGTAAGTGTTGTGGTAATTTTGTGTGATGTCATCCAAGATCTCCCTCTGAAACATTAGAGGATTTTGAAGTATCCATTATAAGGCTCTCCCAGCTTGGTGACTGGCATGGGCTATCTCAGTGAATGTTCTACAAAGAGCTATTCCCCAGAAGTTGTACCAGTATCAGATGACTCAGCTATCCTGGAGTATGGAACTATTCTAGAAAGGAAGGGAATATCCACAATACATAAAGGAAGCAATTAGAGCTACTTTCTAGAGTAGCATATGAGGATCCCCTATGCTAGGAGCTTCCCGTATCTTGGAAATTGTGACCCACCAGAGGTACTGGTGGAAAAAGCCACTTAAATTATAGAAGCTGCTAAAAATCACAAATACTTAACAAACTACTGCCATGGAGAATATTTCACTGTCAGGAACTACCATCAGAATTTCTTTTTGGCAAGAACCATTCCTGGGAACATAAAATGGCTTTGAACTCAGGAAATTCATGTGCTCTGGTCTTCTCTGGCATCATAACATGTGCTATTATCTTTCCTCACGCATAAGGAGATTTGATTTTATATTGGTATCAATAGAGTTCTCAATGAGAATAAAACAATAGCAATTATTTTCACCAATATGACAAGAACCAACTTAGAATTGGAAGCCCCTAAACTTTGCATGTGGATTAATTAGTTACAGTAACCTTGAATTATATCCCATATTTTGGAGCCCAGATGATTCTGAGAATAGATGTTTATACAAAAATGGACGTGTCTGCACCTACAAAATGGAATTCTCTTTGTCTGTTTCTCTTAGTTTTTAAGGTTTTCATTGAAATGCACTTTTGACAGTAGACAGAGTGTATCAGCTGCATACTGATATTCAGCTTAATTTTATGAGAGGCAGTAGAGTAGAAGATGATAGCTGTAGTTTAGAAGAATTCACTTTGATAAATGTGGATGTTGCTAATGCAAATTTAATTGGAATTGATGAATTTTCAGAACTTGGTGTCTTGCCTGATCTTTAATAGAATGTGTAGCGAAATAAGAATGTATAATATAAAAGGATATTTTGTCCTTTTAAAAGTTTCAATTAACATCCTCATATAATGCTTGTATTTAAATAGAAGCCAATATATGTTCTGGATCTGTAATATAACACATTTTCTGCTATCCATGTTACATAGCTTACAACAATAACCAATCTAATAACCATGGCATTGTCTCTGCAAAGATTGCGGGTAAAGATTAAAAGCTACCCTCGGAAAAATAAAATCTTTTAACATTCAAGTTTGTTTAATCTTCAGTTTTCTATGGTAGAGAAGGCTCGTGTAAACTTGGGACTGAGGCACATGTTGAACCTCTCTGGACATGTCTCAGCTTATCCTTGGAGTGTGAGTAACTTGGATCTTCACAGAGCACTATCATTTTTCAACCTTTGTGTTTGAAAAACTAGGAGTGCCATTTTTTACCACATCAGAAAAAAAAATCTGAGTGCCCATATGTTATTTTTATACTTGCTGGATTTCTGTCTTAAGGCACAAATAGCCAAATAGTACATAGATACTAGTTATTAACCTGTGGTTATGTATGGGAAAGTAAATTTGAGTTCCATTTCCAAATGCATCAACAACAACTACAGTAGGAGGATGCACTCATCTTCTCCCCTGTTCTAAGACTCAGGTAATGGTTTCCATATCTTATACATGGACTCAAGAACAGTGAAGTGTAGAGAAATAAGAGGCCAGGATAGGAGCAACAGGGGTTGGGAAGAGAAAAGAGACACACATCTGGTAAGCAAATCAGTTATGTGTAGGGAACTGCCTCTAAATCCATCACAGGCATTTTGTTATTGAGAATTCCTATTTTATATTTAAAATTAGAATTCTTTCACAGAAACCTGTTCTATAACTTTTTCCTCTAAATAAATTGAATTTGTAATGCTCTAAGCTGTCAAGAAATACATTTTGGAAGTTACTTGCATTTCTATGAAACACAGTTGATACAGGAAAATAAATCCTGGTTACTGCTTCTTATTCTTTTCTTTCATAGGAATTCTAAACATCTAGAGTTAGTCATTTACATTTGTTTGTGATAAATTATTAAGTCACTCTTAAAACCACCATATGTAGTTTTCTTGAGTAGTCAACTATTAAAACGATATGCTTTGTAACAACCAACTACAAAAATCTTGGTGGCATATACTGATAAATATTTATTTCTCACATTCTCGCATGTCTGAGAGTAGGCCGTAAGTTGGCTGAGCTAAACTGAGCTTGACTGACTAAGCTTGATTTGGCTGGGACAGCTCTGCTTCTTACATCTTTCATTCTCCTCCTGAGATCAGCAGGACTTTTTTTTTTTTTTTTTTAATATAGTAATGGCAGAAGTGCAAGAGAGTAAACCCGATCATACACAAGCATGTCTAGCATTTAAGACACATGACTTCTGCTGTCATTCCATTGGCCAAAAAATGTCACATTATCTAACTCCAAAACAAGGATTAGGGAGATCAACTTCACCTCTTTAGCCGGAAAAACTAAAAAGTTACATGGAAAAGTGCCTGCCTGGAATCAGAGAGGAATAAAGAATTAGGGCTATTAATGTTATCTACTATATCTTATACACTCATATGGGACATATCTTCTTCACTTCTCTTTGTAGAGCTAAATACATGCGTAGATATGCACAAATGTATACACATACATATCCAACATCCTTAACTAAATGATAATGTTTTCTTATGTGGAAAGCTAAATCTATCTTAAGTAAACATAGCTTTGATAGTAAGGAAGGAAAGCAACAGCAGACAAACTAGCCAGATAACCTGAATCAGATTTTGTGATTGGGATTTTCCCTGCTCTCTCTCTTACTCTCACCCCCACACACATTCACAGCGGCTTCCTTGAAGTTGTGGTGTATAAGAACAGGACATTTAACAGTATTCAAATAACCTTCTTAGGTAGGACATTTTTCAGTAGTTCCTTTGAATATATATATCAGTCATGAAAATAATCCTCATTTCTTTGTACCCAAAAAAAAAAAAAAATTATCGAATGAGTTTCAGTCGTTGTGAAGATGGCACTGGGAAATTGCCTTGAGTCAATCAGCAACATAGAGGTGGGAAAAAGCCCACACACTCAGTAGGCATATCTTTCTCGGAATCCTATGTATGACAAAGATAAGTAAATGCCTCCAAGGAAATCTCAGTCCAGCCTTGCTCAGGTACCTGAGTCACTCTTTAACTTCACCAGTATGACACTTTCAATTTTTCAGAGCTGAGATAAATTACCAAGCCTCACAGCTATGAGTATCATGCCGTGTTCTGCAATGCTGCCAAATCTCACCACCCTCGTCAGCCCAATCACAGAAAGCAGCAGTTATCATCAAAGAATTTTCTCTTCTTCAGCCCTGACCTTTAGTCATTGCTTATCTTATCTCTCGGTGAATCCCCTCCACATGCTAGCCCACCCCCCCTTTTTTTTTTGCTTGGGTCCTCATTACCATTTCTTAGGTTATCAACAACAATTTATCTAAACAACCTTTTCCCTCTCCCTACTCCTCTAATTGAATCTATCCTGTATACTATTCCCATAGTCTTTTTCTGTTATTATTATACTTTAAGTTCTGGGATACATGGGCAGAACGTGCAGGTTTGTTACATAGGTATATATGTGCCATGGTGGTTTGAAGCACCCATCAACACAACATCTACATTAGGTATTTCTCCTAATGTATGTCTCCCCCCGCCACCCACCCCCTGACAGACCCCGGTGTGTGATGTTCCCCTCCCTGTGTGCATGTGTTCTCATTGTTCAACTCCCACTTATGAGTGAGAACATGGGATGTTTGGTTTGCTGTTCCTGTGTTGGTTTGCTGAGAATGATGGTTTCCAGCTGCATCCATGTCCCTGCAGAGGACAGGAACTCATTCTTTTTTATGGCTGCGTAGTATTCAATGGTGTATATTTGCCACAGTTTCTTTATCTAGTCTATTGCTGATGGGCATTTGAGTTGGTTCAAAGTGTTTGCTATTGTGAATAGTACTGCAATAAACATACGTGTGCATGTGTCTTTATAGTAGAATGATTTATAATCCTTGGGGTATATACCCAGTAATGGGATTGCAGGGTCAAATGGTATTTCTGGTTCTAGATCCTTGAGGAATCACCACACTGTCTTCCACAATGGTTGAACTAATTTACACTCCCAACAGTATAAAAGTGTTCCTGTTTCTCCACATCCTCTCCAGCATCTGTTGTTTCCTGACTTATTTATTTATTTATTTATTTATTTATTTATTTGAGACAGAGTCTCACTCTATTGCCCAGGCTGGAGGGCAGTGGTGCGATCTCAGCTCACTGCAACCTCTGCCTCCCACGTGCACGCCATTCTCTTGCCTCAGCCTCCCGAGTAGCTGGGACTACAGGTGCCCACCAGCACACCCGACTAATTTTTTGTATTTTCATTAGAGTCAGGGTTTCCCTGTGTTAACCAGGATGGTCTTGATCTCCTGACCTCGTGATCTGCCCACCTTGACCTCCCAAAGTGCTGGGATTGCAGGCGTGAGCCGCTGAGCCCAGCCCCTGTTGTTTCCTGACTTCTTAATGATAGCCATTCTAACTGGCGTGGGATGGTATCTCATTGTGGTTTTGATTTGCATTTCTCTAATGACCAGTGATGATGATCTTTTTTTCATATGTTTGTTGGCTGCATAAATGTCTTCTTTTAAGAAGTGTCTGTTCGTATCCTTTGTCCACTTTTTGATGGGGTTATTTTTTTCTTGTAAATTTAATTAATTTCCTTGTAGATTCTGGATATTAGCCCTTTGTCAGATGGATAGATTGCAAAAATTTTTCCCATTCTGTAGGTTGCCTGTTCACTCTGATAATAGTTTCTTTTGCTGTGCAGAAACTCTTTAGTTTAATTAGATCTCATTTGTCAATTTTGGCTTTTTTTGCCATTGCTTTTGATGTGTTGGTCATGAAGTCTTTGCCCATGTCTATGTCCTAAATGGTATTGCCTATGTGTTCTTCTAGAGTTTTTATGGTTTTACGTCTTACATTTAAATCTTTAATCCATCTCGAATTAATTTTTGTATAAGATATAAGGAAAGGGTCCAGTTTCAGTTTTTTGCATATGGCTAGCCAGTTTTCCAAACACCATTTATTTAATGGGGAATCCTTTCCCCATTGCTTGTTTTTTTGTAAGGTTTGTCAAAGATCAGATGGTTGTAGATGTGTGGTGTTATTTCTGAGGCCTCTGTTCTGTTCCATTGGTCTATATAGCTGTTTTGGTACCAGCACCATGCTGTTTTAGTTCCTGTAGCCTTGTAATATAGTTTGAAGTCAGGTAGCATGATGCCTCCAGCTTTGTTCTTTTTGCTTAGGATTGTCTTGGCTATATGGGCTCCTTTTTTGGTTCCGTATGAAATTTAAAGTAGTTTTTTCTAATTCTGTGAAGAAATTAAGTGGTAGCTTGATAGGGATAGCATTGAATCTATAAATTACTTTGGGCAGTATGGCCATTTTCATGATATTGATTCTTACTATCCATGAATATGGAATGTTTTTTCTATTTGTTTGTGTCCTTTCTTATTTCCTTGAGAAGTGGTTTATAGTTCTCCTTGAAGAGGTCCTTCACATCCCTTGTAAGTTGTATTCCTAGGTACTTTATTCTCTTTGTAGCAATTGGGAATGGGAGTTCACTCATGATTTGGCTCTCTGTTTGGCTATTATTGGTGTATAGGAATGCTTGTGATTTTTGCCCATTGATTTTTGTATCCTGAGACTTTTCTGAAGTTGCTTATCAGCTTAAGGAGATTTTGGGCTGAGATGATGGGGTTTTCTACATATACAATCATGTCATCTGCAAACAGAGACAATTCGACTTCGTCTCTTCCTATTTGAATCCCCTTTATTTCTTTCTCCTGCCTGATTGCCCTGGCCAGAACTTCCAATACTATGTTGAATAGGAGTTGTGAGAGAGGGCATCCTTGTCTTGTGCTGATTTTCAAAGGGAATGCTTCCAGCTTTTGCCCATTCAGTATGATATTGGCTGTGGGTTTGTCACAAATAGCTCTCATCATTTTGAGATATGTTCCATCAATACCTAGTTTATTGAGTATTTTTAGCATGAAGGTGTGTTGAATTTTATTGCAGATCTTTTCTGCACCAATTGAGATAATCATGTGATTATCAACTTCCCCTTCCCCTAACACATAGACACATGTAACCCCGAGATAGTCTCTCACTTTGCACAGCCTTGGTTTATTCTGACATCTCCCTTTTTGCCCAGCTAATCTCTGAATCTTCAGGTTGTTCCAAACACACTCATTGTCTAAGGTGACCAATTCATCCCAGTTTTCTTGCACTTTCCAATTTCAGTAATGACTGTCTCTATTCAGTTCCAAGCCAAGCTGCATAGTTGATAATGCTAAGTCTCTCTCTCTCACTCTCTGTCTTGCGCACGCACGTGCACACACACACACACACACACACACACTGTTTATTTAGTGATTGTTTATTGAACATCTAATATGTGCCATGTATTGTTCTGGATACTGGTGTTCCGTCAGGAAACAAAAGACAAAGTCTATACTTAGAGGCTTTCATTCTAATAGGAGAAGACAGATGTTAAACAAATAAAAGATACATGAAATATATCAGTAGTGATAACTACTGGGAAGAAAAATAAAGCAAGGGAGAGAGTAAAGAGGGGAGTGGGTGGGTAACATTTTTACAGGCGGTAAGGAAAATTCTCTCTGGTAAGGCAATATACATACATTTTACGGTAGATAGTTTGCATGTCTCCTCTTGTGCCCTGAAATACCCAATTCATTCATTCATCCATTCATTCACACCAGAAGTTTTAATTCAACACCTGTTGTCACTAGAAATGGTTTTAGAAATAGGGGATAAAAGAGTGAATGAAGCTCACATACTCCACATATTCATAATTGTTATATTACATTACTTTTAATGGCAGAAACCACAATTACTTTTGCACCAGCCTAATAGAGGCAAAAAAGACTTGAACCAACAGTTGCACAGATACATTTATATTTGTAAATTGTGATAAGCACATAGAAGGAACTAAATGGGGTATGATGGGCATTTAACAGCAGAATCTAATTCTGATTCAACTGTTAATAATGCTTTCAGTAGAATTAAAACCTGAGTCCCAAAAGACTAGCAGAATTAGCCCGTGAAGGAGAGTTTGGGAGGAAAAAACATTCTTGCAGAGGGAGCAGCAAGAATATGAAGCTCTGAGGAAGGAAAAGAAAAGCTTATTCTGGAACAGAAAGCAAGCCCATCTGTCTGTATAGCAGTGAGCCATAGGAGTGCTGGGTGATAAGTGTTGAGGAGAGGGTAGAGACTAGAGCAAGGAGGTCCTTACAGTCCAGAGAATCTTGATCTTGGCTGCACGTTGGAGTCGCTTAGAATTTTATAAAATCCAGACACCTGGTTTCCTTCCCAGAAATTCTGGTTCAAGGTGTAGATTAAGCATTAGGTGTTACAAAGTTTCCTTTGTGATCTGAATATACAACCAAGTTTGAGATCCACTGCCATAGGCTGTGTGAAAGTTTGAATATTTCCCCCAAGTGTAACCTTTCAGCTGTTTCCTTGCACAAGAAAACCTCACCCCAGTTTTTGCTTGTTGGAACCATACATATATTTCCCAGGTTCAAGTGATATCTTTTCTTTGAGGTTTTTTTCTCTTTCCCTGGCTGAAGATAATCCTCTCATTTCTCTTTGCCCTTTGATGTTTTTAGATACAGCTTTGAAGAGCATCAGAAACTAACATTATAATTAGTTTTGCAGATGACTTTGAAGTGGCTTTTTTGTTTTTACCCATCAATTGCCTCATTTGTCTTTGCCTCATTCCCATTCTCCTCTCTGCTCCTCAAGAGCTTAGTACGTAGATTTGACTGCAGTAGGTATTAGGTATGAGTTTATTAAATTGAATAGACTACCAGCTTAAGAGGAGACAAATGCACAAGACAGTACAGCATCTGTAAATCTTGGATTTACATTCACGAGGATAAATAAGCTTACATCCACTCACATTACTTGGCTGTCTTTGAGATAACCACAGGCCAAAGTAATTGTCATTTTTGATTTAGTGTTGTAAGCCAAGATGAAAAAAAAGATGGTGTTCTGCAGGCTCCAAATTTGATCTTACTTTAATGGTTTTATTTTCCATTATAACTTTTAAAGCTTAGGAATAAACATGCTGAACTCTTCCTTATTTGTATTTTTCTGGTGAACGATACATCTAAATAGTGTTCATTTGCTTTGGATATTCTTGGCATCATTTTTATTTAGTGCCTCTGATCTTGTTAAAGGTAGAATCCATTTTTATTTTTTAATCAAGATTTCTGTCTTTGATAGTGAGTTACTGAAAAAGGAGTAGATAAAACCTGAACTATCCAGAGGGAATTTCCCTGGCGTGCTTTGTGGAGATAGCCCAACATTAGGCTGCGTTATTAATCATGCCTTTCTTTATGGATCTCAAGCTCTTGTTCTTTCTCCTACTGTTGAAGCAAAATAGAAGCACTTAAATGAAAACTCAAATAAATGGTTTACATCAACATTCTTGCATGGAAATTAAGCATATGTCATTCCCTCAGTAATCTGCAAGCATAGATGTAGAGAGAAAGGCAGAAGATTTCCTTTCTGAAATTGCTGTGTCAATTTGACTACCTTTCATAGGAGGTAGTACAAAAGTGAATTCAAATAGAATTAAACAGTATGGAAAGGTTTTATTTCACTAACCAGAAAGATGAGAGATGGGACAGCTCTGGGGATGATTAAATCAGAGGCTCAGTGACCCTTTTAAGGATTTGGGTTTTTCTAATTTCTGTTTGCCATCCTTCCCTTTTCAAGCTTTTCAGGCTAATTTCCCTCATAACAGTGAGATGGCAGCCTCACTTTCAAGAATCACATCCAAACTCAACAATGTCTGGAAAAACATTCCTTGATCTTCTCTGGTCTCCTTTTTTAAAAAGCAAGCAATATTTACCCCAAAGTTTCATCCTCCTTCCCCACTGAGAAGACTTCCTCTCACCATTTCATTGACTAAAATTATGTAACAAACTCATGTCCAAAATAAATAAAAATGATATCACCCCTGTAGGTTCATCTCTAAGGGCAAGTTTCTAAAACACACAGCCATCACTTCTCAGTATTTTCACTAAGATCAAATACAGTGTGTAAAACACATGGCCCTGTGGAGGAGGGGAGATAATTGAACAAAACTGAGAAAAAGTAATAGAATAAAAACAGATGGAGAGAAGAAAGTAACAGTGTCTGCTATAATTGGCATGGGGTTGAAAACACATCAACTGTAGACCATTATATTTCATCTGTAAGAAGGTTTTAACATTAAAATTGGATGGTTTAGAAAGCCTACTCTTAATTTTTTATTTTCAATTTCAACTTTTGTTTTAGATCCAGGGGCTAATGTATGGGTTTGTTACATGTGTATATTGTGTGATGCTGAGGTTCGGGGTACAATTGGACCTGTCATCCTTGTAGTGAGCAGAGTACCCAGTAGGTCGTTTTTCAACCCTTACCCCATCCCTCCACCTCTTGGTAGTCCCCATTGTCTTTTATTCCCATCTTTATGTCCATGTGTACCGTCTAAATGTTTATTTATTTATTTTTAATTTCAATTTTTATTTTAGATATTGGGGACACAGGCCTGGCACAATGGCTCACACCTATCATCTCAGCACTTTGGGAGGCTGAGGTGGGTGGATCACCTGAGGTCGAGAGTTTGAGACCAGCCTGACCCACATGGAGAAACCCCATCTCTACTAAAAATACAAAATTAGCCAGGCGTGGTGGCACATGCCTTTAATCCCAGCTACTCAGGAGGCTGAGGCAGGAGAATTGCTTGAACCCAGGAGACAGAGGTTGTGGTGAGCCGAGATCGCACCATTGCACTCCAGCCTGTGCAACATGAGCAAAACTCCGTCTCAAAAAAAAAAAAAAAAATACTGGGACACATATGAAGATTTGTTATGTGGGACTATTGCATGATGCTGAAGTTTGAAGTATGGATGCTGTCACTCTGGTAGTGAGTATAGCACCTGATAGGTAGTTTTTTTAACCAAACCCCCTCCTCCACCCTCTAGTAGTCCACAGTATCTATTGTTCGCCTCTTTGCGTCTGTGTGTACTCAATGCTTAGCTCCCACTTATAAGTGGCAACATGTGATATTTGGTTTTCTGTTCCTGAATTAATTTGCTTAGGATCATTGCCTCCAGCTCCATCTATGTTGCTGCAGATGACATGATTTCATTCTTTTTTATGGCTGTATAATACTCCATGGTGTATATGTACCACATTTTCCTTATCCATCTTTCCACTGATGGGCACCTGGGTTGATTCCATGTCTTTGCTGTTGTGAATTGCTCAATGATGAACATATAAGTGAATGTGTTTTTTTGATCGAATGATTTATTTTCTTGTGGGTATATACCCAGTAATGGAATTCCTGGATCAAATGGTAGCTCTGTTTTTTTTTTTTTTTTTTTTCTATCTTAATATTTTATTTTATTTTTTATTTTATTTTTTTAATTTATTTATTATTATTATACTTTAAGTTGTAGGGTACATGTGCATAACATGCAGGTTTGTTACATATGTATACTTGTGCCATGTTGGTATGCTGCACCCATCAACTCGTCATTTACATCAGGTATAACTCCCAATGCAATCCCTCCCCCAGCCCCCCTCCCCATGATAGGCCCCAGTGTGTGATGTTCCCCTTCCCGAGTCCAAGTGATCTCATTGTTCAGTTCCCACCTATGAGTGAGAACATGCGGTGTTTGGTTTTCTGTTCTTGTGATAGTTTGCTAAGAATGATGGTTTCCAGCTGCATCCATGTCCCTACAAAGGACACAAACTCATCCTTTTTGATGGCTGCATAGTATTCCATGGTGTATATGTGCCACATTTTCTTAATCCAATCTGTCACTGATGGACATTTGGGTTGATTCCAAGTCTTTGCTATTGTGAATAGTGCCGCAATAAACATACGTGTGCATGTGTCTTTATAGCAGCATGATTTATAATCCTTTGGGTATATACCCAGTAATGGGATGGCTGGGTCATATGGTACATCTAGTTCTAGATCCTTGAGGAATCGCCATACTGTTTTCCATAATGGTTGAACTAGTTTACAATCCCACCAACAGTGTAAAAGTGTTCCTATTTCTCCACATCCTCTCCAGCACCTGTTGTTTCCTGACTTTTTAATGATCGCCATTCTAACTGGTGTGAGATGGTATCTCATTGTGGTTTTGATTTGCATTTCTCTGATGGCCAGTGATGATGAGCATTTTTTCATGTGTCTGTTGGCTGTATGAATGTCTTCTTTTGAGAAATGTCTGTTCATATCCTTTGCCCACTTTTTGATGGGGTTGTTTGTTTTTTTCTTGTAAATTTGTTTGAGTTCTTTGTAGGTTCTGGATATTAGCCCTTTGTCAGATGAGTAGATTGCAAAAATGTTCTCCCATTCTGTAGGTTGCCTGTTCACTCTGATGGTAGTTTCTTTTGCTGTGCAGAAGCTCTTTAGTTTAATGAGATCCCATTTGTCAATTTTGGCTTTTGCTGCCGTTGCTTTTGGTGTTTTAGACATGAAGTCTTTGCCCATACCTATGTCCTGAATGGTACTACCCAGGTTTTCCTCTAGGATTTTTATGGTATTAGGTCTAACATTTAAGTCTCTAATCCATCTTGAATTAATTTTCGTATAAGGAGTAAGGAAAGGATCCAGTTTCAGCTTTCTACTTATGGCTAGCCAATTTTCCCAGCACCATTTATTAAATAGGGAATCCTTTCCCCATTTCTTGTTTCTCTCAGGTTTGTCAAAGATCAGATGGCTGTAGATGTGTGGTATTATTTCTGAGGACTCTGTTCTGTTCCATTGGTCTATATCTCTGTTTTGGTACCAGTACCATGCTATTTTGGTTACTGTAGCCTTGTAGTATAGTTTGAAGTCAGGTAGCGTGATGCCTCCAGCTTTGTTCTTTTGACTTAGGATTGTCTTGGAGATGCGGGCTCTTTTTTGGTTCCATATGAACTTTAAAGCAGTTTTTTCCAATTCTGTGAAGAAACTCATTGGTAGCTTGATGGGGATGGCATTGAATCTATAAATTACCTTGGGCAGTATGGCCATTTTCACGATATTGATTCTTCCTATCCATGAGCATGGTATGTTCTTCCATTTGTTTGTGTCCTCTTTTATTTCACTGAGCAGTGGTTTGTAGTTCTCCTTGAAGAGGTCCTTTACATCCCTTGTAAGTTGGATTCCTAGGTATTTTATTCTCTTTGAAGCAATTGTGAATGGAAGTTCATTCATGATTTGGCTCTGTGTTTGTCTGTTACTGGTGTATAAGAATGCTTGTGAATTGTGCACATTAATTTTGTATCCTGAGACTTTGCTGAAGTTGCTTATCAGCTTAAGGAGATTTTGGGCTGAGACAATGGGGTTTTCTAAATATACAATCATGTCATCTGCAAACAGGGACAATTTGACTTCTTCTTTTCCTAACTGAATACCCTTGATTTCTTTCTCTTGCCTGATTGCCCTAGCCAGAACTTCCAACACTATGTTGAATAGGAGTGGTGAGAGAGGGCATCCCTGTCTTGTGCCAGTTTTCAAAGGGAATTTTTCCAGTTTTTGCCCATTCAGTATGATATTGGCTGTGGGTTTGTCATAAATAGCTCTTATTATTTTGAGGTACATTCCATCAATACCGAATTTATTGAGCGTTTTTAGCATGAAGGGCTGTTGAATTTTGTCAAAAGCCTTTTCTGCATCTATTGAGATAATCATGTGGTTCTTGTCTTTGGTTCTGTTTATATGCTGGATTATGTTTATTGATTTGCGAATGTTGAACCAGCCTTGCATCCCAGGGATGAAGCCCACTTGATCATGGTGGATAAGCTTTTTGATGTGTTGCTGAATCCGGTTTGCCAGTATTTTATTGAGGATTTTTGCATCGATGTTCATCAGGGATATTGGTCTAAAATTCTCTTTTTTTGTTGTGTCTCTGCCAGGCTTTGGTATCAGGATGATGTTGGCCTCATAAAATGAGTTAGGGAGGATTCCCTCTTTTTCTATTGATTGGAATAGTTTCAGAAGGAATGGTACCAACTCCTCCTTGTACCTCTGGTAGAATTCAGCTGTGAATCCATCTGGTCCTGGACTTTTTTTGGTTGGTAGGCTATTAATTATTGCCTCAATTTCAGAGCCTGCTATTGGTCTATTCAGGGATTCAACTTCTTCCTGGTTTAGTCTTGGAAGAGTGTAAGTGTCCAGGAAATTATCCATTTCTTCTAGATTTTCCAGTTTATTTGCGTAGAGGTGTTTATAGTATTCTCTGATGGTAGTTTGTATTTCTGTGGGGTCGGTGGTGATATCCCCTTTATCATTTTTAATTGCGTCGATTTGATTCTTCTCTCTTTTCTTCTTTATTAGTCTTGCTAGTGGTCTGTCCATTTTGTTGATCTTTTCAAAAAACCAACTCCTGGATTCATTGATTTTTTGGAGGGTTTTTTGTGTCTCTATCTCCTTCAGTTCTGCTCTGATCTTAGTTATTTCTAGCCTTCTGCTAGCTTTCGAATGTGTTTGCTCTTGCTTCTCTAGTTCTTTTAATTGCGATGTTAGAGTGTCAATTTTAGATCTTTCCTGCTTTCTCTTGTGGGCATTTAGTGCTATAAATTTCCCTCTACACACTGCTTTAAATGTGTCCCAGAGATTCTGGTATGTTGTATCTTTGTTCTCATTGGTTTCAAAGAACATCTTTATTTCTGCCTTCATTTCGTGATGTACCCAGTAGTCATTCAGGAGCAGGTTGTTCAGTTTCCATGTAGTTGAGCGGTTTTGATAGAGTTTCTTAGTCCTGAGTTCTAGTTTGATTGCACTGTGGTCTGAGAGACAGTTTGTTATAATTTCTGTTCTTGTACATTTGCTGAGGAGTGCTTTACTTCCGATTACGTGGTCAATTTTGGAGTAAGTACGATGTGGTGCTGAGAAGACTGTATATTCTGTTGATTTGGGGTGGAGAGTTTTATAGATGTCTATTAGGTCTGCTTGCTGCAGAGATGAGTTCAATTCCTGGATATCCTTGTTAACTTTCTGTCTCGTTGATCTGTCTAATGTTGACAGTGGAGTGTTGAAGTCTCCCATTATTATTGTATGGGAGTCTAAGTCTCTTTGTAAGTCTCTAAGGACTTGCTTTATGAATCTGGGTGCTCCTGTATTGGGTGCATATATATTTAGGATAGTTAGCTCTTCCTGTTGAATTGATCCCTTTACCATTATGTAATGGCATTCTTTGTCTCTTTTGATCTTTGATGGTTTAAAGTCTGTTTTATCAGAGACTAGTATTGCAACCCCCGCTTTTTTTTGTTCTCCATTTGCTTGGTAAATCTTCCTCCATCCCTTTATTTTGAGCCTATGTATGTCTCTGCGTGTGAGATGGGTCTCCTGAATACAGCAGACTGATGGGTCTTGACTCTTTATCCAGTTTTCCAGTCTGTGTCTTTTAATTGGAGCATTTAGTCTATTTACATTTAAGGTTAAGATTGTTATGTGTGAACTTGATCCTGCCATTATGATATTAACTGGTTATTTTGCTCGTTAGTTGATGCAGTTTCTTCCTAGCCTCAATCGTCTTTACATTTTGGCATGTTTTTGCAATGGCTGGTACCGGTTGTTCCTTTCCATGTTTAGTGCTTCCTTCAGGGTCTCTTGTAAGGCAGGCCTAGTGGTGACAAAATCTCTAAGCATTTGCTTATCTGTAAAGGATTTTATTTCTCCTTCACTTATGAAACTTAGTTTGGCTGGATATGAAATTCTGGGTTGAAAATTCTTTTCTTGAAGAATGTTGAATATTGGCCCCCACTCTCTTCTGGCTTGGAGTGTTTCTGCCGAGAGATCTGCTGTTAGTCTGATGGGCTTCCCTTTGTGGTTAACTCGACCTTTCTCTCTGGCTGCCCTTAACTTTTTTTCCTTCATTTCAACTTTGGTGAATCTGGCAATTATGTGTCTTGGAGTTGCTCTTCTCGAGGAGTATCTTTGTGGCGTTCTCTGTATTTCCTGGATTTGAATGTTGGCCTGCCCTACTAGGTTGGGGAAGTTCTCCTGGATGATATCCTGAAGAGTGTTTTCCAACTTGGTTCCATTTTCCCCCTCACTTTCAGGCACCCCAATCAGACGTAGATTTGGTCTTTTTACATAATCCCATACTTCTTGCAGGCTTTGTTCATTTCTTTTTCTTCTTTTTTCTTTTGGTTTCTCTTCTCGCTTCATTTCATTCATTTGATCCTCAATCGCAGATACTCTTTCTTCCAGTTGATCGAGTCGGTTACTGAAGCTTGTGCATTTGTCACGTATTTCTCGTGTCATGGTTTTCATCTCTTTCATTTCGTTTATGACCTTCTCTGCATTAATTACTCTAGCCATCAATTCTTCCACTTTTTTTTCAAGATTTTTAGTTTCTTTGCGCTGGGTACGTAATTCCTCCTTTAGCTCTGAGAAGTTTGATGGACTGAAGCCTTCTTCTCTCATCTCGTCAAAGTCATTCTCCGTCCAGCTTTGATCCGTTGCTGGCGATGAGCTGCGCTCCTTTGCCGGGGGGAGATGCGCTCTTATTTTTTGAATTTCCAGCTTTTCTGCCCTGCTTTTTCCCCATCTTTGTGGTGTTATCTGCCTCTGGTCTTTGATGATGGTGATGTACTGATGGGGTTTTGGTGTAGGTGTCCTTCCTGTTTGATAGTTTTCCTTCTAACAGTCAGGACCCTCAGCTGTAGGTCTGTTGGAGATTGCTTGAGGTCCACTCCAGACCCTGTTTGCCTGGGTATCAGCAGCAGAGGCTGCAGAAGATAGAATATTTCTGAACAGCGAGTGTACCTGTCTGATTCTTGCTTTGGAAGCTTCCTCTCAGGGGTGTACTCTACCCTGTGAGGTGTGGGGTGTCAGACTGGGCCTAGTGGGGGATGTCTCCCAGTTAGGCTACTCAGGGGTAATGGACCCACTTGAGCAGGGAGTCTGTCCCTTCTCAGATCTCAACCTCCGTGTTGGGAGATCCACTGCTTTCTTCAAAGCTGTCAGACAGAGTCGCTTGCGTCTGCAGAGGTTTCTGCTGCGTTTGTTATTCTTTACTGTGCCCTGTCCCCAGAGGTGGAGTCTACAGAGACAGGCAGGTTTCCTTGAGCTGCTGTGAGCTCCACCCAGTTCGAGCTTCCCAGCAGCTTTGTTTACCTACCTAAGCCTCAGCAATGGCGGGCGCCCCTACCCCAGCCTCGCTGCTGCCTTGCCGGTAGATCGCAGACTGCTGTGCTAGCAATGAGGGAGGCTCTGTGGGTGTGGGACCCTCCCGGCCAGGTGTGGGATATGATCTCCTGGTGTGCCTGTTTGCTTAAAGCGCAGTATTGGGGTGGGAGTTACCCTATTTTCCAGGTGTTGTGTGTCTCAGTTCCTCTGGCTAGGAAAAGGGATTCCCTTCCCCCTTGCGCTTCCCAGGTGAGGCAATGCCTCGCCCTGCTTCAGCTCTCGCTGGTCGGGCTGCAGCAGCTGACCAGCACCGATCGTCCGGCACTCCCCAGTGAGATGAACCCAGTACCTCAGTTGAAAATGCAGAAATCACCGGTCTTCTGTGTCGCTCGCGCTGGGAGTTGGAGACTGGAGCTGTTCCTATTCGGCCATCTTGCTCCGCCCCCCGGTAGCTCTGTTTTAAGTTCTTTGAGAAATTTCCAGATTGCTTTCCACAGTGACTGAACTAATTTACATTCCTACCATCAGTGTATAAGTGTTTCATTTTCCCCACAGTCTTGCCAACATTTGTTTTTTTTTTTTTTTTTTTTTTTGGCTTTTTAATAATAGCCCTTCTGACTGGTGTGAGATGGTATGTCATCGTGGTATTGATTTGCATTTCTCTGATGATTAG
The DNA here is from genome assembly GCF_037993035.2 of Macaca fascicularis. NCBI lineage: Eukaryota > Metazoa > Chordata > Mammalia > Primates > Cercopithecidae > Macaca > Macaca fascicularis. Next base: position 22,704,741 of record NC_088395.1, on the reverse strand, counting down.
TGATGTTGAGCATTTTTTCATGTTTGTTGGCCACTTGTGTGTCTTCTTAGAAGCGTCTGTTCATGTTTTTTGCCCATTTTTTAAATGGAGTTATTCGTTTTCTGCTTGTTGATTTGCTTAAGTTCCCTATACATTCTGGACATGAGGCCTTTGTCAGATGCATAGTTTGCAAATATTTTCTCTCATTCTGTAGGCTGTCTTGTATCTCTTGTTTACCTCCTATTTATAAGTGAGAACATACAGCATTTGGTTAGAAAGGCTACTTTAAAAATTCATTGATTTCAAAATTTCAAAAATGTGAAGAATAACTTCTTTCAAGAAAAAAACAGCTTTCAAACTCATCAAATTATAGACATTGAATACATGTAGTTTTTCTGTATTCTGAGTATACCTCCATAAAGCTGTTAAAAAATTGGGTGCTCAGACCTGGCCCAGAAGATTTTTAAACACTAGGCCTCAATCAAACAAACAAGCAAATGAAACCTTCAACAGTGCCTCCTAGATTGCTTTCTTGTGCGATTTTTGGTTTTTTTTTTAAGAAGAATTTTAGCATTGTGGACATTTTTACAGCGTGTGTGGATGCAATGTGAAAATGTGATATTACTGGGGGGTTGAATTCAAACAGGGCTGTGAGCATGGTGTTGATCAGGAGTTGATGGTAAGAAATCAGAGTTTGAATAGGAGGTTTTGATTAGGGAGAATAAGCTGCTAGCATTGGAGGGATTGACTCAGGCTGGAAAAATTATCAAATCTAATGTTAGGAGAGAGGTAGGGATGGGAGAAGGGGTTAATCAAATTGCAAAGCTGTGGAGGGAGTGGACAGCCATTTTTGAATTGGATAGCTTACTTCTAAAGGGTTATTGCCAAATAGACTGATGAATATAAAACCCTAGGATAGTAAAATCCCACACATATCACGCCCAGAAGACAGTGTAACACATAGTGACAAGTGGGTAATTCTGTCCATTTGTAGAAGAAATCTCACATAACTGTGATGCTCTGGCACATCAAGAAGTTCAGCACACTTAGCCCAGAGTTGCCTAGAGAACCTCATGTGAGCAGCAGTGCCCAGAGAGAGACAAATGGTGGGCAGGAGTAGAAATTCTTCCTTCAGTGTATTTGATAACAGGGACCCCAGCAGGGACTGCAAGTCATAATCATCATGTTTATCTTTTCAGGTAAATAGAAGTTTTTACTTTCTTGTTATACCTAGTCAGACATTTTTTTCCCACTGCTTAATTCTCTTTGCTATTTCCAAAATATATACAGGAGTTTTGTGTCTATGCTGATAATTTTTCTCTTACTGTTCTTGTTTTTCATTGATTAATATATTTTTCCTCAATATTTGTATCAAGCTTATATTAGCTCCATCAAATGAGAATTAACTTTCTCTCCTTTTTTCTTTGAAACATTTTGTATGAGATAGGACTTACAAGTTTCCTGAATGTTTAGTAAAGACTTGCTTGCAAAATCATCTGGCTTTGCTATCTTTTAAGAAGTGGAAATTGCTTTTTTTTTTTTTCATATAATTTAGTCTGTAAAATGTTACTGGTGTTTGTACATTTTCTGGGTCACGTTTCTTTTCTTAATTTGTTTTATCCATCCCCTCAAGCATTTATCCTTTGTGTTACAAACAATCCAATTACATTCTTTAAGTTATGTTAAAATATACAATTAAGTTACTATTGACTATAGTCACCCTGTTGTGCTATCAAATAGTAGGTCTTATTCATTCTATTTTGGGTGATTTTGGCAATTATAATTTGTAGACAATTTATTCATTTTATTTTATTTTTCAACATTATTAGGAATATGATTTATATCAATGTAAGTTTCAGAATGTTTCATTTTAGGTTTACACAAGCTTAATTATTTCTCCAAAGATAAGATAATTAGCCCTAATAGAACTAACAAATAATAGAAAGCCATATAATAAAGCTGAAAGATGAATTGAGCTGGATATATTTTGAGGATCAGTATAGTGGGTTTTGGGGTGGAGGGTATCCAGAGAAATTGAAACATGTTAGTAGTTGGAAAATGCTACAAATATTGGTTTAGCACGTGGCAGAAACATATGAGCGGAATGCTGATTTGCACTAGGCAGCCTCATCTCTTGCAACTCAAAGTGGGAAATTGCAATTTATACTCATTTAAACACTAATTCACATGTATTGAAAGAGGAGTACTTAAATAGTAATGAGGTAAGGGGGATATTCACATAAAAGGTGAGCTTTTCGAGGGCAAGGGTTTTTGTCTGTTTTGTTCCCTGTTCTGTTACCAGGAACTAAAACAATCCTGGCACATAGTAGGTGCTAAATAAATATTTGAATAAAGAAAAGAATGAGAGAAATCCAATTTAATCCTCATAACAATCTTGGAATTATAATAGCAAATATTTACTGTGTGTGTACCCTACATCTGATATCATTCTAAGTCTTTACATGTCTTAATCTAAATCCTCATGAGACAGGAAATTGCATACATATAGTAATCACAATGAGTTTCGTTGTTAAGTGTGAGAAAGTGATTCAAGAATAATAAGACAAAAATCGGCCGGGCGCAGTGGTTCACACGTGCAATCCCAGCAGTTTGGGAGACCCAGGCAGGTGGATCACCTGAGGTCAGGAGTTCGAGACCAGCCTGGCCAACACAGTGAAACCCCATATCTACTAAAAATACAAAAACTAACTGGGCATGATGGCAGATGCCTGTAATCCCAACTACTTGGGAGGCTGAGGGGGGAGAGTGGCTTGAACCCGGGAGGCAGAGGCTGCAGTGAGCCAAGATTGCCCCAGTACACTCCAGCCTGCGTGACAGAGCAAGACTCTGTCTCAAAGGAAAAAAAAAGAAAAAAGAAAAGAAAAGAAAAGCTGGGAGGGGCTGTGGTTAGTTTAAAAGTACAGAGATGAATTTCCAGCACCGCTGGATCAATGTTTTCAAAATCTTCCTCTCTCCTTTTAGCTCTGTTTCCCTCAACTCACCCCATGAATTGGCAAAAGTATCCACAGCTCATCTCAGGCTTAACTCATCATCTTTGTGTATGAGTACATGATCTAATATTTTGATGTAGTAGGTGGGATTCAATGTAAAAATCTAAATAATTATTTTAAAATTTAGTTCCAAGAAATTCCTTGCATCTTCACATAAGCTCTTTAATGTATTTCCTTCATTCTGATAAAGCAAATTACAGAGTGGATTACATTTCTCTTTTTTTACACTGGTTGCCCAGGAGATTAAGTCAAACTATAAGCTCCACAACAAACAATACATTTTGCTTATGTTTTAAAAGGTCACTGATTTATTTACATTGTTTTTTCTTTGTTGTTGTTTAAGTTAACTATTTTAAAAATATTGTAGATCAATACGTAAATATAAGAAATAGTACAGAGATGTTCTTTGTATCATTTACTCAATTTCCTTCAATGGTAACATCTTGCAAAACCACAACACAGCATGACAACTAGCATATTGAGACAGTCAAGATACAGAACATTTATTTCCACCGCCACAACTATCCTGTTGCCCCTTTTTTTAGCCATACCCACTTTCCTCCCACCCTCCTCAGTACCTTCTTATGTCCTTCCAATCACAAATCTATTCTCCATTTCCATAATTTATACTTTCAGAAATATATAAGTGTATAGTATGTAACCTTTTAAGATTGCCTTTCTTCACGTAGAAAAATTCTTGGAGACTTTGGAAAATCAGGCAGGTTCCTCCATGGATCAATAATTTGTTTCTTTTTATTGCTGAACAGTATTCCATGGTATGGATGCACCACGGTTTATTCAGCATTCACTTATTCAAAAACATCCATGTTATTTCCATTTCTTGTCTCTTACAAATAAAGCAGTAAAGCTCTATAAGCATTTGTACACAGCTTTGTTTTTGGTTTTGCTTTGTGGTCTATCTAACTTTTTATTTGTTTTTTCATTTATTTTTTATTGACAAAAATGGTATGAACTTATGATCTACAGTATGATATTTTGAAATATGTATACATTGTGAAATGGCAAAATCAAGCTAATTAACATGCATTACCTCACTTACCGTTGTTTTGTGGTGAGAACACTTAAAATTTAATCTCTTAGCAATGTTCAGGTATACAGTACATTGTTATTAACTATAGCCATCATTTTGTGCAGTAGTTCTCGTGGGCTTATTCCTCATGTCTAACCAGAATTTTGTGCCCTTTGACCAACATCTTCCCCATTTCCCTTGCCCTTTACCGGCCCCTGATAAACATCCTACTACTGTCTGCCTGCAGGAGTTCAGTTTTTTTTTAGATTCCACATATAAGTGACATCATGTGGTATTTGCCTTTCTGTGCCTGGCTAATTTCACTTAACATGCTATCCTCCAGGTTCAACTATGTTGACACATTAGGATTTTCTTCTTTTTGAAGGCTGGATAGTTTTCCTTTGTGTATGTATATATTTTTTTGCATGAACACAAGTATTAATTTCTTTGAGATAAATGCTCAGGAATGCAATTGCTTGGTCATATGATAGTTGCATGTTTAGTTATTTAAGAAAATTCTAAACTGATCACTTCTCAGCCTTTTGGCTAAGATCAAGTGTAGAAAATTGTAAACTGTTTTCAGAGTGGCTATAGCATTACACATTCCCACCATCAATGTATGAGTTATCCAGCTTTTCCTCTTTTCTAATGTCTGTATTTAGTACTATCACTTTCTTTCTGAGTACTGCTTCAGCTGTGTCTCACAAGTTTTGATATTTTGTATTTTTGTTTTCGTTCTATTTAATGTATTTTTATTTCTCTTGAGACTTCCTTGTTGATGCATTTATTATGTCCTTTGTCTCCAGGTGTTTGGGGATTTTTCTTGCTATTTCTCTGTCATTGATTTCCAGTTTCATTCATTGTTGGAGAACACATTCTGTGTGATTTCAATTCTTTTGAATTTGTTGAGGTTGTTTTCATGGCTTGGTACATGATGTATCCTAGTACGTGTTCTGTGGGCACTGAAAAAAAGGTGTATCATGCTGTTGTAGGGTGATATGTTCTATAAATGCCAATTACATCTTGTTGATTGATGGTGTTTCTGAGGTTTTCAATATTCTTGTTGATTCTCTGTCTACTTGTTTTATCAATTATTGAGAGAAGGGTGTTAAAGGCTCTAACTATTATTGTGATTTCTTTATTTCTGCTTTCAGTTTTATCAGATTTTGCTTCACATAAATTGTAGCTCATTTATTTGGTTCATACACACACAGGATTGCTATGCCTTAGTGGATTGACCCTTGTAGCATCATATAATGTGCCTGTCTGTCACTGGTGCATTACTTTGCTCTAACATCTATATTATCTGATATTAATATAGTTACTACTTCTTTTATTATTGTCTTCATGGTATATGTTTTCCCATCCTTTTATTTTCAACCTGCCTTTGTCATTATACTGTATTCGAAGTAAGTTTGTTGTAAACAGTACATAGGCTGGTCATATTTTAATGCACTCTGTGCCTTGTTATCTTTAATTTGGTGCATTAAGATCATTTACACTTAATACAATTATTATGTGCTAGGGCTAAGTCTGCTATTTTATTTTTTGCTTTCTCTTTTTTCTCCTTGATTTATATTTCTGTCTTTTGTTTTTCCTGCTTTCCTGTTGGGCTTGGACTATTTTTAGAAATCCATTTTGATTTATCTGTAGTGTTCTCTCTACATATTTATATAGCCTCTTATTGGTTGAGATACATGTATATGTATGTGTGTGTATGTATATGTATACATATGTATATTCTTGTAACAGTTTACTGTTGTCATCATTTTATCAGTTTAAGTATAGAAACCTAATATCTCTCTTTAAATCCCTTTACTCACCCCATTTATAATAGTTATCTTATATATTGCCTCTACATACATTTAGAACCACATCATATGGTGTTATAATTTTTGCTTCAACCATAAAATATAATTTTAAAAACTCAAGAGGAGATGGAAAGGCTATTGTATTTACCCATATTTTTGCCTACCATATTCTTTCCTCCTTCCTTACATGCCATAGTTCCTTTTTAAAATTACTTTTTTTTTCTCTTTAGAAAACTCCCTGTTTACGTTGTTTTCGGGTAGTTCTGCTTGCTGCAAATTCTTTTAGTTTTGCTTCATGTGAAAATATTTTGATTTCTCCTTCACTCCTGAAGGATATTTTCAAGTATAGGATTCTGGGTTAAGAGTACTTTTCTTTCAGCACTTGAAAACCTTTGTGCCGTTTCCTTCTGGCGTATATGATTTCTGGTGAGAGATTTGTTGCCATGCAATGTTTTTTGTTAGAGGCAAGGAATTGTTTCTCTCAAGCTGCTTTCAAAAATTTTTTCCTTCTCTTTAGTGTGCCAAATTTTAATTCTTTTGTATCTTGATGTCATTTTCTTTGAGTTTATCCTGTTTGGGATTTTTTTGGAATATTTAATCTGTAGGGTTGTGTCTGTTGCTAAATTTCAGAAGTTTTAGCCAATTGTTTCTTTGAGTAGCTTTTCGGCCCTTCCCTCTTTCTTTTCTTTTTTCCAGTTTACCCATGACACGAATATTAAATACATTATTTTGAATTCCACTACATATATTTTTATTTTTTATATGAAACAATTCCATTTGGGAGTAAATACATACAGATATTATACATAGATATATTTGGTATTTCAAACTTAGGATTATATCTAGGTTTGTTTTTGTTTTTGTTTTGACAAAGTCTCACCGTGTTGCCCAGTCTGTAGTGCAGTGGTGCAATCTCAGCTCACCACAACCTGTGCCTCCCAGGCTCAAGGGATTCTCCTGCTTCAGCCTCCCGAGTAGCTGGGATTACAGGCACATGCCACCATGGTCAGCTAATTTTTGTATTTTTTGTAGAGATGGGGTTTCACCATGTTGGGCAGACTGGTCTCAAACTAGGATTATATCCAGCCTTAATTGGAGAGTGTTCAAGGTCCATGTAAGAGGTAGAATATTCTATAATTTAAAAATTCTAAAATTTTTGAATTTCTTTTTTGTTTTTTTTTTAAGATGGAGTCTCGCTGTGTCGCCGAGGCTGGAGTGCAGTGGCCAGATCTCAGCTCACTGCATGCTCCGCCTCCCGGGTTCACGCCATTCTCCTGCCTCAGTCTCCTCCCAGGTAGCTGGGACTACAGGCGCCCACTACCACGCCAGGCTAGTTTTTTGTATTTTTTTTTTAGTAGGGACGGGGTTTCACTGTGTTAGCCAGGATGGTCTCGATCTCCTGACCTCGTGATCCGCCCGTCTCGGCCTCCCAAAGTGCTGGGATTACAGGCTTCAGCCACCGCACCTGGCCAATTTTTGAATTTCTAAAAATGACTTTGAATTCTGAAATCAAACTATGATAATTCATCCAAAAAGGCAACACTGGCAAAGAGCACAAAAGTGTTTGATGTTCCAAAGAAGAGCTTTTCTGTAGGTTGAACTAATTTGTTTTGCCAATATGGCTTTCAATAATTGAGATTTAATATGGGCTGCATTTTGATACCAATTTGTTTACTTTGAAGTAATTTAAGCTGATATAAACCTGCTCAAAAATATTTAATGTTTATAAAAATACCTCAGCAAAAATCCAAATAAGACTTTAGTTTTGGGATTTGACCAAATATAAAAATAATTACTTGTACGAGGTCATAACTGCTGTAATTTAAGTAATGAAGGTAGTATTCATTACTTGTAGGAGGTCACAACTGCTGCAATTTAAGTAATGAAGGTAGTATTTTTTCTTTTTTATTATTATACTTTAAGTTCTAGGATACATGTGCACAAAGTACAGGTTTTTTACATATGTATACATGTGCCATGTTGGTGTGCTGCACCCATTAACTCGTCATTTACATTAGGTAGATCTCCTAATGCTATCCCTGCCCCCTCCCTCCTCCCCACATAGGACCCGGTGTGTGATGTTCCCCTTCCTGTGTCCAAGTGATCTCATTGTTTAATTCCCACCTATGAGTGAGAACATGTGGTATTTGGTTTTCTGTTCTTGTGATAGTTTGCTGAGAATGATGGTTTCCAGCTGCATCCATGTCCCTACAAAGGACATGAACTCATCCTTTTTGATGGCTGCATAGTATTTCATGGTGTATATGTGCCACACTTTCTTATCCAGTCTGTCACTGATGGAGATTTGGGTTGGTTCCAAGTCTTTGCTATTGTGTATAGTGCTGCAAAAACATACATGTGCATGTATCTTTATAGCACCATGACTTACAATCCTTTGGGTATATCCCGAGTAATGGGATGGCTGGGTCAAATGGTATTTCTAGTTGTAGATCAGTGAGGAATCGCCATACTGTTTTCCACAATGGTTGAACTAGTTTACGTTCCCACCAACAGTGTAAAAGTGTTCCTATTTCTCCACATCCTCTCCAGTACCTGTTGTTTCCTGATTTTTTAATGATCGCCATTCTAACTGGTGTGAGATGGTATCACATTGTGGTTTTGATTTGCATTTCTCTGATGGCGAGTGATAATGAGTATTTTTTCATGTGTCTGTTGGCTGTATGAATGTCTTCTTTTGAGAAATGTCTGTTCATATCCTTTGCCCACTTTTTGATGGGGTTGTTTGTTTTTTTCTTGTAAATTTGATTGAGTTCTTTATACGTTCTGGATATTAGCCCTTTGTCAGATGAGTAGATTGCAAATATTTTCTCCCATTCTGTAGGTTGCCTGTTCATTCTGATGGTAGTTTCTTTTGCTGTGCAGAAGCTCTTTAGTTTAATGAGATCCCATTTGTCAATTTTGGCTTTTGTTGCCATTGCTTTTGGCGTTTTAGACATGAAGTCCTTGCCCATGCCTATGTCCTGAATGGTATTACCTAGGTTTTCTTCTAGGGTTTTTATGGTATTAGGTCTAACAATTAAGTCTCTAATCCATCTTGAATTAATTTTCGTATAAGGAGTAAGGAAAGGATCCAGTTTCAGCTTTCTACTTATGGCTAGCCAATTTTCCTAGCACCATTTATTAAATAGAGAATCCTTTCCCCATTTATTGTTTTTCTTAGGTTTGTCAAAGATCAGATGGCTGTATATGTGTGGTATTATTTCTGAGGGCTCTATTCTGTTCCATTGGTCTATATCTCTGTTTTGGTACCAGTACCATGCTGTTTTGGTTCCTGTAGTCTTGTAGTATAGTTTGAAGTCAGGTAGCATGATGCCTCCAGCTTTGTTCTTTTGGCTTAGGATTGTCATGGCAATGCAGGGTCATTTTTGGTTCCATATGAACTTTAAAGCAGTTTTTTTGCAATTCTGTGAAGAAAGTCATTGGTAGCTTAATGGGGATGGCATTGAATCTATAAATTACCTTGGGTAGTTTGGCCATTTTCACAATATTGATTCTTCCTATCCATGAGCATGGAATGTTCTTCCATTTGTTCGTGTCCTCTTTTATTTCACTGAGCAGTGGTTTGTAGTTCTCCTTGAAGAGGTCCAGTACATCCCTTGGAAGTTGGATTCCTAGATATTTTATCCTCTTTGAAGCTATTGTGAATGGGAGTTCATTCATGATTTGGCTCTCTGTTTTTCTGTTACTGGTGTATAAGAATGCTTGTGATTTTTGCACATTGATTTTGTATCCTGAGACTTTGCTGAAGTTGCTTATCAGCTTAAGGAGATTTTGGGCTGAGACAATGGGGTTTTCTGAATATACAATCATGTCATCTGCAAACAGGGACAATTTGACTTCTTCTTTTCCTAACTGAATACGCTTTGTTTCATTCTCTTGCCTGATTGCCCTAGCCAGAACTTCCAACACTATGCTCAATAGGAGTGGTGAGAGAGGGCATCCCTGTCTTGTGCCAGTTTTCAAAGGGAATGCTTCCAGTTTTTGCCCATTCAGTATGACATTGGCTGTGGGTTTGTCATAAATAGCTCTTATTATTTTGAGATACGTTCCATCAATACCGAATTTATTGAGAGTTTTTAACATGAAGGGCTATTGAATTTTGTCAAAGGCCTTTTCTGTATCGATTGAGATAATCATGTGGTTTTTGTCTTTGGTTCTGTTTATATGCTGGATTACATTTATTGATTTGCGTATGTTGAACCAGCCTTGCATCCCAGGTATGAAGCCCACTTGATCATGGTGGATAAGCTTTTCGATGTGCTGCTGTATTCGATTTTCCAGTATTTTATTGAGGATTTTTGCATGGATGTTCATCAGGGATATTGGTCTAAAATTCTCTTTTTTTTTTGTATCTCTGTCAGGCTTTGGTATCAGGATGACGCTGGCCTCGCAAAATGAGTTAGGGAGGATTCCCTCTTTTTCTGTTGATTGGAATAGTTTCAGAAAAAATGGTACCAACTGCTCCTTGTACCTCTTGTAGAATTTGGCTGTGAATCCGTCTGGTCTTGGGCTTTTTTTGGTTGGTCGGCTATTAATTATTGCCTCAATTTCAGAGCCTGCTATTTTTCTATTCAGAGATTCAACTTCTTCCTGGTTTAGTCTTGGGAAAGTGTAAGTGTCCAGGATATCATCCATTTCTTCTAGGTTTTCTAGTTTATTTGTGTAGAGGTGTTTATAGTATTCTCTGATGGTAGTTTTGGTTTTCTGTGGGGTTGGTGGTGATATCTCCTTTATCATTTTTTATTGCATCTATTTGATTCTTCTCTCTTTTCTTCTTTATTTGTCTTGCTAGAGGTCTATCAATTTTGTTGTTCTTTTACAAAAACCGGTTCCTGGCTTCATTGATTTTTTGGGGGGGTTTTTTGTGTCTCTATCTCCTTCAGTTCTACTGTGATCTTAGTTATTTTTTGCCTTCTGCTAGCTTTTGAATGTGTTTGCTCTTGCTTCTCTAGTTCTTTTAATTGTGATGTTAGGTGTCAATTTTAGATCTTTCCTGCTTTCTCTTGTAGGCATTTAGTGCTATAAATTTCCCTCTACACGATGCTTTAAATGTGTCCCATAGATTCTGGTATGTTGTGTCCTTTTTCTCATTGGTTTCAAAGAACATCTTTATTTCTGCCTTCCCTTCATTTCGTTATGTACCCTGTAGTCATTCAGGAGCAGGTTGTTCAGTTTCCATGTAGTTGAGTGGTTTTGAGTGAGTTTCTTAATCCTGAGTTCTAGTTTGATTGCACTGTGGTCTGAGAGACAGTTTGTTATAATTTCTGTTCTTTTACATTTGCTGAGGAGTGCTTTACTTCCAACTATGTGGTCAATTTTGGAATAAGTGTGATGTGGTGCTTAGAAGAATGTATATTCTGTTGATTTGGGGTGGAGAGTTCTGTAGATGTCTATTAGGTCCACTTGGTGCAGAGATGAGTTCAATTCCTGGATATCCTTGTTAACTTTCTGTCTTGTTGATCTGTCTAATATTGACAGTGTGGTGTTAAAGTCTCCCATTATTATTGTATGGGAGTCTAAGTCTCTTTACTTGCTTTATGAATCTTGGTGATCCAGTATTGGGTGCATATATATTTAGGATAGTTAGCTCTTCTGGATGAATTGATCCCTTTACCATTATGTAATGGCCTTCTTTGTCTCTTTTGATCTTTGATGGTTTAAAGTCTGTTTTATCAGAGACTAGGATTGCAACCCCTGTTTTTTTTGTTTGTTTGTTTTCCATTTGCTTGATAGATCTTCCACCATCCCTTTATTTTGAGCCTATGTGTGTCTCTGCATGTGGGTCTCCTTTATACAGCAAACTGATGGGTCTTGACTCTTTATCCAATTTGCCAGTCTGTGTCTTTTAATTGAACCATTTAGTCCATTTACTTTTAAGGTTAATATTGTTATGTGTGAACTTGATCCTGTCATTATGTTATTAGCTGGTTATTTTGCTCGCTACTTGATGCAGTGTCTTCTTAGCATCGATGGAGTTTACATTTTGACATGTTTTTGCAGTGGCTGGTACCTGTTGTTCCTTTCCATGTTTAGTGCTTCCTTCAGGATCTCTTGTAGGGTAGGCCTGGTAGGGACAAAATCTCTAAGTATTTGCTTATCTGTAAAGGATTTTATTTCTCCTTCACTTATGAAACTTAGTTTGGCTGGATATGAAATTCTGGGTTGAAAATTCTTTAAGAATGTTGAATATTGGCCCCTACTCTTTTCTGGCTTGGGGAGTTTCTGCCGAGAGATCTGCTGTTAGTCTCATGGGCTTCCCTTTGTGTGTAACCCGACCTTTCTCTCTGGCTGCCGTTAACATTTTTTCCTTCATTTCAACTTTGGTGAATATGACAATTATGTGTCTTGGGGTTGCTCTTCTCGAGGAGTATCTTTGTGGCGTTCTCTGTATTTCCTGAATTTGAATGTTGGCCTGCCTTACTAGGTTGGGGAAGTTCTCCTGGATGATATCCTGCAGAGTGTTTTCCAACTTGGTTCCATTTTCCCCGTCACTTTCAGGCACACCAATCAGACATAGATTTAGTCTTTTCACATAATCCCATACTTCCTGGAGACTTTGTTCATTTCTTTTTACTCTTTTTTCTCTACACTTTTCTTCTGACTTCATTTCATTCATTTGATCTTCAATCGCTGATACTCTTTCTTCCCGTTGATCGATTCGGTTACTGAAGCTTGTGCATTTGTCATGTAGTTCTTGTGTTATGTTTTTCATCTCTATCAGTTCTTTGAAGGACTTCTCTACATTGGTTATTCTAGTTAGCCATTCGTCAAATCTTTTTTCAAAGGCCGGGCGCGGTGGCTCAAGCCTGTAATCCCAGCACTTTGGGAGGCCGAGACGGGCGGATCACAAGGTCAGGAGATCGAGACCATCCTGGCTAACCCGGTGAAACCCCGTCTCTACTGAAAAATACAAAAAACTAGCCGGGCGAGGTGGCGGGCGCCTGTAGTCCCAGCTACTCCGGAGGCTGAGGCAGGAGAATGGCGTGAACCCGGGAGGCGGAGCTTGCAGTGAGCTGAAATCCGGCCACTGCACTCCAGCCTGGGTGACAGAGCGAGACTCCGTCTCAAAAAAAAAAAAAAAAAAGGTTTTTAGTTTCTTTGCGCTGGTTACGTAGTTCCTCCTTTAGCTCTGAGAAGTTTGATCGACTGAAGCCTTCTTCTCTCAACTCGTCAGAGTCTTTCTCCGTCCAGCTTTGTTCTGTTGTTGGTAATGAGTTGCGTTCCTTTGGAAGGGGAGATGTGCTCTGATTTTTTGAATTTCCAGCTTTTCTGCCCTGCTTTTTCTCCATCTTTGTGGTTTTATCTGCCTATGGTCTTTGATGATGGTGACGTAATGATTTGGTTTTGGTGTGGGTGCCCTTTCTGTTTGTTTTCCTTCTAACAGTCAGGACCCTGAGCTGCAGGTCTGTTGGAGGTTGCTGGAGGTCCATTCCAGACCGTGTTTGCCTGGATATCAGCAGCAGAGGCTGCAGAAGATAGAATATTTCTGAACAGTGAGTGTTGTTGTTTGATTCTTGCTCTGGAAGCTTTGTCTCAGGGGTGTACCCCACCGTTTGAGGTGTGAGGTGTCGGTCCGCACCTAGTGGGGGATGTTTTCCAGTTAGGCTACTCAGAGGTCAGGGACCCGCTTGCGCAGGCAGTCTGTCCATTCTCAGATCTCAACCTCCATGCTGGGAGATCCACTGCTCTCTTCAAAGCTGTCAGACAGGGGCATTTACCTCTGCCGAGGTTTCTGTGCTTTTTGTTTAGCTATGCCCTGTCCCCAGTGGAGGAGTCTACAGAGGCAGGCTGGCCTCCTTGAACTGTGTTGGGCTCCACCCAATTCGAGCTTCCTGGTGGCTTTGTTTACCTACTTAAGCCTCAGCAATGGTGGGCGCCCCTCCCCCAGCCTCGCTGCTGCCTTGCAGTTACATCTCAGACTGCTGTGCTAGCAATGAGGTGGGCGTGGGACCCTCTTTGCCAGGTGTGGGATATAATGTCCTGGTGTGCCGTTTGCTAAGACGCTTGATAAAGTGCAGTAGTGGGTGGGAGTTACCTGATTTTCCAGGTGATATGTGTCTCAAGTTCCTTTGGCTAGGAAAAGGAATTCCCTTCCCCCGTGTGCTTTCCAGGTGAGGCTATGCCTAGCCCTGCTTCAACTCTTGCTGGTGGAGCTGCACCTGTGGACCAGCGCCAACTGTCTGACACGCCCCAGTGAGTTGAACCCGGTACCTCAGTTGAAAATGCAGAAATCTCCCGTCTTCTGTGTCGCTCCCGCTGGGAGCTGGAGGCTGGAGCTGTTCCTATTCTGCCATCTTGGGCGTCCCCCTGGTAGTATTCATTTTTAAGACAAACTCACTACCAATAGTTACAGTGATTAATCTAGGTAGAATCCAAAAATAAAACAAAAATGGGAGCAAATAATCTGTTAGTATTAAGTTGCAATCAGAAAGAAATTGTAATTCCTGTGAAGCCAAAATCAATTCCGTTCAAATAGATAGTGATTCCTTCATAGATAGTGATTGCATCGCTTCCATTAGATGTAAGGAATCTGACTATAACCATTAGAGTAGACAGAATACATGAGCTCCTATGTCAACACTACCAGGGACATAATTCCAAACAAAAATGTATGTGGTTATCACAGAGTCATACTAATAAAAATTGTGGTACTGGCTACTATGGTCTACTAAATGTCTACTAAGGTAGATATTTAGACCAGTAGAAGAAAATAGAAGGCCTCCAAATAAGTCTTTGCATATATAATCAAATGATTTTTGACAAGGGTACCAAGAAAATTCAATGGGGAAAAGATAGTCTTTTCAACAAATGGTGTTTGGAAAACTGGATACCCATGTGCAAACAATAAAGTTGGATTTTTACCTTACAAAAATTAACTCAAAATGGATGAAAGACCTAAATGTAACAGCTGAAATGATAAAGCTCTTAGAAAAAAACATAGAGGGAAAGCTTTGATTTGGCAATTATTTCTTGGATATGACACCAAAAGTACAGGCAACAGAAGATAAAATAGTGGCCAGGTGTGGTGGCTCATGCCTCTCATCCCAGCACTTTGCGAAGCTGACATGGGAGGATCACTTGAGGCCAGGAGTTCAATAGCAGCCTGGGCAACATAGCAAGTACCTGTTTCTTTACAAAAAGTACAAAAATTAACCGGGCACAGTGATGCATGTGTGTAGCCTCAGCTGCTTGGAAAACTGAGGCAAGAAGATTGCTAGCGCCCGGGAGTGAGGATGCAGTGAACAATAATCATGCCACTGCACTCTAGCCTTGGCAACAATGCAAGACTTGGTCTCAGGGAAAAAAAAAATAAAAAGGACAAAATAGATAATCGGAACACATAAAAGTGAAAAACTTTTATGTATCAAAGGGCACAATCAATAGAGTGAAAAGGCAACCTGTGAAATGAGAAAAATATTTGCAAATCATTTATCTGATAAGGGCTTAATATCTAGGATGTATAAAAGTCTCCAACAATTTGACAAGAAAGAACACATAACCCACTTTAAAAATGGGCAAAGAACTTCAGTAGACATTTTTCCAAAAGACATTTAAAAATGTTCAACAACACATGAAAAGATGCTCAACATCACTTTCATTAGTTAAATGCAAATTAAGACCACCATGAGATAGTAACTCACACTGATTAGCATGGCTACTCACAAACAAACAGAAAATGTTTGTGAATGTGTGAAGAAATTGGAACCTTTGTACTCTTACATTGTGGAAATGTAAAATGGTGTGACTATGGAAAATATTGTGGCAATTCTCCAAAAAACTGAAAATTGAATTACCTTTAATCCAGCAATTTCACTTTTGGGTGTGTACTTGTAAAATCCTGAAAATAGGGTCGCAAAGAGATCTTTGTATACTCACATTCACTGCAGCGTTATTCACAAGAGCTGAAAGGTAGAAACAACCCAAATGTTCATCAATGAATAAATGTATAAATAAAAAATGGCGTAAATACCTTAACTTGTGGTGTATACCTTAAAAGGGAAGGCAATTCAGACAAATGCTACAACATGCATGATCTGCGAGGGACATTATACTAAGTGAAAAGTATAAATACTCTATGATTCCTGTTATATGAGGTACCTAGAGTAGTCGAATTCATAAAGACAGAAATTAGAATGGTGGCTGTCAGGGGCTGGGATAAGTAGGGGAGTGGGGAGTTGTTTCTTAATGAGTTAAGTTTTAGTTTTGCAAGACAGAAAGAATTCTGGAGATTGGTTGTACAACAATTTAAATGTACTTAACACTACTGAACGGTGCACCCAAAAATGATTAAGATGGTAAATTTTGTGTTACATGTATTTTACCAAAGTTTTAAAGGTTTTAAAAATGTATAAATCTGCTAATTAGAAGTAGGTGGGCTTTCAATACAGAGTGGAATCTGATGATTTAAATAAAAAAAAAACAACAGAGTTGAGATGAATCATTGTTTTCACTGTTTCCTCCAGCATAAGTTTTAGATCTAAAAATTAGCTAGAATACGCATTAGATTTATTGTCTTTATTTTAACTATAAATTGAGTCTTCATAAAGCTGTCCAGTGATGCTCCTATGCCCAAATCAATTACCATTTCCTCTGACATACATCCCAAAAGAATTTATTTTTTTTTCAATAGAATAGTGTATGTATTGCTAGAATAATCTACTTAGTTGTACATGTGTCAGCCTCTAGAGTTTAATGTCGAGGATTATCCTTTAGATTACTTTGTTTTCTTGCTTCTTAGTATTATGTCAGGCACAGAGCAGGCAGGTAATAAAAAAATTTACTGAATTCATTAGGCAAACATTTATTAAGCACTTAATATGTACAAGGGACAAGAGATATTTTTATTTTTAATGTTTTTTTAATGTCTTTTTATTTTTTTTAATGATTTTTATTTTAATGTCTTTCTTTAGTAGCAGTCAAAATGTCACACAGAAAATAATCTAAAAGTTAACCACAATGTTATTATTGATCCATTAGGTTTAATACGTTTTCATCAAAAGATGTTTGATATTTTGTAGGAGACAAAATAATTATTTAGCTTATGAGAAGATAGGGCATAATTTTGGAAATCCAGGCCTCTGAAGGATGGAGGTGCGTGTTTTAGACACAAAGAATCCTCCTGGTATCTTTGAATAAACCCCATATTTGGTGGTACTGATTCTTAAAATTAGATCTGAAAGGTGTGTTTTCTGCCAGGAAAAATGTGCCTGTAACTTGCAAGTCAATTACAAATATACTAATGATTATAGCAAAGTATAGCTTCTCAGTGTAGCTGTATGGGAATGTAGAACATAAACTGCTATTATTGTGAATGCCAGTGTGGTATTCACAATTACCATAAACTTTAATATACTTACAATAAAGTATTACACCACTATTTTTACATTGAGTTTACATGCAAGTGTCCTTAGTAATTGTATGTTACCATTTATTCTCACATTGAATAATTATATGTAAGCAATCCTTCTGAGTAAATAATATCATCATCTATATTAGTTGAATGAATATATGTTCCATTGTTTATGGAAGGTTAAGTGGTACCAATATCTCTTAAGTTCACATCTTTGAAAAATGTCCAATTTATTAAAAATCTAATTTTCAATTTTAGTTTTTAATTAGAATCTGGAAGTATGGTGTTTTAAATAAAGATTAAGACCAACAGGAGCCTAAATCAGGTTAAAATGAAAGAAACGTATAAACTGATCAGATTCAGATTAGTGAGATCATCAGCTTTCATTTTATAAGCTAAAATGAAAGTCCGGGGAGTTTATGCTTTGAATCAAAAGGCACTTTTAAAGCTTAGAATTGTTCTTTGTGTTTCCATGTTCAAGAAGTACAAAAATATGAACATAATTATAGTGTTCAGAAACATTGAATTTATGATAGAGAATGACAGGGGTCTCTATTTCGAGAAGGCTAGTGGAACCCTTTTAATGACCCCTGATTATTTTAAATATACACAGTTAGAGTCAGTCATGAGGAACATCTGTCCTTATGAGTAGTAAATTAATTATTCTGTGACATGTTTTGACTTAAGTTCTCTACTGAATTTGGAGCCAGGATGGGAACTGGGTATTGCCTAGTACAGTTTCATTAAGTATATAAGAGATTTAAAAACTGCTCAGAAGTATTTTTAAGACATCATGATGTTCCTGCAAATTCATGGAATGATTTCCTGTATTGGTGAGGGTTTTCTAACCAAATGAACCCCAGGAGTATGGAGAAAACACATAAAATATAAGAAAAGTGGCAATGGGCTGACTGAAAACATCAGGCAATGAGAATTTTTTCAATGGCAGAAAATTGACCAATTTGAAAGATATAAGAAATATCCATGGATCTATAATCAGACAGTGTGTTCCCTCCCTAAACCTACCACCAGGATGGAATTGGGGACAAGAATAGTGGCTAGAACTGTAAACTCAGGCACTGGTTTCTATGATTGTTAGCTTCTTTCTGCATGACTAGAGTGGAGAGGGTATCTGGGATTATGATTATTTTGCTGCTTCTTCCATATGCTAAGAAAGAGCTGGAAGTTACTTGGACTCTACTTTATCCCTATTTTAAGTCTCACTACGATGTAAGTTTCAGGTGGCTGCAGCCTTTATTTTACTCATTGTTTTGTCACCTGCACCTACCATACCACTGGTCACATTCTTGGTGCTCAGAACTATTTGTTAAGTGAATATAATGAATTAATATGGACTTTTGCCTCGTTAGAAGCTATATCAAGAGAGAACTGCAAACGAACTCGTCAACATTAGTAAGTGGGAATTCTGGGTGAGAATCCAACGTCATTCAGTATTGCCTGATGGAGCATCCCAGCGGTACAGAACACACCCGGAACAAGCATTTTAGAAAGACCTATTTGTTTTGTAGAGGATCATGTAAATTGGGGAGTAATGAGAAAAAATGGCTTGACTCTAAGTTAAACAGCTATTTCCTTTGGTTTTCCTTTTGTAACTTTTCCATATGTTATGCTTAGAATTATCATCCCTAAGAGGGAAATCTTTCTTTTGTCTCTTTTTTTTAACCCAAAATCAAAAAAGAAAGTCTGGGTATAAGTAACAGTAAACTCATACCATAATCTTATTGATATTATAACGGAAAGTAATGGTAAACTCATACCATAATCGTATTGATGTTATAAAGGAATCTTACTGTGTCTATATTCCTGGAAATGGTGTGTGTGTGTGTGTGTGTGTATGTTTGCACACGTGTGTGTTTGGTGATGAAGGAAGAGGTACTAAATTTTTATTGTGCTGGCGCTGGTATTATTATTATCTTTAATAATATCTTTAATTAATTATCCCTATTATTATCTTTATTAGTTCTCATCAACTTTTATTATAGGGCCACTGTTACTTAATACTTAGGCATGATTTATGATTCTGGCTCTCTGCTATACTCTTCACTATTTGTTACCAAAATACAATCATTAAACAATGATGCTGGCAAAATAAAATCCATTATAAACAGAACCACTTTGTCAGAATTCAATGAGCATCATATGAAAAATATAAAATAATAATTGTTTAAGTACAGTTTCAGAAAAAAACTTTGGAAGAAACTAGAGGAATTACATTAGCAGAAAATAGTAATATATTTATAAATTAGAAGAAACCATAATGTATTTTAGGAAATTACTGTATATTTCATTTTTTCTCTATTTGCATCTGTGTTACCTATCACTACCCACATTTGAGTATGGATGTCATAACATATAAACTGAATCATAGAATAGGGCTGAATTTGCCTGAGAATAAAAAATTCATATGCAAAATGAGTAAAAATAAAGTCATAATATTGTATTAGATGTTGCAGAAGATAAATTTACATCATGCAATGTGTACATTTTTCTAATGATTATGTGTATATGATAGCTATTACACATTTTAAAAATAAGCTAGAGAGAATAGAGTCTGAAATATGTTTTGAATTCCAGTTACAAATCTGGCATCTTCACGATCTTGTTCAATGCTTAGTTCCATGATTAAGCGTTCTAAAAAAAACAACAAAAAAACTGGCAAAGAGGGTCCTAGATCACTTGACTTCCAATGCAGTGTTTCTTCTACCTCAAGTTGCTTTGCTAAACAGTGGTATCACTTATAACTTCTTTAAATGAACATGAGAGAATTTCCTGTTGATTTTTTAGCAATGCAATTAATATGTACAAATTGACAATACCCTTAACACTTCTTTGTAACAATTTTTTAAACAGGTACATGTTTTATATCAAGAAAAGCTAATGAATATAAATATTTATTCTGTCTTACACTGAAACTCTTCTGACAATGTAAATTTACTTATGCTTGTAACAATATACATTTTTGGCATACGTGAACAAGACTTGTCCCCAGTTTAAGTTTAAGTTTTACTTGGTTATAAATAAATTATGATTTTTAGAAGGCTTTTCTTTTTCTTTTATCTTCCTTTTGGCTATGAAGAAAATTGGTATCTATACCAAACCAAGTATGTAAATAGTCAGAAGAAACACCATAGCCACATCTTTAGAGAAGAAGAAACGTTTTTGGAGGTATATGAAGAGAAAGAGAATATAAAAGAGGTAATTTAATCTTTGGGGTCCAGGAAGATCTCATAGTGGCTAAAAATTTTGGTAAAAGAAGGATTGGGTAATGAAATATAAGGATAAGACCATATCAGAAACAATTACATTTCTATAAGTTCTTGATAAATATTTGGGTTGCTTTGGGGTACTCACACATCTTTCATTTTGCCCCTCTTATTTAAAATATTACCATGGTAGGGGATAGAGGAAAAGAAAGGTAAGCATTCAAAATGCACATGTTAACTTTTTTTTCAACTTTTATTTTAGATACAGGGGGTACAAGTGCAGGCTTGCTCCATGGGTATATTGCACCCAGATAGTGAGCATAGTACTCAATGGGTAATTTTTCCACCATGACCCCTCTGTCCCTCCACCTTCTAGTAGTTTGCAGTGTCTGTTGTTCCCATGTTTACATCCACATGTGCTCAATATTTAGCTCCCATTTATAAGTGAGAACATGCTGTATTTGATTTTCTGTTCCTGCATTAATTTTCTTAGGATTATGGCCTCCAACTCCATCCATGTTGCTGCAAAGGAAGTTATTTCATTCATTTTCATGGCTGTGTAGTATTCCATAGTGGATATGTACCACATTTTCTTTATCCAGTCTACCTTTGATGGACATCTAGGTTGATTGTATGTCTTTGCTACTGTGAATAGTGTGGTGATGAACGTACAAGTACATAACAGAATTTACGCATATTAACTTTTTAAAAACTCTATGAAATTTGTAAATGGAAATGTCGTACTGTGGAAAGAAATACAATTGTTTCTATAAGGGACCCCCTGATAACTAAATAAGTCTTTTAAATCTATGTCAATCCCAGCCCTTTATTGCATAGGATTTCCAAGATAGTGCTATTCACTTTTCATTTCTATAAGTCCCTTTGCTATATTGATCTGAGAGAACATGCTAAACAGTAGATGCAAAACAAAGTGCCTAGGCATTTAGCAAACAGTGGAGGCCTAAAAATAACAATACCTTCGAGAGATTCTAACAGGGTGAGTTTCCATAAAATGGCTTGACCAAAGCAAATTGATGTTCTCACACATTTTGCCATTCTCCCTCATCTGGGAAAAATTATTTTAAAATATTTTGTGTCTTGGCCAACATATCACTGACCTTTGCTTTTTGGCATTTCAACTCTGTCTTTTTCACTCCTGTAATAACCAGAGTCTCATTCTATTGAGAGATATGTTGGACATTCAGTATATAATTGAAGTGATAAATATCACACTAAGATTAAAAAATAAAATAAAAACCATAGTTTTCCAGAAAGAAATGTTGTTACCTCTTCACATGTGAAGAAAGTAACTTATCCCGTTAAGATGGGAAAAAACAGGTGAGGGAAATAGATTCGTAAGATATGCGACAGTCCAGAAAAGTAAGAAAATTTAATTGCCACTTCACTTTCAAAGCTGCAAAGAATGACCATGTTAGCATACAGGACTTTAAGTCATTTCACCTTCGTGAGAAGAAACCATTTGAATGTATTCAATGTTTAAGTGTGTTTTTATTCCAAATATTATTTTCTACTTCCTCCTTTCTTAGGTAATTAGTTTTGGGCTGTGTTTCTTCTATGGACATACATTAGCATGGATCACTAGAGAATTACACTGTTAAAAGTTGGAGAGCCGTGTGGAAATCTGTTAGAAAACTCAGTTCTGTGGTGTCATTCACTGTGGGTGCCCATTCAGTATAAGGAAGGAAAAGGGAAATTCTAAACACCAAATGTTGTGCTTCTCTTGTGCAATACATATATTTTTAATAGAACTAGTTTGCCCATCAAAATAGAGAACGATGACCTTGCTTTATATATGCATGGATGAGTGAACAGTATGTGTATCCCATCAACTTGCCCTGTTAGAGATTCATAACTTATAAATTAATTATATTTTAATTTATGTAAGATACATACATTGAGAATTGTGTGTGACAAGTAATAACAGCTGGACTGAAAGGAATGGGTAGTGGGAAATGGGTCTGAAAGTTTACTTCGGGACAACGTTGTTAAAGGCCTTGTAATTCAAGTGGAGGAACTATTGACTCCATTGTCTTCAATGCAGATATATATCGGTTCAAACTTTCAAGAAGGTCCTTGTCTGATGGAGATAACGAAGAAAAACAACAATTATAGCACAGTGTGTTATGTACAGCGTTAACATCCCCAGGCACATTTTAGAAATGCAAAAATCTCGGGCTCCACCACACACCTATTGAATCAGACTCTTCATTTTTAAAAGATCTGTGGATAACTCATTGCACATTGGAGCTCGATAAGTAATAGTATAAAAGAATATGAGAAGGGCATCCAGCAGAATCTGGCTGTGGGTGAGGTGTGCAGCAGAGTGAAAGGATGCGTATGGGAAGTTTCAGACAGAGAAAACAACATGGTCAGTGGAACAGAAGAATTAAAGTGCACGGCAAATTGAGAGACCTGAAGATAGTTTGCAGTGGCTGTGACACAGGAGGCATAGATGAAAATGTGTAAAAGCAACTAAGATATCCTTCAATAGATGAATGGATAAATAAATCATCATACATCTGTACAACAGAATAATATTCAGTAATAAAAGGAATGAGCTATTAAGCCAAAGAAAGACATGTATTATTCTTAGTTGCATATTGCGAAGTGAAATAAACCAGTATGAAAAGACTGTATACCGTTTGATTCCATTTATATGACATTCTCGAAAAGGTAAAACTATTAACAGACTACTGATTGCCAGGGGTTTGGCAACTGCCTCTTAATGAGGTACTTTAAAAAATTTGGATTGGCTTCACTGGGATAACTTTTTTTGGAAAGTTATCAATTTTTTTATACTTTAAGTTCTGGGATACATGTGCAGAACGTGCAGGTTTGTTACATAGGTATACATGTGCCATGGTCGTTTGCTGCACCCATCAACCCATCCTCTACATTAGGTATTTCTCCTAATGCTAGCTGTCCCCTGTCCCCCTACCCACTGACAGGCCACCGTGTGTGTTGTTCCCCTCCCTGTGTCTGTGTGTTCTTATTGTTCAACTCCCACTTATGAGTGAGAACATGTGGTGTTTGGGTTCTGGTTTTCTGTTCTTGTGTTAGTTTACTGAGAATGATGGTTCCCAGTTTCAAATCTTTTTAACTCACTTATAAGGTGACTTTTATTTCAGCACTCTCTAACACTAGTCAGTATCAATAAATAAGCAGGCTTTTTTAATAGGCACTTGAGCATGATGGACAACACAAAATGATACTAATTCCCATTCCCCAATTCCCCCCTTCTTCAATTCCCCCCACCCTTGACTCCTATGTAAAAGAGTCTTACAAGGTCAGGTGTGTTTCTCCTGGTAGTGGCTATTGCTTGATGTTGGTAGATTAGATGTCCACAGCTCCTCTTTAGCGATAGCTCAGTGCTCTGGAGAAGTTGTACTAGCTGAGTGCTCATGGAGGAGTTTCTTAATCTGTAAAATAGAGATAACAGTAGTAGTTACTTGACTTTTTTTAAATGAAGAATAAACAAGTTTATATATGTATAACATTTAGAATAGTACCTACCATATTGGAAATGCTCAATATATATTAACCATTATGAAAATCATCAATTCCAAGACCCACATCTTATCACAATTTGAATTCTCTGTAGTTAGGACATATTTTACAATTACTGGCATCTTAGATTCAGAGCAATATACTATTATCTGAACACTGTTCTATTTTTCTACATATGAGAGGAAACCATTTGAAGGAGAGAAGAGTGCTATAGAGTAGCCAATACCTGACTCAGTTTTCATTTTCTCTTCCCCTTCACTCCTCTACCTTTATGAAGGTTACACAGTCAGTAGATGAGAAATGACACTACAAATCAGATGTTTTCTCATTGCTCACAATAATCCAACAAAGTCAGATACTTTTACAACTCCATTTCACAGGCCAATAAACTAAGTTTTACAGAGGTCGATTAATGTGTTCATGGTCACCCAGTGAATAAATTACTGAACAGCAGCATTCAAACCCAATTAGTCTTTGAAGCATTTGCTAATTCCACTGTACCTCTAGACCCGGTAGCCTTTCATAATAATTTCACAAAGGAGCTTCTCCGGGGGAATTATAAGCACAAATGTTGATGAGAACAAACCCAATAAATGTTCCATATTACATTTACAAAACAGAAAACTACTAATTTTTATTGAATTGGGCTGATTTGTTTTCTCGTTGAAGGTGACTGTTTGGGGAGCTAAATAATGCTATTTCATTTATTGGGATGCTTTATGCTTCAGCTGCTGTAAATATTAACAGAATTAAAGAATTTAACAGGAGGCTAATGTGAGTGCTCTGAGAAGCTATTCTATAAGGTTCTTAGACTAGGCAAGTTTTTATTTTATTAGAGCCTTGTTAATTTAAAATATGTTGGAAGTATTGATTCTACCTGTTATTCTAAGCATTTGTATGATATTAGCTACATTTTCTCAGTTTACTACAATTTACTCATTTGTAAAACAGATGAAGGTCGAGATGAATTATTATAATTTTAGTAGACACAAACATACTGTAATATACTTAGTTTTTACCTTTTTAACTCCTCAAAATTATACTTTGTGATAATTTAAATAAGGGCTTCCCTGGACTAATGTTTATATTGTCTCTGACTACAAAAATATATTACCAAATAGATAAACACCATGAAAAGATTACAAAGAGTATCTTTTAACTTGCTTAACATATTAATCTGCTTCAAGCCACTTTTTTTTTTTTTTTTTTTTTTTTTTTTTATTATACTTTAAGTTGTAGGGTACATGTGCATAACGTGCAGGTTTGTTACATATGTATACTTGTGCCATGTTGGTGTGCTGCACCCATCAACTCATCGTTTACATCAGGTATAACTCCCAATGCAATCCCTCCCCCCTCCCCCCTCCCCATGATAGGCCCCGGTGTGTGATGTTCCCCTTCCTGAGTCCATGTGATCTCATTGTTCAGTTCCCACCTATGAGTGAGAACATGCGGTGTTTGGTTTTCTGTTCTTGTGATACTTTGCTAAGAATGATGGTTTCCAGCTGCATCCATGTCCCTACAAAGGACGCAAACTCATCCTTTTTGATGGCTGCATAGTATTCCATGGTGTATATGTGCCACATTTTCTTAATCCAATCTGTCACTGATGGACATTTGGGTTGATTCCAAGTCTTTGCTACTGTGAAGAGTGCTGCAATAAACATACGTGTGCATGTGTCTTTATAGCAGCATGATTTATAATCCTTTGGGTATATACCCAGTAATGGGATGGCTGGGTCATATGGTACATCTAGTTCTAGATCCTTGAGGAATCGCCATACTGTTTTCCATAATGGTTGAACTAGTTTACAATCCCACCAACAGTGTAAAAGTGTTCCTATTTCTCCACGTCCTCTCCAGCACCTGTTGTCTCCTGACTTTCTAATGATCGCCATTCTAACTGGTGTGAGATGGTATCTCATTGTGGTTTTGATTTGCATTTCTCTGATGGCCAGTGATGATGAGCATTTTTTCATGTGTCTGTTGGCTGTATGAATGTCTTCTTTTGAGAAATGTCTGTTCATATCCTTTGCCCACTTTTTGATGGGGTTGTTTGTTTTTTTCTCGTAAATTTGTTTGAGTTCCTTGTAGGTTCTGGATATTAGCCCTTTGTCAGATGAGTAGATTGCAAAAATTTTCTCCCATTCTGTAGGTTGCCTGTTCACTCTGGTGGTAGTTTCTTTTGCTGTGCAGAAGCTCTTTAATTTAATGAGATCCCATTTGTCAATTTTGGCTTTTGCTGCCGTTGCTTTTGGTGTTTTAGACATGAAGTCTTTGCCCATGCCTATGTCCTGAATGGTACTACCTAGGTTTTCCTCTAGGATTTTTATGGTATTAGGTCTAACATTTAAGTCTCTAATCCATCTTGAATTAATTTTTGTATAAGGAGTAAGGAAAGGATCCAGTTTCAGCTTTCTACTTATGGCTACCCAATTTTCCCAGCACCATTTATTAAATAGGGAATCCTTTCCCCATTTCTTGTTTCTCTCAGGTTTGTCAAAGATCAGATGGCTGTAGATGTGTGGTATTATTTCTGAGGGCTCTGTTCTGTTCCATTGGTCTATATCTCTGTTTTGGTACCAGTACCATGCTGTTTTGGTTACTGTAGCCTTGTAGTATAGTTTGAAGTCAGGTAGCGTGATGCCTCCAGCTTTGTTCTTTTGACTTAGGATTGTCTTGGAGATGCGGGCTCTTTTTTGGTTCCATATGAACTTTAAAGCAGTTTTTTCCAATTCTGTGAAGAAACTCATTGGTAGCTTGATGGGGATGGCATTGAATCTATAAATTACCTTGGGCAATATGGCCATTTTCACGATATTGATTCTTCCTATCCATGAGCATGGTATGTTCTTCCATTTGTTTGTGTCCTCTTTGATTTCACTGAGCAGTGGTTTGTAGTTCTCCTTGAAGAGGTCCTTTACATCCCTTGTAAGTTGGATTCCTAGGTATTTGATTCTCTTTGAAGCAATTGTGAATGGAAGTTCATTCATGATTTGGCTCTGTGTTTGTCTGTTACTGGTGTATAAGAATGCTTGTGAATTTTGCACATTAATTTTGTATCCTGAGACTTTGCTGAAGTTGCTTATCAGCTTAAGGAGATTTTGGGCTGAGACAATGGGGTTTTCTAAATATACAATCATGTCATCTGCAAACAGGGACAGTTTGACTTCTTCTTTTCCTAACTGAATACCCTTGATTTCTTTCTCTTGCCTAATTGCCCTAGCCAGAACTTCCAACACTATGTTGAATAGGAGTGGTGAGAGAGGGCATCCCTGTCTTGTGCCAGTTTTCAAAGGGAATTTTTCCAGTTTTTGCCCATTCAGTATGATATTGGCTGTGGGTTTGTCATAAATAGCTCTTATTATTTTGAGGTACGTTCCATCAATACCGAATTTATTGAGCGTTTTTAGCATGAAGGGCTGTTGAATTTTGTCAAAAGCCTTTTCTGCATCAATTGAGATAATCATGTGGTTCTTGTCTTTGGTTCTGTTTATATGCTGGATTATGTTTATTGATTTGCGAATGTTGAACCAGCCTTGCATCCCAGGGATGAAGCCCACTTGATCATGGTGGATAAGCTTTTTGATGTGTTGCTGAATCCGGTTTGCCAGTATTTTATTGAGGATTTTTGCATCGATGTTCATCAGGGATATTGGTCTAAAATTCTCTTTTTTAGTTGTGTCTCTGCCAGGCTTTGGTATCAGGATGATGTTGGCCTCATAAAATGAGTTAGGGAGGATTCCCTCTTTTTCTATTGATTGGAATAGTTTCAGAAGGAATGGTACCAACTCCTCCTTGTACCTCTGGTAGAATTCAGCTGTGAATCCATCTGGTCCTGGACTTTTTTTGGTTGGTAGGCTATTAATTATTGCCTCAATTTCAGAGCCTGCTATTGGTCTATTCAGGGATTCAACTTCTTCCTGGTTTAGTCTTGGAAGAGTGTAAGTGTCCAGGAAATTATCCATTTCTTCTAGATTTTCCAGTTTATTTGCGTAGAGGTGTTTATAGTATTCTCTGATGGTAGTTTGTATTTCTGTGGGGTCGGTGGTGATATCCCCTTTATCATTTTTAATTGCGTCGATTTGATTCCTCTCTCTTTTCTTCTTTATTAGTCTTGCTAGTGGTCTGTCAATTTTGTTGATCTTTTCAAAAAACCAACTCCTGGATTCATTGATTTTTTGGAGAGTTTTTTGTGTCTCTATCTCCTTCAGTTCTGCTCTGATCTTAGTTATTTCTAGCCTTCTGCTAGCTTTCGAATGTGTTTGCTCTTGCTTCTCTAGTTCTTTTAATTGTGATGTTAGAGTGTCAATTTTAGATCTTTCCTGCTTTCTCTTGTGGGCATTTAGTGCTATAAATTTCCCTCTACACACTGCTTTAAATGTGTCCCAGAGATTCTGGTATGTTGTATCTTTGTTCTCATTGGTTTCAAAGAACATCTTTATTTCTGCCTTCATTTCGTGATGTACCCAGTAGTCATTCAGGAGCAGGTTGTTCAGTTTCCATGTAGTTGAGCGGTTTTGATTGAGTTTCTTAGTCCTGAGTTCTAGTTTGATTGCACTGTGGTCTGAGAGACAGTTTGTTATAATTTCTGTTCTTGTACATTTGCTGAGGAGTGCTTTACTTCCAATTACGTGGTCGATTTTGGAGTAAGTACGATGTGGTGCTGAGAAGAATGTATATTCTGTTGATTTGGGGTGGAGAGTTCTATAGATGTCTATTAGGTCTGCTTGCTGCAGAGATGAGTTCAATTCCTGGATATCCTTGTTAACTTTCTGTCTCGTTGATCTGTCTAATGTTGACAGTGGAGTGTTGAAGTCTCCCATTATTATTGTATGGGAGTCTAAGTCTCTTTGTAAGTCTCTAAGGACTTGCTTTATGAATCTGGGTGCTCCTGTATTGGGTGCATATGTATTTAGGATAGTTAGCTCTTCCTGTTGAATTGATCCCTTTACCATTATGTAATGGCCTTCTTTGTCTCTTTTGATCTTTGATGGTTTAAAGTCTGTTTTATCAGAGACTAGTATTGCAACCCCCGCTTTTTTTTGTTCTCCATTTGCTTGGTAAATCTTCCTCCATCCCTTTATTTTGAGCCTATGTATGTCTCTGCGTGTGAGATGGGTCTCCTGAATACAGCAGACTGATGGGTCTTGACTCTTTATCCAGTTTGCCAGTCTGTGTCTTTTAATTGGACCATTTAGTCCATTTACATTTAAGGTTAAGATTGTTATGTGTGAACTTGATCCTGCCATTATGATATTAACTGGTTATTTTGCTCGTTAGTTGATGCAGTTTCTTCCTAGCCTCGATGGTCTTTACATTTTGGCATGTTTTTGCAATGGCTGGTACCGGTTGTTCCTTTCCATGTTTAGTGCTTCCTTCAGGGTCTCTTGTAAGGCAGGCCTAGTGGTGACAAAATCTCTAAGCATTTGCTTATCTGTAAAGGATTTTATTTCTCCTTCACTTATGAAACTTAGTTTGGCTGGATATGAAATTCTGGGTTGAAAATTCTTTTCTTGAAGAATGTTGAATATTGGCCCCCACTCTCTTCTGGCTTGGAGAGTTTCTGCTGAGAGATCTGCTGTTAGTCTTATGGGCTTCCCTTTGTGGGTAACCCGACCTTTCTCTCTGGCTGCCCTTAAGATTTTTTCCTTCATTTCAACTTTGGTGAATCTGGCAATTATGTGTCTTGGAGTTGCTCTTCTCGAGGAGTATCTTTGTGGCGTTCTCTGTATTTCCTGGATTTGAATGTTGGCCTGCCCTACTAGGTTGGGGAAGTTCTCCTGGATGATATCCTGAAGAGTGTTTTCCAACTTGGGTCCATTTTCCCCCTCACTTTCAGGCACCCCAATCAGACGTAGATTTGGTCTTTTTACATAATCCCATACTTCTTGCAGGCTTTGTTCATTTCTTTTTCTTCTTTTTTCTTTTGGTTTCTCTTCTCGCTTCATTTCATTCATTTGATCCTCAATCGCAGATACTCTTTCTTCCAGTTGATCGAGTCGGTTACTGAAGCTTGTGCATTTGTCACGTATTTCTCGTGTCATGGTTTTCATCTCTTTCATTTCGTTTATGACCTTCTCTGCATTAATTACTCTAGCCATCAATTCTTCCACTTTTTTTTCAAGATTTTTAGTTTCTTTGCGCTGGGTACGTAATTCCTCCTTTAGCTCTGAGAAATTTGATGGACTGAAGCCTTCTTCTCTCATCTCGTCAAAGTCATTCTCCGTCCAGCTTTGATCCGTTGCTGGCGATGAGCTGCGCTCCTTTGCCGGGGGAGATGCACTCTTATTTTTGGAATTTCCAGCTTTTCTGCCCTGCTTTTTCCCCATCTTTGTGGTTTTATCTGCCTCTGGTCTTTGATGATGGTGATGTACTGATGGGGTTTTGGTGTAGGTGTCCTTCCTGTTTGATAGTTTTCCTTCTAACAGTCAGGACCCTCAGCTTTAGGTCTGTTGGAGATTACTTGAGGTCCACTCCAGACCCTGTTTGCCTGGGTATCAGCAGCAGAGGCTGCAGAAGATAGAATATTTCTGAACAGCGAGTGTACCTGTCTGATTCTTGCTTTGGAAGCTTCCTCTCAGGGGTGTACTCCACCCTGTGAGGTGTGGGGTGTCAGACTGCCCCTAGTGGGGGATGTCTCCCAGTTAGGCTACTCAGGGGTCAGGGACCCACTTGAGCAGGAAGTCTGTCCCTTCTCAGATCTCAACCTCCGTGTTGGGAGATCCACTGCTCTCTTCAAAGCTGTCAGACAGAGTCGTTTGCGTCTGCAGAGGTTTCGGCTATGTTTGTTATTGCCCTGTCCCCAGAGGTGGAGTCTACAGAGACAGGCAGGTTTCCTTGGGCTGCTGTGAGCTCCACCCACTTCGAGCTTCTCAGCAGCTTTGTTTACCTACTTAAGCCTCAGCAATGGCGGGCGCCCCTCCCCCAGCCTCGCTGCTGCCTTGCCGGTAGATCACAGACTGCTGTGCTAGCAATGAGGGAGGCTCCGTGGGTGTGGGACCCTCCCGGCCAGGTGTGGGATATGATCTCCTGGTGTGCCTGTTGGCTTAAAGCGCAGTATTGGGGTGGGAGTTACCCGATTTTCCAGGTGTTGTGTGTCTCAGTTCCCCTGGCTAGGAAAAGGGATTCCCTTCCCCCTTGCGCTTCCCAGGTGAGGCAATGCCTCGCCCTGCTTCAGCTCTCGCTGGTCGGGCTGCAGCAGCTGACCAGCACCGATCGTCCGGCACTCCCCAGTGAGATGAACCCAGTACCTCAGTTGAAAATGCAGAAATCACCGGTCTTCTGTGTCGCTCGCGCTGGGAGTTGGAGACTGGAGCTGTTCCTATTCGGCCATCTTGCTCCGCCCTCTCAAGCCTCTTACTAGTAGTATTTACATTTATTGTTCATATATATGCCTAAAATTTTCTAATTCCCCTCACTTTGTTAGCCTCGTTAAAATCAGCACCTGTAAGAATATTTTACCACATTATCTGTTTTCAGAAAATATGATCCAGTCTTTCTAGAAATCCAGTTCAAGAGTTCAGGTTAGTAAAGTTTATATTTAATTTGCTTTATTTTCATACATGATGGCCATCAAATATGATAAGATAAAATGCTCCATGTAGAGCTAAACATTAGGGCTAAACAAATACAGAAGTAAGAAAATGGCCATACAGGCTGATTGTTGTATAAGGAATACACCCAAGTCCGAGGATCTCAGAGACCCTTGAACTCACTAAGCAAATGCCTAATTACCCAGTGACTGAGATAGTTCTAGTCATAACTGAGAGCATATGGTTCATGGAGAAATTAAATGCAAGTACTGAATCTCAGCCACAAAGTTAGCACTCTGTCAATATCCTTGGTAGTTTACTAGAGTCTTTACACTGGTTATAAAACAGCTGCACTACATGAACAAGTTAATAATACCCATTTCATAAAGGCACTTGTTTGGATGGAAACTATTTTACTGAATCTGGGTATTCAGCATAAGTTAAGATAAGAATAAAATTTAACAAATTAGTTAAATTAATATTAAAAATGCATCTGTCTGTTTAGTTATATCACAAAAGAATTTACCAAAAAAGCACACTATTTATACACAGAATAATAAATACATTGATAGACTCCTTGATAACTCAATAGAACTATACTTTGGAATTGCAAACTGGGAATTGCATGATCCCTAGTATCAGGGGGTTCAAAGCTTAATGAGGACATCAGTGTGGAAAAGCCATCATTGCATTACAATGTGAAAAATACAATGATAAGGTTGGCAAAGTCATAAGGGAGCATCCAACTACTAGAAGAATTGCAAAGGTCTTCAGAAAAGCGGCAATGCTTAGGATTGGCCTTAGCACTTAGATTTCACCATAGAGAAAGAGGTAGGATGGTGACTCTATTAGTCTATTCTTATGCTGCTAATAAAGACATACCCGAGAGTGGGTAATTTATAAAGGAAAGAGGTTTAATGTGCTCACAGTTCCACATGGCTGGGGAGATCTCACAATCATGGCAGATGGCAAAGGAGAAGCAAAGGCATGTCTTACATGCTGGCAGACTAGAGAACTTGTGCAGGGGAACTCCCATTTATAAAACCATCAGATCTCGTGAGACTTACTATCATGAGAACAGTATGGGGAAAATGATCCCCATGATTCAATGATCTCCACTTGGCTCTGCCCTTGACACGTGGGGATTATTACAACTCAAGGTGAGATTTGGGTGGGGACACAGCCAAACCATATCAGTGAGACTAAGAAAACAGACTAAGGCCAAACCTAAAGAATATTTGATCAAATAGCAGACAAGGCTAACAAATCTACCTTCCTTTCCATTCATTCAAAATCTTAAACACTGAATATGTGTTTATGTAATATGAACACACACACACACACACCTATGTATATATACACATACGTATGTGTACACACACCCCTACATCTATAACTTATATCAAGACAGATGACCACACATAGACAAGAAAACTTGGAGAAAGCTGAAGCAGAGAGCCGATGGGATTGTACTGATCCATTTTCTAGGAAAGCATAAATCACCCAAATTAACAGGGAAAGATGTAGAAATATGAATAGATCAAAAATACTGAAATTTCTGATTCTTAAAAGAGACACCAAACAAAACTCACCTATGATGAAGTAATTTGAATAGTCCAATAACTATTAAGGAAAATGAATTTATAGTTCAATAACTCCTGAAAAAGATTGTGTCATTTGCTGTGCAAAAGCTTTTTAACTTGATATAATGTCATTTTAAATATTTAGGTCCTGATAATTTTATTGGATAATTATATCAAACATTTGAAGAAGAATTTACACCAATTTAACACTATCTCTCCCAGAGAATAGAATAGGAGAAATATCTCCATCTTATTTTATAAAGCCAATATTACCTTGATGCTGAAACAAGACAGGAGAATAAAAAAAGAGAAACAAAAAACAAAACCCAGCATCCCTAATAACCATAGATCCAAAATTCCTCAACAAAATATTAGCAAATCCAATCCAGCAGTACATTTAAAATTATATACCATGACATAGTAGAATTTATTTCAGAAATGCAAGGCTTACTCAATGTTCAAAAATCAAGGTAACACACATATTAACTAGCTAAAGAAAATCACATAATTATGTTAATTGATACAGAGCAATACTTTTACAAAATCCAATACCCCTTTAAGATATAAAAACTCAGCCAACTAGAAACTTCGTCAAATTGATAAAGAAATTTTGCTAGAAGCCTGACACTAGTGTCACACTTAATGGTGAAATACTGAATGTTTTCCCCTTGGAAACAAAGAAGGGATGTCCTCTCTCACTAATTTTATTCAGCATAATGTCATTTTGTTCTCTAGGACTAGAATTCCTTGAAAATTCTAGAAATCTAGAAATCCTAGAGAGCAAAATGAGCCAAGAAATGGAAATTTAAAGGCATCAAGTTTGCGTATAAACGTAAAACTGTCCCTGTTTGCAGATGGCATGATTGTCTATATAGGAAATTCCCAAGGACTTTACATGAAAACTATTATAATTAAAAAGTCACTTCAGCAAGGTCAGAGAATACAAGGTCAGTAAACCAAAATCAGTTGTATTACTATAGACTAGCAATGAACATGTAGAAACTAAAATTTAAAACTAAAATATCATTTATGTTCATTTAAAACTGAAATATATATACATAATAAATATACAGGACTTGCATGCTGAAACCTACACAACTCTGATGAAAGAAATCAAAAAAAGATCTAAGTAAATGGAGGATATACCATGTTGATAGATTGGGAGATTCAGCATAGTAACGATGCCATTGCTTCCCAAAGTGTTATACAGGTTTAATTCAATTTGTATGAAAAGCTCAACATTTTTGTATATATAAACAAGGGAATTCTAAACTTTTTATGAAAAGGCAAAGAAATAGCTAAAACAATTTTGAAAAGGATGAAACAGGGTCAGATATTTCTGGAAGTTTTTTTAGATTTTTTTTCTGTTCTATTCTTTATATTCTCCATCTAGGACTCCACATTCACATAATTGAATTTATTACATTATTCTACAACTAACTAGTGATACTAGCTATTTTCTATTGATGTTTCTCTGAATTTACTGACTCTTTTTATATTATCTCTCATCTTCTATTATGTGATTTTGAGCTCAGTTATGTTTCAGTTCTAGAGTTTCTATTTGTTTTTTTAAATAGCTATTATTTGTTTGTTGAAATTCTCCTTTGTTCTATCATGAGAATATTTTCACTCACTTTATTGAACAGTTTTAAGAACTACTGTGTCTTCATATATCTAGTAATTTTGAATTGCATCTCAGCATTATTAGTGTTACCACTTATAGATTGAATTCTGTCATGTTCGCCTGAAGAGTGTTGACTTTTTTGCTTTAAGTGGGCAGTGAACTTGGTTGAACTCAAAATTCCAAACTGTGTCTCTTGTGATTGGCAGTAACTGTGAAATCTCTGTCACTTCTTTTAGCTTTAGCCAGGCTGTTTGGAGTCTGTCTTGCACATGTGTAGTACACATAGTTGAGGAGTCAGTCAGAAATTTGTGCTGAGATTATATATGCAGAATTTGGATCTTCCCCTCTATGGCTCTCTTTGTCAAGATTTTAATTTTTACCTTCCAGTTTCTGCGGTTGCCCTAAATTTTGACCTGTGGTTTATTTATCCAGTAAACAGTGGCTTTTTATCTGAATTCTGGATGCTTAACACAGTGTCCGAGACCTGTCCTTATGTGAAAAGCAATGAAAGTGGAAAATTCAATCAGTGATATTCCCTTCTCCTAATGAAGCTCCCTAGGCCTGAAGTTGACTTGTAGGAAGGTTTTGTAATTAGGTATTATTTCACAATAAAAAAATTTAAAATACCTTTAATCTCTTTAACTCTATGCAAGGCACTTCTAAAGTTCATTAGCATTTTCTTTTGCCGTGTGTTATAATTTGTTCATATTTCATTATAATCCTTTGTTAAAACAATAATTTTATGGAATCAAGGTTAAATAATTAATTTATTATTTCTTTTTCATAGTGTTGATACAGTTTCTATTCTTATTGTAATAATTCATATTCTATTTGTATTATGTTAAATTTGATTAAGTTGCCAAAAATTGAAACTCACTAGAACAATATTTTAATTTTTGTTCCTAATAAACAGGAATTTTGTTCTAATAATCTTATAGCCCTGTTCTTTAATACTCGTCTTTAAATTTACATACGGCATTCTTTCAAATATATTAACCACAATCAAAAAATAAAATGCAGGAAGAATAATCTTTTCATCAAATGTTGCTGATATCCATATGCATGGACCCTTACCTCATGTCACACTCAAAACTGAACTCAAAATGAATCATAGACCTGAATATAAAGCTAATACTATAGAACTCTAACAAACATTGTTTTCTTGGTTCAGCCAATGATTTCCTAGATATGACATCAAAAACACAAACACCAAAAAAAAGATGAATTGCACAACCTCAAAATTAAAAAAAGACTTTTTTGTTGCAAATTATACCATCATACAAGTGAAAAGGCAATCCACAGGATGGAAGAAAATATTTGTAAATCATATATCTAATAAGGGGATTTTATCCAGAACAGATAAAGAATTTTTATAATCGAATTTTAAAATGGGCAAATAATTAAATAGACATTTATCCAAACAGAATATGTAAGTGGCCATAAGTACATGAAAGGATGCTCAACATCATGGGTCATTAGGAAAATATAAATCAAAACCACAATGGATACCACTTCACACCCGCTAGAATGACTGTAATTACAGTCATATTGTAGCAAGAGTTGGTGAGAATATGGAGAAATTGGAACCATCATACATCAGTGGAAAGGATGTAAAATAGTGCGGCTACTTTGGAAAAACAGCCTCACAGTGTACCAGAGTATGGTACAGTATTATCACTCTCTATGTGTTCTAAAGCATGACAGATTTTGAAGAGTACTTATCTATTTAAGTCTTTATTTTCCCAATAGTGAATTCACTTACCTGGGATCATTGGCTGGTAGGTCTCCTCAGAAAGACAGTGTAAGGCAAAGCTCAATCTAACTCCAGGTGTCTAGATTAAAATAGACTAGCGTAGTCTAACTTCAGTGGAATGAAATAGACTTACAGTTGACACTTGAACAACACCAGAGTTAGGGGTGTTGACCCCTGAGCAATCAAAAATCCATGTGTAACTTTTGACTTTCCAAAAACATTTAATACTAATCGCCTACTGTTGACTGGAAGTCTTACTGATCACAAAACAGTCGATTCACAGATACTTTATAAGTTATGTGTATTATGTACTGTATCTTTACTGTATAGTAAGCTAGAGAAAAGAAAATATTAAGAAAATCAGAAAGAAAATACATTTACAATACTGTACTCTATTTATTGATACCGTAAGTTTACATTGTTTAGTTGATTAATTATCTATCTGAAATGGCAGCAACTACAGCTTCAGACTTCAATCTATAGTACATATCAAACAACTCAAGTTTTTCTCATAATGTCATGACTTTTCTCAGCTTCTTGGAGGCACTTCCAGCATCACTAGTGGCACTTTGTATGGGTCCCATGGTGTTATTCAAGGTGTATGGTATTGCACTAAGCATGATGAAAAGTATGCAACAACCATGAGAAATCACTTTTTTTCCTCTTCTTTTTTGAGAGATCACTTTTTTTTCTCTTCTCTTTTGAGACGGAGTCTTGCTCTGTTACCCAGGCTGGAGTTCAGTGGTGCAATCTTGGCTCACTGCAAGCTCTGCCTCCTGGGTTTAAGCGATTCTCCTGCCTCAGCCTCTGCAGTAGCTGGGATTACAGGCGCCCACCACCACCACACCTGGCTAATTTTTTGTATTTTTAGTAGAGACGGGTTTTCACCATGTTAGTCAGGATGGTCTCGATCTCCTGACCTCGTGATCCGCCAGCGCCTCAAAGTGCTGGGATTACAGGCTTGAGCCACCGCTCCCGGCCAAAAGATCCCCCCCTCCTTTTTTTTTTTTTGAGTCAGAGTCTCACTCTGTCGTTCAGGCTGGAGTGCAGTGGTGCGATTTCAAGCTCCCCCTCCCGGGTTCACGCCATTCTCCTGCCTCAGCCTCCTGAGTAGCTGTGACTGCAGGCGTCCACCACCACGCCTGGCTAATTTTTTTGTATTTTTTTAGTAGAGACGGGGTTTCACCGTGTCAGGCAGGATGGTCTCGATCCCTTGACCTTGTGATCCACCCGCCTCAGCCTCCCAAAGTGCTGGGATTACAGGCGTGAGCCACCGCGCCGGGCCAAGAGATCACTTTTTACTGCCATCTACAATTTACTGGAGAGGAATTGCTCACCGGGAGAGAATTTTTGTCCCAGGACATTTTAAGCAGATACTTGCAATAGTTGAGAACGCCAGGATAGCAACAGGAGGTGGCTGTGAAATATTACAGTAGTACAGTCTGTACTACAGTTAATTTTATGCAGTTATGATTTAATACTGCATATTTACATTTGTTTACATCTCTTTCGACTGCAAATGGTACCATGTATGGTCTGTAAATGTTTGTGTGTGTTAGGTTTGATAAATTGTAACTGATTAGAATAGATTGGAGTATAATTTATGGTAGTAAATGATAAAATAGACTAGTATCTACATATTTTATGCCTTCATGACATACTGAACTTTTCCTTATTTTTTTTTTTTTTTTTAATTTCTGGGCTACATAGTTCATCTGCAAGTTGTTTTTTCAAATTGTCACAAACCTCCAAAACGTTTTCCACCATATTTATTTTTTAAAATTCAAGTATAAGTGGATCCACACAGTTGAAACCCCGTTGTTCAAGGCTCAACTGTATTTTATTTTGCGCAATTTCTCGTAGTGGTGAAAGCTGGGAATGCAGAGTGTGCTAGAGAGGCTGTGTTCCCAGCATGCACCACTACCAGAGGTTTCCTGTCTACCCCATTCTTCAGTGTTTCACTTGTAGTTGCTACACACTCCCAAGATGAGAGTCACCTTTGTCAGTATCCCATCTATTTCTTTTTCTCTTCTCTTTTTTGGGGGATGTTACATTTTAATTAGATAAAGAAAATTGGGGCAGGGGCAGAGATGAAGGGGAAATTAAATTACATTGATTAACTGAATAAAGAGTGTATTAGTTTCCTAGGGCTGCTGTAATAAAATGCCACAAACTGGGTTGTTTAAAACAACAGAAATTTATTTTTCACAGTTCTAGAGGCTAGGAGTCAGATATCAGTGTTTCAGCAAGGCTGTGCTCTTTCTGAAGGCTCTAGGGAAAGATGTGTTCCATTTATCTCTCCTAGCTTCTGATGGTGGCCAGCAGTTCTTAGCATCCTTTGGCTTGCGGAAGCGTAACACCAGTCTCTACCTCCATCTTCATGTGGCATTCTCCTCTCTGTGTCTGTGGCTCTACGTGAACTCCCTCTTCTTTTAAGAACTCCAGTCATTGAGTCATTGGATTTAAAACCCGCACTAGTATTTAGTATAACCCCATCTTAACCAATTAAATCTGCAGTGACTCTATTTCCAAATAAGGTCATATTCACAGATTTCAGGGGGGTGTGGATTTTTAGGGGTCACTACTCAACCCAGTACAAAAAGTAATATGTGTGATACAGAAGGCTATCCAAGAGTGTGTTTGTGTGCGTGTGTGTGTGTGCTATAGAACTTAGGAGCAGATTGGGAGAAAAGGAGTAGGTATATCTTCAGTATGTGCATCACTGAATGCATTCTTTGCTTCAGGCCCCTCACTATTAGGCAAGCAGTATTTTATTTAACCTTTGCTGCAGTTCTGTGTCATTGGGTTTTGTTAGCTCCATAGATGAGCAAGCTAAGGTTTAGGAATTTACCTAACGTCACACTGTTACTAGGAGTTTCAACTTGGATTCAAATGATGCATTCCTACCTTCAAAACCCATTAACTTAAACACTTATCTCTACTGCCTAAATGATTTTAAGAAAAAGTGATAGGTTTTAATTATTCAAAGGATATAAGGGAAGGGAGAAGTCCAAGATGATGCAAGTCCAAGATTGTATAATTAGGGCATTAGCTGGTACCACTAATACATATTAATAAGAGGAGATCATCACAAGTCATGATGTGGATTTTCCTTTTGTTTTTGTTGAGGAATGGAGTGAAAGTGGTAAATGATAGTCCAGATTCAAATATATATTGATATAAAGAATCTGAGAATTGTACTAAGGGAGATAAATTTGTGGTCTGTATTATCCCTCAGTTCCCACAGCATCATTTTTCGGTAATAGGTGACTAAGCACTTTTCATTTGATTCAGAACCTACAGTCACGCATGAAGTCACCTGCCTCACGTGCTGCATGCTACCACAAAAAATCTCTTTCTCACTCAAACAATGTAGTATTTGTTTTGCTTTGTTCAAATTTATTTAAAATGTATTAATTATAAAAGAATGAAAAAAGTCATTCCCCATGTTTGTGTTTGCTCTTCCTAATGAAATATGTGCAGCTGGATCTAGATTCAGCCGTTTGTTCATGTCTAATCAGAAGCCACTGTCCCCAATTTAGCTTTGTTTCAGCCATTACATGCTGTGTCCTCTACAGTGTATGCCTAGATGAGTCACTCTTCAGGTGACTTCTTTTTTATTAAGGCTATTTGTAAAAAGCCACAACCACTGCAAAATGAGAGTACTGGATTGGTTTGTTACATTAAAATAATCATTTTCAAGATTAGATGTGGTGACTCTAGCAAGAATATACTAACGAAAACATTGCACAAATGTTTCATGTTGCTTAAAACAAAAATAAGCTGTGAGGTATCTTTATTAACTATGCAAATTGTAGACAGTGGATTTTTTTAATGCTTGCAAATATGCTTGATTCTTGGTGGTACTTACATTTTATAGCATAATAAGTTTGATGTCTATTATTAGAGCATATTTAAAGTAATATTTGACAATGTAACATTGCTTGCAATTCAGAATATTCTGAGACATTTCCTTAGCACTTAAGAAAAAGCCAAGAATATTATTTTTTATAAAAGTATACTTCAAATATATAATGATCATTTTATTTAATATTCCTTATTATAACAAATTCAAGATTTTTTTTGGAGGCATAAGTAAGCATTAGCAAAACCTAGACTATTTAGATCCTATTCTTTTGGAAGAGATATATTTGAGAAAAACAAACTTTTAATTTTTGTAGATGTGACTAGAAGGTTTACCCTTTCCCCCAAAAATGTCTGCCTATTTCATCATATTTCTTTATGCTTTCATTTTTTTTAATTACTAATTTGCAATGAGCTCCTGGAGAAAAGATACTGACAGTTATTGTGCAACCGTGACTTTAGAAGCAATTTACAGTACCTAGGAACCGTATCATAGAAGTGTGCCATCCCTGAAATGAGTGGATCAAATATGGTTTAAATTTCTTTTAATAAAAAATAAGGTTTTATTGTACCAGACATATATCCGTTGTAGAATCAGTTGAAAAGATTTGACATATTGTTTTATATATTCCTTAATCTTTTTATGCAAATTTGTGAATTTATTTGGAAAAATATATAATTGTTTATTTCTTGCCAGTACCTGAGAAAATATTGAAATTCATATTGAAAATATAATCTTATGAATAGTGACATTTAGAAATAAGTTTCTAAACTGAAGGTTTTCCTTGTATGAGAACATCATTGACCAGGCAATTGTCTTCTAGTTGCATATGAAAATTAATATGAAGGAAAAGACAATTGGGAATAGTTTATAATTCCAATATTAAGCTGACAAAAATATTCATTATTATGACAATTTATTTTCATCTTCTGGAATTCTATTTAATCAGCAGAGGGGTTGTGGATGTAAGAATAAATAACATTATGCTAATACAGGGAATAGCTTCCAACTGCACAATTTATGGGCAGACATTTTTGTACCTTAAAAAATCTTTGAGTATACCACGATGTGAAAAGCTTTCCCTCCAAACTTTCTTGGGCCACTCCTCTCCTTCCTTTGCCTGGTGATAGGGTGGGGAGGTGACTCTTTCCCCTCCTTCAGGCAGGTCCAGCCAGTATTCCTCCAGAAAAACTTCCTCGATTACATACCAGTAAGCCATTTCATTGAGAGACCCTTTGCTAGGTACTAGATATACCAAGATGAATACTAAGGAGTCCCTGCCTCTAGGTGCCCACAGATACAGGGAATAAATGAGTATGAGAATTACAACAATGTGATAGGCACTATTCAGAGGGTCTGAGCAAGGCCCCAAAGCAGACACACTGTATAACTCAGGTGAGAGCTTGAGTTTTGAAGACATGAGATAGTTTGATTTGAATCTTATTTCCACCACTAACTAGCTCCATGATCATTGGCAAGGTACAGCATCTTCTTGAGCTTACATTTCCTCATCTCCAAAATGTAGATACTATTATACCAGATGTGTTACCTGACAATTCTGAGGATTGTATTAACTCATGTTTGGATATTCTTTAGGACAACATCTAACACATGGTAAGTGCTCAAAAATAGTAACTACTCTTATTGTTATTTGTTTGTACAAGCTATCTCAAGGCAATCTTTTGTACTTCACACAGAGCCACTGCAATCAACCCCCCAATCACTGCCCTTTCCAATCTCAGCCTTAAGGGAGCTAGATACAGCACCCCCCACTACCGACACCACGTTATCTGCTCAGTGAAAAACACCTTAATCAATCTTGCACATATAAGATAAAGACTAAAACCTGGCGGTTATTATCTAATCAGGTTACTAACAGTTTTTCCACTGCTCCAGGTACGAAAGTATGTATACACTAACAAATGCCTATAGATCAGGGCCCAGCAACATTGTATAAAGAGCCAGAGAGTAAATAACTGAGGCTTTGAGAGCCATAATTTCTATGTCACAACTACTCAACTTTGTTGTTGTATTGCCGAAGCAGTCATAAACAATATGTAAAAAATGGATATGACTGTTTTCTAATAAAATTTTACTTATAGAAAAATCTCCTTAGGACACAGTTTGCTGACGCTTGTTAGAGAGCTTATAGTATGGTTATATATTATTTCTATATCATAACAAAATACAGTGTGAATTCATTGAGGTCTTACACATCTCTGTTTTACACACACACATATATATACATACATATATACATATACGTATACACACATTTATATGCACATACACACATATCATTGTGTCTCAATGCATATACTTTTGAACAATTAAGTTGATGGAAAAATTAAATAGCTCGACAACTATATCTTGAT
The DNA here is from genome assembly GCF_037993035.2 of Macaca fascicularis. Lineage (NCBI taxonomy): Eukaryota > Metazoa > Chordata > Mammalia > Primates > Cercopithecidae > Macaca > Macaca fascicularis. Next base: position 22,662,052 of record NC_088395.1, on the reverse strand, counting down.
AAAAATATGTATACATATAAAAGGGGTCAGAGTTTTCTTTGTAAAAAAATGATGAAATAGGTCAAATTAATTTAATATGTAAATTTAAATTTTAAAATTAAGGGAATAATGGGGGAAGATGAAAATAAGTGATCCATTTGTTATAAGGTTGCTAGAAGTAGATATTGTCATTGTGTATATTTATGTGTGGAGAGAGTTTGAAAAAGAGAGAGATATTCAGATAAAGTAAGAGAGAGCTTTAGAGTAGGAAGACCCTGGATACCATGACAGAGCATTACGTTTTATTCTGAATTTTCAGGCAGTTAAAGCAAAAAGCAAAACACAATAGAATATATATAGAATATACAATCAGATCAACAGAAACCTACATTTTCTTCATAAGGGAGAAACCTTTTTCCTGGTACCGACAGAACTATAATATGAATGTTTATACAGGGAATACTCAACAACATAATAGATCATGTTTCCAGCAATGGGTTTAGAAAGGTACACAATGTCCTTCATTTTACTTTTTCATATGCAGATATTTGACAAAGCCCAAAGACACAGCATTAAAACATTATTGAAAAGATGGCTTTTGGAGAAATTTGATTTTGGAATTATTTCTATCTTGTATTCCACGAATAAGGACAGATTCAAAGGATGGACTGGTGGTGTGGTTCATCATTGGCCCTCAGTATATCCAGGTCTGTAAGTGATCTCTGACTTATTAGTCAATGATTAGAAGCCATTAAATTTATGTCAAACAAAGCACTTTTCCATGTATTATCTCATTAGACCTCTCAACAACCTTGGACAAGCATTATTATCACCAAGTTTATAAATGAAGAAATTACACTGATAAGTTATGAAGTATGAGAGCTCCAAGTAAAAGAATAAAGGCTATCTATAGCTCACTCTCTACACAGATTAGTAGCATCTTCTGAGATTCATCATTCCAGTCTAAAATTTCCACGCTTATTTTTTAAAACAGAGTAAACCTTTCTTAGAACACAATGTGGAAACTCGATATACAAAAGAAATATGGAACTGTTCTGGTTAAATACACGTGGGATAGGTCCAGACACCAACTTATTTTTACATCCCACTTCACCTCAATAATCTTCCACAATGGTCCCCAGTGCACCAATATCCCTAAAAATCCTTGGTGCTCAGTTTGAAAACCACTGGTCTGTATCAGTGAAGCTGCAAAGTCCTCCACTTAGGAGACAGATAAGCACAAGTTTAAGTAGTGTTTTATAGCACCCAGGGCATGATTGGCTTTGCCATTGAGTATAAGACCCTAAAGGATTAAAATGCATGGTTTCATTCTACAAGTATGCCTGATGACAATTGGTTGAAACTTATGCAAATAGATTTAAGAAATAAAATAATCCATTGGGAAATACCGTTGTTATCTACCAAATTTTTGAAAACCAGAAGAATTTAGCCATGATACATTCTTTAGCCATGATAAAAGTCCATGTATATTTATGCACACACGTGCACACACACTCACTCACACACATAACTATTTGGCACAGCTAAAACAACCTCTTTAGGCTGATTGCCTATTTACCTTTACTGAAACTTGGCTGTCCTCAAAGGATGTGGATCCTATAATCCTCTAAAACAAAGCTGTACTGTCTTTCTCTAACATTTCAGGACAGATACCTCCCCTTTCTCTCCATTTGCAATTCCAGACCTTGATGCTACCTACCGTTTTGTATTAAAAACAAAACAAAACAAAACAAAAAAACATAAAATTCTTTATTCTTTGAGGGGCAAACCATCTGGCCTTTTCTACTTTCTTATTACTACTCCTTTAAATTTCTTGGTCATTCTCTTCATTAACTGAAGAATATATCGCCTAGTTCCCATTCTTCTTACACGCTCCAGTCACTGTTGTTATTTTGGCAATTTCAACATCCAAGTGGCTAAACACTCTCTCTGAATTCTTTGACCCATCCTCGTTACCACTGACCTATTCCACCCCTCCACACCAGCTGAACCAGGGCCTCAAAATCTGCACTAACTCCGAAATCAACAGTTCAGATATTCTACTTCGTAACCATAGCCTTCTTGCCATCCAGATATTTTGCTCTGAAACTTAAACTACTATTATTACCTCCAGTTCATTGTTTCTATTGATAGATTCATTGTTCTTTATCTACCATTTCCCTTTTTATCACTTTCATCCTGACTAACCTAATCCCATTGGTCCTTTATAAAAAAAGGACTTCCATCTCATTTCATTGTATTTCTCTTGAAAACCCCCTAACCTGCTTAAACCAACCATTTACCTTTTCCGTCCCAGCCACTTTGCTGGAGAGGATCATGAAACCAGGCAGGTTTCTTTCACGTTAACTTCCTTAGCTCTAACCTAAACAGACCCTTTGCAAGCTCAGTAACTCTATATTATTCAAGTCCTCAAATAACTAATTTAGTCCTTCTCTTCCCTCTTTAAATCTCCTTACTTGTATCCTTCCTCTTTAGTCCAAGATTATGACCTCATCTCATTCTTTCTTCAAGAAAATAATAAGTGTTAAGTGGAAATTCCATCTTCCTTCCACTACCAAATTATGAACCTACTGCATCTCATCTTTTTTCCTGTTATGTCCTTTTGCATGTGCTCTTTGTTTCATCCACTAGAAAACAATCTCCATGAGGAAAGACAGTGTCTGTTCTCTTTTTACCATAGATATACCTCAAGCTTTGTACAATGCTTAGTGTAATATACACTTCGGTATATTATTTATATTTGTATGTGTGTGTAAGAGAGAGAAAGACAGAAAAAGGGGGTGCATGTATGCTACATGTCTTGACTTGGCTTAGAAAATCTAATAACCAAAGCCCTTTCATATTGCCCTCTGATATTTTAACTGAATATCTCATAAAAGATTATGGCATTCCAAGGTACAATGCTACCTCTTCATTTTAGGAAGAGTGCCAAGCGGCCAGGTTATCATGCAGACAAGATAGAGAAATTATTCCTAGTCTTCTATGAAAATCAAAACTGCTGAATTTAACATCCCGTACATAGTAAGAATAATAAGCCTATAATGTACTCACCGAGCTCTGAAATTGCATTCATTTAGAGCATTAATTTTCCAGAATTATTTCAGTTGATTCTAACATTAATAAAAGTGCATTACCTATTTTAATAATTTGGGAGGAAAAAAGAATTAGTCTGGCTCCTAATCTGCACATGGAGTGCGTGAGCACTGCGGAGCATATAAGTGAATCTTGCAGCGATAAAGTGTCCTCTTACATGCAATTCAAATAGAAATGAAAATCTGAAGCGACTAGATTTGCTTCAAATATGAATACTGTGCCTTAAGAGTACATTATGATTTTTAAATTTTGAATTGGAGCTGTTTCCAGAATCCTGCTTAAAGACCCTGCTGGAGATCTGTGGTCTCCAAATAACCCAAAACAAAGTAGCTGGTTATAAAGATATGGAAGAAAGCCAGGTTCTAGGAAGAGAGACTAAGACAACAGACAGGTTCTAGGAAGAGGCAAGGGACTTTGGAGGTCCCCAAAAAGCTAGTGGTTAAAAATAGAGCTGGAATTTATAAAGGTCAGTATCAGTGTAAATCTGACTAGTCTTTCTTAACGTTTCTCAGAAGTGGGAGAGCTAGAGGAAGTATTTGCTTTGCAAAGGGCATCTTTGGCAGACTGCTTCCGGGGTTAACAGAGAGGCTGTAATGATGTCAAGAAAGTAAGTCATTAAACAAAATTTGATTTGATACTTTAAAAGGAAAGGCCAGGCTTGGTGGCTCAGCTGGGTGCAGTGGCTCCCACCTGTAATCCCAGCACTTTGGGAGGCCCAGGCAGGTGGTCACCTGAAGTCAGGAGTTCGTGACCAGTCTGGCCAAGGTGGCGAAACCCTGTCTCTACTAAAAATACAAAAATTAGACGGGTGTGATGGCATGTGCCTGTAGTCCCAGCTACTCGGGAGGTTGAGGCACGAGAATCCCTTGAACCTGGGAGGCAGAGGTTGTAGCGAACCAAGATCACGCCGCTGCACTGCAGCCTGGGTGATAGTGTGAGACTCCATTTCAAAATGAATAAATAAACCAAAGGAAAGCAGAATTTTACTGTGAAAAAATCCTAATGGGTTGTTTTTACTGGTTCAGAAATGTGATCTCAGCCTACTCACTCATGAAATATCTCTTTGGTCCTCTTAATGAAACTCCAACTATAATTACCTTTTTTTCTCACGAGAAAACCTTTGTGAATATAGTGTTAGATATGCTGCACTGTATTTATCATTCATTTAAGCTTCATAAACATCATCATACCTGAGATATACTTTCTCTAAGTAAAAGAAAAAATACATAGTATTCGGAACAGAACTTCCTTCTGACGTATCCCTGTCATTTCTTTTTCGTAGTCTCAAACTTACTCATATTTCTCTGCACGGTAGTGATTTGTGGAGGGATTCACTGTTCTGTAATTACTCTAAACTGATAGCAAAATTTTGTGTGCATGTATATTTTCCCTTTTGGGGAGGGAAGTAATAAGGCATTTGGGGACTTTCCTCCCCCATAGGGAAGAATTTGATAACTTCCATCAAATTCTCGAAGGGGCCTATGACCTGAAACAGACTGAAGACCTTTACTAAAAAATCCTTTAAGACTCTCCAAGACAACATGGTGAAATCAACCACATTTGTCTTTACTGCATCCAGTTTCCCTGTGCCTGTCCTCTTGTACACAGTTCCTTCATGATCTCTGCTATGTTTCCTTTTAAAAAAAAAAAAAAATTCTCCAGTCTTGCTTCATTATAAGGCCGATGCCACTATTGACAGCTTAAAATGGTATTGATGATGTTTTAAACAAGTTGAGTGTTAAAGATCAGATATAGTTGAATATTTCTCTCCTTCAGATCTCATTCTGAATTGTTATCCCCAGGGTTGGAGGTGGGGCCTGGTGGGAGGTGTTTGGGCCATGGGGACCCGTCCCTCATGAATGGCTTGATGCAGTAATGAGTGACTTCGCATTCTATTCGTTCACAGCAATGCTGGTTATTAAAAAGAATCTGGCGCCTCCCTCCCCTTTCTTGCTCCCTCTCTCGCCATGTGCCACTCCTGCTCCCTCTTCACTTTTCACCGAGAGTAAAATCTTCCTGAGGTCCTGATCAGAATCAGATGCTGGCACCATGCTTTCTGTATAGCCCACAGAACTGTGAGCCAAGTAAATCTCTTTTCTTTATAAATTACCCAGTCTCAGATGTTCCTTTATAGCAACGCAAAACAGACTAATAAAAGAAGTAAACCCCTATATCATATTTCAAGAAGTAGTCTGTTTCAGGGGAACATTTTATAGGTAGAAATCTCTACCACTGTGGGCAGACTTTTATTTTTTAAACAAAAACAAATGATTATCAGCCTTAATTATACTCTATTTTTGTTGTTGTTGAAGTTCTAATGAATGTTCTTTACCCTGTAATCCTCAAGTCTAAGTGTAATATTAATTCCTGGAACAAGATCACTTGATAGAAATTAAAAAAATTCAAGGTTACTTTAACTTCAATTTTACTTGTGAGGACAGGCCATTCTTAATGTTAAATCTTCATCCTCCACTTAAGAATAGAGAACTTTCTTTTTCCAGGAAGCCTTGATTGTTGAGTTCCAGAGTTCCATTTTCTGCTTTCTCATTGAATAACCACTTCCTACAATATATTATCTAAATTAAATGGTAACAAAAGTAATTTACAGCTATATAAGAGCTCCTCCTTTTTTGTAAAACACAATAACCAGTCCTTTTCACTTGTATCTATCAAATGCCTACTATGTGAAAAATTATAAGGTCCAGTGAGATAAATAATATGAATGTTTTGTAACCTGGTAATACTATTTGATATTTAAATTAGATTGAGAAAAGAAGAAATAGTGTTTAACAGATGCTGTGTGTGCCTCATCCAGATTCCCTTTATCGGGCCAGGCCAACTACCCCCTAGCTTCTGTGGTGCTGACTGCTAACAGTTGACATTCACTTCTCCAGAGGATTGCCCCATTCATGAAACTCTGGGAAGCTCTGCCTCCATTTCCCAACGTGGTCCTTGGCAAAAGTCTTATCAATATGGAGATACAAAAGCCCACCTTGCTTTCTTTAAGGTGAGAAAAACTCAGTGGTACAGTTGATGCTCCAGAGCTCCCTGTGGGATCAGGCTGAGGCTAGTCTTCTAAAATCTTATCTTTGCTTAGCTCTTTCCCCTGCCCTGTCTTTCTAAAGCCATTCCCTTACAGGTTTCTCCTGAAAACCCTCCCTCAGGAAATTACTTACACAAAAGTCCTTATCTCTGGCTGTCCTTTCAGGGAATCTGACTGAAGACAGAGTAGAAGCAGTGCTTTTAAAAACTACTTTAGAATAATAGAGTTGCCAAAGACCTTAGGATTTACCATCTTTGCCTCTTACATATGGGTAATGAGGCCCACTAAGTGGCTTTTAAAAAAGCCAAAAAATAGTTTAGGACAGAACATAAAACACAGATCTGCTGATTTCCAGCCCTGTGGCCTTCAAATAATCATTACAGTTAAGACTTCATACTTCCTTTTATGAATCCATGAATGAGGAGTAAGACTTCTTATATAAATATACATAAATTTGTTTATTCAGCAAAGGATTATGAAAGACCATTCAAATTTACAATGTTTAGTAATACTCTGGAAAACCCATATTATTAATTACTGGCAACATTTTGCCCCCTTTCAAAATAAATATTTTATTCTTCAGATTTTTAAATGTTTTTTCTTTTTCCTTTTTTTTTTTTTTTTTTTTTGAGATGGAGTCTCGCATTGCCACCTGGGCTGGACTGCAATGGCGCGATCTTGGCTTACTGCAACCTCCGCCTCCCAGGTTCAAGCGATTCTTCTGCCTTAGCCTCCTGAGTAGCTGGGATTACAAGTGTGCACCCCCACGCCCAGCTAATTTTTGTATTTTTAGTAGAGACGGGTTTCACTATGTTGGCCAGGGTAGTCTCGAACTCCTGACCTCATGATCCACCCGCCTCTGCCTCCCAAAGTGCTGGGATTACAGACGTGAGCCACCGTGCCTGTCTTGTTTTTTCTAAAAATACCTCAGTGTTTTTAGACTGACTCAAGACTGATCTCGTACATATCGGGAAGTTACTGAATGCTATAGAAATTTAATTATCATGCAAAGCATGCCTACTTGCGTTCTGGTACACGACCTTTAGAATTTGTCCTTTTTCTGTGATCCTTTTTAAAACCACTTAAGAAAAACCGACAATGTTGCCAATGTTAATACCTATTAACATCACGTTTGCTTATTAAATAAGAAAAGTATGTGAGATAAAGCAGACATAAACAAGATGGTCAACCTGGTTAAGTACAGATACTGAAGGAGAAGCTTTTTATCTCCTATAAGGCAAAGTTGCCATGTTCAGCAGGCCCTCAGCATCCCCTGAAATGAACCTAGGTTGCCTCTTAGTCTGAGTGTTGGAGCAGCTGTTGATAATGCAATCTGTTATGGCAGGCTAATAGTTAAAGGCTAAATTGCTGCTCCTGTCCTTGTGTAAATGTGAGTGCCTGACTGGGGCCTTATGGAATCATAGACAGCTCTTCTAAGCTGACAGGTGAAGTAGCTTTATAGTAGCCAGGGCCTAGAGAGGCCAACAAACTGTTTAAACATAGTTGCCCGCAGGGGGAGCTCTTAAAAATAGGCCTGGACAAACTGCGTCTGCCAGGGAAACACTTGCTTAATGCAGAGAAAATTAAGAGAAAGTGCTTTCCAATTTCAGGCAAAGCATATACATTTGTAAAGAGCCAGAAGAGCAAGTCAGAGTGGGCCAGTGAGTGCTAACGATGTAAGAAATCTTTGGCAGTTCTTATTCACAGAGCAGTGGCAGAGAATCAGAGAGACAATCTGGATATTCCCAGGATGTCCTGAGCTCCAATTAAAGCATAGCTTTATGGATTGAACTGGATAGAAAGAGTCAGGAATTGAGGCTTTAAAATTGCTGAAGTTTTGTAATTTCTCTTCAAGTAAAATTCCAAAATGATTGGCTCTTCCGCTTATGGAGAAGTTTCCCTTCACTATCTATAGATAGCCAAGTCAAAGCCCTTGTTTCTCCTTTTCTTTATCTCACACACTTAAGTAGTTTGTCTAACAAACCCTGAAGTTCATACTATCAGATGTTGATGATAACACTTTAGGTTTCTGTGAACTGGGTATAGGAAGCATCACAGCAAAAATACAAATTCTAACAGTCTTATATAGAACAAAAGAATGATTACCTAGATATTAGCAGACAACATTTCAAAATTTCTGAGTCTAATGTAATGAGATTTGGATGGAGGGTGGATATCAAAAATTAACAAGACCAAGTCAGGACTGATATACAATCTGGGAGAATACTGAGTCCTGTAGAAATTCAATTATTATGCAAAACATGTCTATGTTGCTAAGTTTTTAGTATTTTGCACTTTGCTAAGTCATTGTTACATTGAGACTGATCTCAAGTCTAAAATTATCCAAGGTACACCACTTGTAAACCAATAAGATAATATGTGTGCACCCCAAGAAAAGATGATGATCTATAGTGATTGATTAGCTGTTGCATACTTGCTGCGAGTATGAAGTCGATACTGTCTAAACTCCCTTTTTCCCCTAACATAGCATAAAGAATATCCTACAAAATTCATTCTGACCTGAAGTCCCGTGATTCCTTCACACCAATTCTTCTGAAAGAACAGACTATAGTTGAGTTTAGGCAAGTATTTATATGGGTGAAGTGTTTCTTTTAGGGATCACTCTTGTATCTTGGAATCTTTCAACTCTGTCTTGCTTCTCACTTCCCAGATATGATATGTAAATGGACCAGAAAAGAGTGGGGTAGCTTTCTGACTTTATAACTTCACAGCGAAGATAAAGGATAGATATGTGATAGTATATTCTCCTTAGATTGGCAACCATTTAGATGCCAAATCTTCTCCCATCTTAACTCATATGAGAATAATAAAAGTCATTTAAATGGAGGTTGCCATGTATTCATTTATTCAAGAAAATTTTGTTGAACACTTAGTAAGTACAAGGCACCATATTAAGGTGGAAAGGTAAGTAAGACAAGTACAGCTCTTTTCCTCATTGAGCTTATGGTCTAGCATCCTTACTAATTCAGTATCTAAAATAGCTAATCACTTGGGCTGTATAATTTAGCATCCATTAGAAGCACTCCAAGAGGCTTGGCTGGGGAGCATTTGTAGGTCACTCAAATGAAATGCTAACTCCTAGGCTTTATTCAGCAAGTCAAACTTAACACCTTCAATACAGGCAATTAGGATCAAAAGGTGTTAAAGCACTTCAGGCACAAAGCCATCTATCAAATTAAATTACTTAATCTTTCAACTCGTTGCTTTTAAAGTAAATGACCCTCAAAAGTTAGTGGGCATTAGTGTGGCCTAATATTCAAATGTAGTTTAAAATCTAAATATTGATATTCTAAACAGATCACACTCTCCCTCCCATGAAATGTATCCTTGATTTTAGACTTTTCCCCTTAAGAGATATTCAAAAATAGGTATCTCCTCTTCCTACAGAGTACAGGGCGATTTTTTTTAGAGTAGTCATTATTATGCCATTATAAATGGAAATTGTGCATTATGAACTGAACAATTCCAGGAATTGTATGTTGGCTTGGGTTCTCCCAAAAGTATATCACGAGACAAGAAGTGGGTTCAGGTAGTTAATTATAAGAAGTGCATTCAAGACAGGAGGGGAAGTGAGACAGAGAAGGGAAAAATCCCTAAAAGAATTTTAATAAGCAGGTTATCTCAGTGGACTCCTAGGCCTCAGTCCTATTGAGGACCCTCTGTGGAACCATGTAGATCATGCTTCAGAATAATTCCATCAAAGAACAAAGTAATGCAAAATATTTATCTTCCAACTCTCAGCCATTATTGGTTGAGGGTAATCCCTAGGGCGGGGAAGTTTCAGAGGCTTCTAGGCTTCCCAACAAGCAGGCTGGGCAAGCTCCCACAGTTGCAGAGAAAGCCCTTGCATCGATAAGCAGTGAAAAGAGGTGCTTGCAGTGGATAGTTATCAGCATACTAGGAAGTGTTCACTACACCTACATGTTTATTTAAAGGTGGGCTGAGGGGACATGAGGTGGAGCATCCCCAGCACTGGTACACCCTGCAGACAAATTGTTGTAAACTGGATTTGCTTTAAAAAGAACCATGATCAGCTGACATTTGACAAAATGTTGGTCCATAGGCTTATTTGGAAATAATACTTTGTTTTCTGCAATGCGTCCAAAGAAAATTTGTATGCATGTAGATTTATAGCACTTAACCTATCTTTTCACAGTCATGTTTATTTCATCATATCAAAAACTGCATACCATCATTTCTTCTTGCCCATGCCCGTGATTTTTCTGAGGGCTAAGAGGAAAGGGGTATTCCATGGAGCTGTTCGCCTCTACGACAGAAAAAACAAGGGATGTTAAGTTCAGGGTGCCATTCATGCCACATTTATTCATTGATGATAATAATACCCTGTCCTTCTTTACCAGCTTTTCCCATTTGGCCTGATGACAACATCCTTGGAGTGTCAGAGAGGTTATTATGACCTTTATTTTACAGCTGAAGAAACTTTGTTTTGTTAAAACTATGAGTTGCGCACTTGGGTTAGATGTTCTTCCTTAGGGTATTTTAGTTAATCTTGCTCAGAAACTTGGAATATTTTCGTCCTTGTTTTACTGATGAAAATTCTAATCAGGGTCTGGTGGAGTTCCCATGAGGCAAGAAAGTCTGGTAGCAAGACCCAGTTCCTGAAGCTTCAACTTCAGTGTTCATTACCCTGAAACACTTGACCTTTCCAGGTTGTCACCAGATTCCCCTCCATGTTCCCCAACAGATATCTAGTCTTACATGTTACAACTTTCGTAGGACCTTACACGGTACCAAATTTGTTGAGTACATTCTACACAGTCACAACACACTGAAGATATTTTTTATCTGAGAAAACTTGACCTCCATCCAGATGAGAGTTGATTTGATTAAAAGCTTCGTTGAACAACACCCACTGATTAATCAATGTTTTATGTAATCTACTTCCTTCTGCTTTCTACCAAGTTTCACTTGGTTAGTTACGCCTGGGTGTTCTACTTATTGACCTAGGCTCCAAAGCCACATGTGAACTGGCTTTTCCTTGTGTCTACAGCCTCATCTCACAGGGAGCTCCCTCTCATTCTCTCAGGTCTAGCCACATTGGCTCCTGTTCATCTCTCTTACATGCCGTGCTGTGTCTCATCAGTGCAGCATTGAACATGCTGTTTCCTCTACCAACAATGTTGTTGCCCTTTGTCATCACCAAGTAAATTCTTGCTTATGCTTCAGATCTCAGCTCAAGCATCATGTTTCAGGAAATCTCTAACTTATCCTCTGTAGACTCTAATAACACTGTGTGTCTCTTTGTTGCTATTATTAGAACTTTATAATTTGTGTGTGTGTGTGTTTGTTGTGTGTGTGTGTGAAGATTTAATCAATATCTGTCTCTCATACTTCCTTGTCTGATCCGTTACAGCAAAATCCTTATTTGTTTGGACTTACCAATGTACCCCCCAGCACCTATCAGCAGCTACCATAGGGCCTTACATATGGCAAACACTCAATAAATTATGTCTTGAATACAATATATCCATCTATATTAATAATTCCTCTGAGTGGACCTAGAGTGTTGTTCTCAGCCCTAGTGTTTCTCACTTAGGTAAGTATTGCCCCACCCTGGGGGGATTTGGAAATATCTAATGGTGTTTTCTGGTTGTCAGGATGACTAAGTGCAACTAATGGGATTTGGTGGCAGAAGGGATAATGATCATGTCACGTTTGGATAGTCTATCCAAGAAATAATTGTTTCACCCAAAATACCAGTAGGCACCTGTGAAACACTGCTGGAAAGATTATGTATTGCAATAGTAGGCATCTAAAGTGTCTAAAAATTGTGGAGTTTTGGGCTTTTAAAAGTCTTTATGATATAACTGTACATATTGATGGGGTACAGTGTGATTATTTACATGACTTATACAGTGTATAGGCACAAGTTTATGTGTGGATGTGCATATGTGTGTGTGACCGATCTTTTTAGTTAATCTTATGTCAATTAGTAATTAGTTTACAGATTATTTTCCCAAGTGGTGTCAGAAAGAAGGGCTGCAGGGAAGCAGAAGGAAATGGTGATAGGAAAACTATCTGACAGATCAGAAATGTTAAACCTAAAAATGACCAGGGGGCCCCATGTTAATCTGATTTATACTGCTGATATTTTCCTTTATATTTCCTAAGTTCTTTCTTGCTTTTCTGTTTTTATCTGACTTTTTATTTATTCTCCAGGTTAACTCCCCATTCTGACACGTTCATGTGTTTGCTTTCTTCCTTTTAGTTCAAATAGAGAACTGAGATTAGTTTTCAGTACTGTTTGTGTTCAGAGTCACAGCCTGTGGTTGCGATAGAGAAGCTTGGTAAAGCCTATGTCAGTGTTTCTGTTATACCATGAGAGCAATCCAAATGTCAGTGGTAAAGTCTAGTTTACTAGACTGAAAAAAAATCATTTTCATCATACCTTTCCTACATCAGATGCCTGGAAAAACACGGGGCAGAGATGGAAACTGCTGTAACATAATGGGACAAAGCACTAGATGGGGACTCCAGACATTGGGGAGCCCTACTGACCAACTCTAAATCGTTTAACTTCTTTTGACCCTGGTTTTACCATTTTAAAATAATCAGAAGACCAGACAAGATAGCCTCTAGGGTCCTTTTCTGATCTAAAATTGAGTTTTCAAGTTTGACAAGGAATAAGGGAGGAGAAAAAAATATATAGGAAATGTTATCTTGGAAACTAGGTAAAAGTATTCCTCACCATGTTTGAAATTGTAAATCATGTCTTATTTCTTTGGAATAGTACAGAAGCTTCTATTCTGGAATAGAACAGCTAGTATACTACCAAGACTTTTCAAGGAGCAAGAATGGAGCTCTCTGGAGAACTGACTGAACATGGCTTCAGAGGCAGTATCCATATAAGTAACTACATAAGTGGTTAAGTGGGCCATGTGGATAAACCCATGCTTTAATCCCACTTTCTGACTGTCTCTATACACCAGGCTTGTGCATATCCACTCTAAACCATTGTTTCCTCAAGTGGAAAATGGGAATGATGGTAGCACCCACTTCACAGGATTGTGTTAGCTAAGTGAACAAATGTCACATGAAAACATGTCTTAGTACATGGTAAGTGCTCTATAAATAATTGATGTGATTACTATAAGCAAGCTAAACTGATCAAGAATGGAACCATTTAATAAATGATTCTTTGGTTACTAGAATTCTGCCCCCACTGCAGCCCACCTCTTGCGGAATGGCTGATAAATACTTGCATGAAATAGCCACTCAAATGACTGCTACCACTCAAATGCTGAGAAAAGATATGTTTGAAAAGGTATCGCTTACTACTATTTATTGAAAAGGTATGATTACTTTTTATAAATTTGTTTCTGCTCTCAAAACTGCTACAGATGGTTCTGACTTTTAAATTCATCACAGTGATCTAGGAAAAGGCCACATTTACTGTTTAGTCTATCATGGATTATGGACCCTCATATGTGACTCACTGATAATTTACTTTTATTATTCCTTCCAGAGACATAAAGACAAAAAGTGCCCTCACTTTTACTCCATTTTGACCTGGACCAGTCTACATTTATATGAATAGCTACAAAGCAGCTTTCAGGACAAGGCTGTAGGGTAGGTTCAGATTTGGCCTCTCCATTAATTAGTACCCTTAGCTGGGCAGGCAGCTGCCAAAGGGACTTTCTTCACACTCCCATGAGTTGGTCACAGAGACGTTACTGTAATTTTTTTTACTCATCACCATGATTCATTGCTGCACTGACTTCATAATTTCTCCTGGGAGTTAACCCCTACCTTGGGATAAACAGTAAGATTTTGTCAAATGCTCCCATTCTAAGATTGGAATATTGTTGAATCATCCTGTCAGATGATTCAGGATTTTAAAAGTTCAGAGCACTCTAATATTCAGATAATTATATACACATTGTTTTCAATCTTCTTCTGCTTTATGATCCTTGTTTATATTTCTTTGTGTCTGTCTTTTCAGTAATTATTTCCATCATTTCTTAAGCATAAACATATTCTCACTGGCTGTGTGGTAGTGTTTCAATAGAGCTTGTCATTTCTCGGCCAGCTCTTCTAATAATACTTTATATTTTTAATTTAGCTCATTATATTTTGCTGTAATATGGGTTTCATTGGTTTTTTAAATGAGTTTAGTTTGTTGTTATAGAAGGTTAATTCTGTTATGTGCCAGAATTATGCATTTGACAGTTTTACATGGAATTGTTTCAATTGGCAAATTAAATAAACTCATACTATAGCCTCAGTATTAGTATTCTTAATGGATGCACTTTTTAAAAGTGAAGATAAATTCCCTGACCTAAATAGTTAGGCAGTAAATGAGACATGTAGAGTAAAATCAGTATTTCATTTCTTTGAAACTTTATTGTGACTTGAAACGGTGTAACAAAACACCCGTCTAATGCCATATTACTGATTTTACCAGTCCTGTAATTTTAAAATAATAAATATACACTTTACTGATTAATGCCTTGAGCCACTTACTCTTCATCAATGTAAAACTGCTCTTCAAGCTTCCCATTCCACCTCTGCTGTATCACTTACTTTCAATAAGCTCATCTCTCATTTAATTTAAAATGTAAGGTAGTACATTCAATAGCTCTCTACATAAATTGTTTTTAACTAGATTGATTTATGCCTATGTAGGTTTAAATAAGGACTTGCAGTTACTTGTGTGATAAATAATAAATAAAATATAAATTGTTGAACAGATCAATGGAAAAGGACATAAGAGTGGAGTAATAAAATAAAACCAGAAGATACAATTAGTTTAAGAAATGCCTACTGTAAAATGCCATCAAATCACTAGAAGTAGAATGTAGATTTTGCTCTAGCTTCCCAGTAGCCAAAGCAAAAACAACTGCATTATTTGCAAGATCGTTTTTGTAATATGTTTTAAAGTTTTGGTTCACAAAAGAATCTTTTCCTGATACGAGCATGAACTGATATTTCTCTTGAGAGTCCTAATGAACAGCTTGTTACAGGATATGAAACACATTTTCCTCAACATCACTCTGACAATAATTTCGAGGGGAAGTTTCTATATTTTTTTCTCAAAAATGTGAATTGTAGCAGTAATGCCAAAGCAATATTCAGTAACACCAGTTTTACATGTAACCAAAGCAATGGAATACAATTTTGGGAACAATGACATTACATGTTTTACCCAAGAATAATATTTGGCTACTGCAGAAGAATGAATGACCTTTATATTCTTCATTCACAGATATATATTTATGTGAATAAAAATAGAATTCATGTACAACACTATTATATTTTTATTTTTATTTATTCAGCCACCTGTGATTTGGGGTTCAAAGTATTGGCAAGGACACCTAAATTTTTCTCTAATATACTCTGAGATGGCTTTTTTTGAAGTGTTTTTGTTTTGTTTTGTTTTGTTTTGTTTTGTTTTGTTTTGAGATGGGGTCTCACTCTGTCACCCAGACTGGAGTGCAGTGGCATGATCTCGGCTCACTGTAACCTCTGCCCCCTGAGCTCAAGAGATCCTCCTTCCTCAGCCTCCCAAGTAGCTGGGACCACAGATGCATGCCACCACACCGACTAAGTTTTTTTATTTTTGGTAGAGATAGCATTTCATCATGTTGTCCTTGCTTGTCTCGAACTCCTGGCCTCAAGTGATCTGTCCGTCTCAGCCTCCCAAAATGCTGAGATTACAGGTGTGAGCCACTGCACCCAGTCAGCTTTTTGAAGTTTTGATACAATAATTACCTGGAGTAAACAAAGTGGTGATGCAGGAATACCTGAATAGTGCAGAAGGCTTAAGGAAGTAGAATGTTAGAATAGATTTATTTTGTGATAACAGTGAACCCACCACCTGACCATATTCCTCAGAGGGGTCAAAGGACAGTTCCTTCACTCAGGCAGTAAGAAATGGCAATGATCAATGAAATGTTCTCTGAAGGCTAGAGTAGACAGAAAGACATGCTGCCATGCAATTGGACCTCCTAATATCAATGGAGAAAAGAGGGAAATTCAGGAATCGTAGAGGCCAAAAGCAACACTTAACCTTCAGAGGCAAGGCAGTCTTTGTCTCAGATGCTGATTTTTGGGAAACCCTCAGATAAGACAATGATAAAGGCAAAAACCAACTCATTTTAGTGGATTATTTTATTTTTATTGCTATATAATAATTGTACATATTGGGGGGGTACATGTGATATTTTGATACATGCATACAATGTGTAATGATCAAATAAGAGTATTTAGGATACCCATCACCTCAAACATTTATCATTTCTTTGTGTTGGGAACACATCACATTTTCTTTTCTAGCTATTTTGAAATATACAGTAAATTATTGTTAACTATGCAATATAGAATTACTTGCTACTTCACTTATTTCTTAGCACTTCCAACTTTAAATTCACTGCAAATGTTATGACCTAGAAAGGCCTACATATTTTCATTATGACAGTACAGCACTTCATCATTTAGTAAGTCTTTGTTTCTGGTTTCTTCTCCCTACCTCCCCATTTTTAATAATTGAAACCACTTTGCTTTTGATCATCCCAAGCACTTAAGTTACATAAGTCTTTCAGCTTCTGGATGAATAATTTATTTGTAATATTCATAACTACATATAAAATCAACAGCTCATTTGTTTCTATTAATGTAGCCATTTTGAAGTCTGTTCTTCCTCTCAGATTCTTTTGCCAATTTAATAGTGAAAAAATATATATAGAAATTGATTCAGTCTTAATGACTCCCACTTAATTCTTCAAACTGGAAAGTAGCTGGGTAAATGACTCACTATGGAACTGTTTTTTTACCATTACAAATGTTCTTCAGCTACTCTCAGTAAAATGCCTTTATAAAACACCTAATATGTGCCCAGTATAATGCTAATTTAAAAAGATCTCCTGGTCAGGCGTGGTGGCTCACACCTATAATCCCAGCACTTTGGGAGGCCAAGGCAGGTGGATCACCTGAGGTCAGGAGTTCGAGACCAGCCTGACCAGCATCGTGAAACCCCGTCTCTACTAAAACTACAAAAACGTTAGCTGGGCGTGATGGAGGGCACCTGTAGTTCCTGCTACTCAGGAAGCTCAAACAAGAGAATCTCTTGAACCCAGGAGGTAAGGGTTGCAGTGAGCCAAGATAGCGCCACTGACCTCCAGCCTGGGTGACACAGTGAAACTCCATTTCAAAAAACGAACGAACAAACAAACAACAACAATTACAGAAAAAACAAAAACTCCTATCCTTAACGCTACTCATGATTGGATATAAATTTTATATAGACATCCCCAAAGATATAAGTACTGAGATATGATCCCTGATAAAAGATAGTTACATACATTTGGTTCAACAAAAGTGTTTGATTATCTTTGCCCTGGCCTTAGGTAGGTCTATAAGAAAACTTTAAAGATAAACCAAAGGTAATAAGAAATAAGGTAACATACACTGGAAGGATAAACACTGGGAAAATTGAGCAAGGAGTGAAGTTTATCTTTAATCTCCCTCTTTCACTTTCTGTATCTTCTAGTATCTGAGATCCCTGCTATCTGTTAAAAGCCTATTGAGTGTTTCATTCCAGACCAGTCACCCCCTCAGTAAAGCTGTGTGTTAAGAACTTGGTGCCAAAGGATCTTGAAAACTGAGAGACCTTTAAACCCCAAAGCTATGATTCTGTAATGGGGTGATTTCAAGCATTGCTGGAAGTTAAAATTTTAGGGTAAAAAAGCATTATTCCTTATGATTTGCCAAGCACTTTTTATACCTAGAGGCAAAAGAGCCCTAAAATTACTTCTCCTCCAAACTTTCTTTGACACAGAAACTTAGAATTGTCCTGTTAAATCTTAACAGCTAATGGTGATCATCTGGTGGTTGTGTGGTTTTCTTATAAAACACAGCTTTTTAAGGATTGTTTGAGTTTTCCAGTGTGTCTTTCTTGCAAATATCCACTCTTATTTAGAACATAATCTTGGCAAGAAGCTGTGTGCCTATTTGCCTTGACTTGCTTGGACCAAACACAAGCAGTCAAAATAAATTTAAAAGATGAAAATGTTGGTTCATTTGAGGTATTTTTTTAAGGTCCTTGCATGTGTCCTAGAAACTAGGGTCTTTGACACTGTTTCATTTTGGAGGTCAAAGAAGAGAAAGCTCCAGGATCTGTCAAATTAGTTTTTAAAGGAATATGTGTAAGAAAGCTAGGGAAGGATTTTTTTCCCAGTAATATATACCATACCACATTTAAAATAAGGAGCAGTAAATGCATGGAGTAATATTTTATGTATACAGATGGATATATAAATTAGTACCTCCTATTTTAAATGGAATGCTTCCAAAAGTCTTCTGTTCTTCCTTCCTGGAACGAGCAGTTCAGAGAGGACATAGAGACTAATAGATGGAGTGTTTTATAAGGGATTTAAGCCCTGGGTGAATGGTTGGACTAACCGACCATTAAGACCATTTCCAAACCAGATGTTCTATGATTTTATGAAAACATATATAAAGCCTATTATCATGTTTCTTGGTTTCTTTTTCGAAATTCATTACATTAAGTTCACCAATAATTTTCCTAGCATGCTTCACATTGTCTCAAGCTATGATATAATGTTTAGTTGAGTTTTAGTTAAGAGACCATATGCATTTAAAAAAAAAGATATATACATAGTACCTAAAACTACCAGAAAAACAGTGATGACTGGAAATCTCACTTATTAACCTCTTTAGTAGAAACAATACATGGTACAAAGGGTTAAAGAAAGATAAGACGTCTGTGCTTATGGACAAAAGGGGCCACGCTAACCAAGAACCTTTTTATTTTTGAAAGACACGAAGTAAGTTTTATGACAGGGAGCCCATGAGTCTTAAAATCATGCTTTCTGACTCAAATCTAAATATCAGTATTGAATATTGTATTATAATGAATAACACTTGCACCACCTTGTTTGTTTCAAACAATGTGATGTTATCAAATACCACTCTCAATATGTCAACAAATAAAATTGGTCATACTTCAGTTACACAGAGAGTTAATATAAGTTCAATAACTGGCATATTTGTTATTAAATATGATTGTATTAACATGTCTTAGTGTTTCTGGACTGCAGCACAGCTAGGTGAATTGTCCTGCCTGACATTGAGCATCAAAAAGTCTTTTTACTTGCCACCCATTTTGCAAGGTCTCAGGGGACAGACGTTTTGCAAACTCTATGAAATCTTAATAACAGCCTAAAGGAGAGATTGCAAATGAAAATGAACAGCCACAGCCCCTTTAAACATGACTATATCACACGAATGCTATACATAGCAACTGAAAGCCAAATAATGGTTTGAACTGAACATGACTGGATGATTAAGGTCACCTTCGGCAGCTTTATAAGCAATTTCTTATTATAATGGTCTTCTGACATTTTTCTCCTATGACATAATTGTTGCAAGAGGTTGACATTCTCATTGGCTTATGGGAACATTTCCTTCTTTCTTTTGCCTTTTAGTCATGTGTCTGAACTTTTATTTGGTATTTTCTCTTTTGAGTGAATCCTAATATCAGTGAGATTCAATACAATAACTTTTCTCAAACTTGATTGAAGTTATTGGTGTTTTGTTCAAGTATTTGCTGCTTATTACTGGCTATATATTTTTTCTTTAAAAGTATAATTTTCTGTTTATTATGGAAACCTTGAAAAATATAAGAAAATGGTCACCATAATCTCATGATCCAATGAGCTAAAATACTATATTTTAAATTCTTTCAGAACCTGTTGTATGCATATATGCATATAAAAATGAAGTTTGACTTACTGCAAATAAGTTTGCCTTGCTTTTGCCTTTTTATGATTGATTATTTTATATATAACAAGAATATCATATACACGTGAGATATGTGAATAAGGATAATATAAATACCCCTGAACTCACAATCATGCTTGAGAGATGCAACATTTGAAGTTCCCGATGGGCCCCCTATATTGCCCTCTCCAACACTATCCCCTTCTTTATCCCACTCCCCAAATTGGACACTCCTCTCAATGTTGTAGTAACTACTCTGTCAATTTTCTTTATATTTTTACTGCACTGGCATGGTGACTCTCAAATAATGATATTGAACTTTCGGAAATCTTCTGCAACTTTTTTTCACTCAATATTTTGTTTATGAGAATCATCCATTTTGAAATATATGAACATTTCACTGTTACACAGTATTCCATATTGCAAATATACCATTTTTATTTGTTTCATATCAATAGATGTTTAAAAGCATTATTATGAACATTTCTCTATCAATGGATATTAAAAACAACAGTGGTGTGAACATTTTCATTCATATCTCTTAATGAAAATGTGCAAGTGTTTCCTTAGGGTCTAAATCTAAAGGACAATTAGTGGGTTGCAGGACATGCTCAAAATTCGACTTTATTAGATAAAAATATTTTACCAAAATGGTTCTACCAATTTATACTTTCCCTAGTAGCATAAAAGTTTTTCTGTTATATCTTGCTTTTATCACTTAATATGATTAGCTTTTTCTCAAGTTCTGATGGTCTTTCTCTAGGGTATCTCTACCTCATCAACATGTGAGTTTCCTCCACATGCCAAACCTTGAGTAGACTGCCTATAGGAGGCTCTAAGCAGGCTAATCAACATGGAGATACTCCAGAAATAGTTGAAAATAAGGCTTGTTACCAAATATATGAAATATTTTTGCTCTTACCTCTTTGTTCATTTGTCTCTTAGGATGTCTTTTGAGTACCATGCATACATATCCTCCATACACATATTCTTTAAATATAGCTTAAAAACCATAGCAGAGCAAATTGTCTTTCCTACTATGTATGTCCTTCTTTATCTTTCTTCATCTCTTTTCACTTTATAGCACTGGTAGCAACTGGCAAACAGTACAGAATATCAACATACAATTTTGGTTGTAAAACAATGGATAAAAATCTGTTTGTTCAATCAGAAGTAAGAGTGAAAAAAAAAATAAGGTTGACTCAGGGTCAGCATAGAAAATAGATGGCATGCTCTACTGGGAAAATTGAGGAAAGCTTAATAAGGGACATACTGGCAATTGTATGAGCAGGATTAAGGGGAGCTAACAAGGCACAACAGAGTCTCCAAACTAGCAACAGTGGGGAGCCATTACCACTACTTGGGCCTGAAGATAAAGCAGGAGAGAATGATTACTGGCATGGAGGAGGAGTAGCCTTCAGGAGAGAAATAGAACCCCTGTTAATTTTGTCAAGCAGGAAATGAACAAGGAAAATAAATATCTTCACCTCACACTCATTCTTGTTGATTTCCAGTAGATTTTTTTCCATTGGCTGCCCCCAGTTGAATGTCAGAGAACAAGGAAACTAATTTGATGCGATCCCTAAAAGCATAAAGCAGGGTGGAACAAGTTGGAGCGTAGATATAGAACTTCTAGGAAAGTAAACACATGGTGGTTAATTAATAAACATAGGTACTTTGGTTTTTCTCAGGTCTGATTTTGTATCTTTTTTTTCAGTATTGATAGGCAGATGATAATTAAAGATATTAGAAGCATGGACTTTAAAGTATTGCCTTGAAAAATGTCTTTGAATTTGTACAGGAGCTAAAAATCAGCTCTCAGCATAACTGCTCAGTCATTTTGTTTCACTTGACACATATGTGAGATTATGCATGTTATAATACGAACACTGGAATTAAAAATCAAGCCAAGGGGTATTGTTTGTTTCTTTTGTTTTGTTGGTTTGTTTGTTTTCAAATCAAAAGATAGCATCTTGAATTGCCCCATTATAATACGCTTTCATTCATGATGTTTGGATTATATGCATAGTAAGTTCTCTTTATAACCTAGCCTTAGTGATAAAGGATGAGTTTTATAGCATTTTAAAAATTTATCTTTTCAATTTTTATATCTTTCTCTATCACCAACAGTAGCCTAGTGTTTCCAGATGTCAGTGAAAGCCTTTAGTGGCTTTTCACAATAGTTATTTTTTAGATCCATTTCTTCTCCAGATATCTCTCCCTTCAAGAAAATGTGTCTAAAGAGCTCTGTGGAGGAAAGAACTCATGATACTAAAGGACTAAGAGAAACCACTGATTTTACCTTCTTTCTTGGATGCCATGCTTGTACAGTCTACAGAACTGTGAGCCAAATAAACCTGTTTTCTTTATAAATTACCCAGTCTCAGGAATTCCTTTATAGCAATGCAAAATGGACTAATACATCCTCCATCTTCTCATTATTTTTGTTGATTTTTAGATTCTTGACCCACTTAAGTTTTTTAAAACCAAAGCTGTGCCTGATTAAGCACAGAATAAACAAATATTGTTTACTGAGTTCAATCTAATGGAATCTAGGGATATAGGAGAACATGTCAATATCATCTCGATTTATTTCTTTACAGTTGTGATTCAGCCTCAATACAAATGAATCATATTTGTCAAGCTAAAATGATATTTTTCCATCATTTTTCTTTAGAATCTGTCTTTAATCTTGCCCCTTTTGTATATACTGTTTAAGTCTACTTTGTTTATATTTATTGGCCTTAGAGTGATATTGCTCCTAGATGTAATTGTGAATTAGGTGAAATTTGTTTTCAACTTTCCTGACCTTATATCCTTTTAGTAATTCATTTCCTCTTCCTCCTTACCACCCGGTGGTGTGCTGGTAAATATTTAACAACTAAATTTCAGGGGGAAAAAGGGTCCTGATTTACAGTATTTGTAGAGCTTCCAGTGTGATGTCTACTGGCTTGCAAAATTTCTGAAAATTTAACAGCTGGCTCTTGTGAATTGGTATGAGCCAGCTTCAACATACCACAAAACTTATTCACTACTTGAGGATTTAATGTGGCTCACACATACTGCCTACTCCCTGAATTCACCTTCCCTATGTCTGCTCTAATTCTATCTTCCAGGTAGTACACCATGTTCTTCCTCAGCAACTTACCTGCCATATGTCCATTTTTTTCTTCCTGACCATGTCAAGTAACTGACAAACCAAGCTTGGAAACTGACACAAGATGAGATGTTAATGAATGACAGATTCAGTGGGACAGCATATCCTCAAAAGGACATTTGTCAGAAAGAATGATGGTTTAGAAATAGCAGTGTTGAATACAGATTAGGGCTAGGCGATGGAAGGAATATTTGACAAAGAGTTTGAGGATATAGAAGAGTTTAACATGAAATAGGAGTTCCCAGAGAACACAATGAGATGATTTGAGAGGAAGGAGAAATATGGGAGTAAAGGTCAAGGTAGGCCTATATGGAGCAATGTGGGAATAAAAGCCTGGAAGAGTTTAAATGACCCAGGGATTTACAACCTGGGCAATGACCAAGGATAACATATATGTAAGTAAACATGGCAAGTTGAACTCATCTTAAGGCATCCAAAAGAATCAAATACAGCCATTCTGTGTTTAATTAGGAATAGATTA
Source organism: Macaca fascicularis (assembly GCF_037993035.2). Lineage (NCBI taxonomy): Eukaryota > Metazoa > Chordata > Mammalia > Primates > Cercopithecidae > Macaca > Macaca fascicularis. The sequence goes on along the minus strand of NC_088395.1, from coordinate 22,638,496 downwards.
GAGAATGTGAGCTATGCACCAGTATACTCACAAGAAATCAGCAATGAACTGGATTTTGTTTCTGAGGGAGTAGTAAATCAGGAGAATAAGCGACATGGCATTTTTTTTGGTTTTCGGGCATATCTGAGGAGGAAACAGGGTTGGCCTCCATGGGAGAACTTAAATTTGGTATAGAAATATATAGAGATTTATTATATGCTTCCTTGGAATAAGCTATATGTCCCATAATTTTTACTTAGTGGCCCAGTCTCTGCACATGGACACTAAATTGTCAACTGTTCTTTGTCCTTGAATTCAGCTCTTGCTGACTCTTGAGAGTTTTGCTCCACCTTCATCTCTTTTCTTTGTAGACTCCTTGTCTGATAATTTTCTCTTTGACTTTAAGACTTTCCTTATTAGGGAAATAAAGTGTCTTCATTTGATTGTATTTCGCAAGCTAGCAACAGCCCTGTGTGTTTCCTGTTGCTATTTTTTTAACACCCAGGGTCACAAGAAGGTTTTTATGCTATCTTTTTCCATTTCCTTTCCGCTCAATTCCTTGTTATTCTTTGAAACTCTACTTTGCTTCTTTAAGGTAGCTTATCTCTCTGAAATTTAAAAAAGCACCTTATTATTGAGAAATCAAATACCTATAACTCTGTAAATTTTTACCAAGATTTTCTGCTGACTTTGGCATTAATGCCCACTCCCTCTTATATACTCTTTGCTCATGTTCATAAAAAAGTGTTCTATCATTATTCTCTTTTGGTAAATTGAATGAATATTTAAAATCACTCCACTTTATCCTCTACTTTACTTATCTGAATATTTCCAATTCTTGATCAACAACTTTCCTACAATGATTAAACTTTAACCTCTGAGTTCAAGTGTTTTCCCCTTAATTCCCAATTCTATCTTCTCTCTTAAATTACATAGCTAAATACTTACTTACAGGAGGAAAATAGAGGAAACAGATATGCTAGATGTGGCTAGACTTCTAATTTTGTAGGTTTGCTTTGGAACCATGTAAATATTTTGCCTAATTGTAAAGAAATATTGATAATTTTAAAAGGTAATCCACAAATATCAAAAGAAAATGAAAGAAATGAATGTAACACTATTGGTAATCATTTTTAAATATTACTCAGAAATGGTCATGCATATGTTGTGGGATAAAGTTAATATTGATGTCATTGAGAACCCAGACATCTCTCGTGAGAGAGAGGAGAAACATGTGTAAGTTTGATGAGGTTAAATAATCTTCAGTCCCCGGTAAGAAAAGGAATCATGGCAGACGGGAGGCAGGACTAGATTGCAGCTCCAGACGGAGCACCTTGTGGAAGCTCACATTGTGAATTTCAGCTCCAGATCAACTGCAAGAACAAATCAGCAATCCCAAGAGGACCCACAGACCCTGTGAAGGAAGCAGACTGCTCCTTCAGGGCCTGGGAGACACCGCAAATACTGTGAATGCCCTAACTGCGGAAAAGGGAAAGGGAGGCCCTCGTCTCCCAAACACATACCCCCACTGCAGAAGCCAAAGGTTTGTCTGTGGGAGAAGTTTCTGACTTTACCTGGAGCTGAGTCAATTTACAGCCAAGTGAAATACAGCAGAACAAGAAGCAGCAGAAAGGACCTGGGAGTTCGCTGCATCCCCTAGCAGGCCATTCCTGCCTGGAACCACAGGAATCCATCAGGAGTGTGACCAGAGGAGCAGCGGCTAAAACTCCATGAGGAAGAAATCTCTAGCTGAACTTTGTAACAATATGAATGGGGCAAGAAGCCTCCTGGCCGGAACTCAGGGGAGGGCACAAATCTGGTGTGCAGGCTCCATAGGCGGAAGAAGAACCAAGCCCCTTTTTTCCCCTGCAGCTGGAAGGCGGGTAGCCCAGGGCAAGTTTTCAAGCCCATTGCACCTTGCCCCTAGAAACAGACTCGGCTGTTGGGGCAGGTACATGGTAGGAGTGCAAATGGCCCTTAGGTTTGTGTGGGAGCTGGGTGAAGCCTGTGACTGCCGGCTTTCCCCAACTTCCTGACAATCTACATGACTCAGCAGAGGCAGCCATAATCCTCCTAGGTACACAACTCTAGTGACCTGGGAATTTCACTCCCATCCCCTACAGCGGGCAGCAAGACCCACCCAAGGAGAGTCTGAGCTCAGACACGCCTACCCCCGCCCCCACCTGATGGTCCTCCCCTATCCACCCTGGTAGCAGAAGACAAAGGGCATATAATCTAGGGAGTTCTAGGGGCTCACCCACTGCCAGTCCCTCTCTGTACTGCTACAGCTGATGCTTTCCGGAAAGCACCACATCCTGGTAGGAGGCAAACCAGCACAAAAATAGAACATTAAACCACCAAAGCTAAGAACCCTCAGAGTCCATTGCACCCCACCCCCTGCCATCTCCACCAGAACAGGCACTGGTATCCATGGCTGAGAGATCTACAGATTGTTTGCATCACAGACAACCCCCAGTACCAGCCTGGAGCTGGGGAGACTTGCTGGGTGGCTAGACCCAAAGAGACAACAATCACTGCAGTTCAGCTCACAGGAAGCCACATTCATAGGAAAAGGGGGAGAGTACTACATCAAGGGAACACCCCATGAGGCAAAAGAATCTGAACAACAGCCTTCAGCCCTAGACCGTCCCCTCTGACAGAGCCTCCCAAATGAAAAGGAACCAGAAAACCAATCCTGGTAATATGACAAAACAAGGCTCTTCAACACCTCCCAAAAATCACACTAGTTCACCAGCAGTGGATCCAAACCAAGAAGAAATCCTCTATTTACCTGGAGAAGAATTCAGGAGGTTAGTTATTAAGCTAATCAGGGAGGGATGAGAAAGGCAAAGCCCAGTGCAAGGAAATCCAAAAAATGTTACAAGAAGTGAAGGGAGAAATATTCAAGGAAATAGATAGCTTAAAGAAAAACAATAAAAAATTCAGTAAAGTTTGGGCACACTTTTAGAAATGCAAAATCCTCTGGAAAGTCTCAGCAATAGAACTGAGCAAGTAGAAGAAAGAAATTCAGAGCTTGAAGAAAAGGTCTTTGAAGTAACCCAATCTGACAAAGAGAAAGGAAAAATAATATGAAAATATGAACAAAGCCTCCAAGAAGTCTGGAATTATGTTAAAAGACCAAACTTAAGAATAATCAGTGTTCCTGTGGAAGAAGAGAATTCTAAAAGCTTGGAAAACATATTCAGGGGAACAATTGAGGAAAACTTCTCTGGCCTTGCTAGAGACCTAGACATCCAAATACAAGAAGCACAAAGAACACCTGGAAAATTCATCGCAAAACATCTTCACCTAGGCATATTATCCTCAGGTTATCCAAAGTTAAAATGAGGGAAAGAATCTTAAAAGCTGTGGGACAGAAATACCAGGGAACCTATAAAGGAAAACTATCAAATTAACAGCAGATTTCTCAGCAGAAACCCTACAAGCTAGAAGGGATTGGGGTCCTATCTTCAGCTTCCTCAAACAAAACAATTATCAGCCAAGAACTTGTATCCAGCAAAACTAAGCATCATGTAAGAAGGAAAGATACAGTCATTTTCAGACAAACAAATGCTGAGAGAATTCGCTATTACCAAGCCACCACTGCAAGAACTGCTAAAAAGAGCGCTCAATCTTGAAACAAATCCTGGAAATACATCAAAATAGAACCTTTCTAAAGCATAAATCACACAGGATCTATAAAACAAAAAACATGTTAGAAGGCAAAAACAAAAAACAAAAACAAAGTACACAGGCAACAAAGAGGATGATGAATGCAAAAGAGGATGATGAATGCAATGGTACCTCACATTCCAATACTACATTGAATGTAAATGGCCTAAATTCTCCATTTAAAAGATACAGAACCACAGAATAGGTAAGAACTCACCAACCATCTGCTGCCTTGAGGAGACTCACCTAACACCTAAAAACTCACATAAAGTAAAGGGGTGGAAAAGGGCATTTCATGCAAATGGACACCAAAAGCGAGCAGGGACAGCTATTCTTACATCAGACAGAACAAATTTTAAAGCAACAGCAGTTAAAAGAGACAAAGACGGACATTATATCATGGTAAAAGGACTTGTCCAATAGGAAAATATCACAATTCTAAACATATACAGACTTAACACTGTAGCTCCCAAATTTATGAAACAATTGCTAATAGACCTAAGAAATGAGATAGACAGCAATACCATAATAGTGGGGGGACTTCAATACTCCATTGACAGCATTAGACAGAAAGTCAACAAAGAAACAATGGATTTAAATTATACCTTGGAACAAATGGACTTAACAGATAGATACAGAACATTTCATCCAACAACCACAGAATACACATTCTATTCAACAGCACATGGAATTCTCTCCAAGATAGACCATTTAATAGGCCATAAAATGAGCCTCAATAAATTTAAGAAAATTGAAATTTTCTTAAGAGAGAGTCAGCGAAGGGACATAGAGGTGGGGCCATTTTATAAGATTTGGGTAGGTAAAGGAAAATTACAGTCAAAGGGGGTTCTCTGCCGGGCAGGGGTGGGGTTCACAAGGTGCTCAGTGGCGGAGCTTTTTGAGCCAGGATGAACCAGGAGAAGGAATTTCACAAGGGAATGTCATCAGTTAAGGCAGGAACAGGCCATTTTCACTTCTTTTGTGGTGGAATGTCATCAGTTAAGGCAGGAAGAGGCCATCTGGATGTATACATGCAGGTCACAGGGGATGTGATGGCTTAGCTTGGGCTCAGAGGCCTGACATTCCTGCCTTCTTATATTAATAAGAAAAAATAAAACGAAATAGTGGTAAAGTGTTGGCGTGACAAAAATTTTTGGGAGTGGTATGGAGAGATAATGGGCGATGTTTCTCAGGGCTGCTTCGAGTGGGATTAGGGACGGTGTGGGAACCTAGAGTGGGAGAGATTAAGCTGAAGGAAGATTTTGTGGTAAGGGGTGATATTGTGGGGTTGTTAGAAGAAACATTTGTCTTATAGAATTATTGGTGATGGCCTGGATACGGTTTTGTATGAATTGAAAAACTGAAAGGAGTAAGAAAACGAGAAAAACAGGTATTAAAGGACTAATTGGGAGGACCCAGGACATTCAATTAGAGAGTGCCTAAGGAGGTTCAGCATAGCCCTGCCAGCAAAGATTATTTATTTACTTTAAGAGTTGAGAGTGGCAGTTTGGGGATAGCACCAGGAGATATCAGCTGTGATTACTTGGAGAAACAGTGTAAACTGGCAATGTAAACATGAGCAGGGCATTTATGAGTAGTTGAGAATGGTGAATAGGAGTATGACTAGAAAGAAGATAGTAGGGATGACATGTTTTTGGGGTGCAGTGAAGTTGCGCTGGTGTCTGGAATGAGACTGGGGCCTAATAAAAGGAGTGTCTATACAGGAGCTTAAATGAACTGTACCCTGTAGCATTCCAAGGACAGGCCCAAATTCTGAGAAGGGCATAAAAGTATTGTCCAGTCCTTTTTAAGGAAGTGGTAAAAGTATTGTCCAGTCCTTTTTAAGTTGGTGGCTGAGCTTGGTGAGGTGTGTTTTTAAAAGACCATTAGTCCGTTCTACCTTTCTTGAAGATTGAGGATGGTAAGGGATATAAAGGTTTCACTGAATACCAAGAGCCTGAAAAACTGCTTGGGTGATTTGAGTAACAAAGGCCGGTCTGTTATCGGACTGTATACAGGTGGGAATGCCAAACCGAGGAATTATGTCTGACAGAAGGGAAGAAATGACCACAGTGGCCTTCTCAGACCCTGTGGGAAAGGCCTCTACCCATCCAGTGAAAGTGTCTACCCAGACCAAGAGGTATTTTAGTTTCCTGACTCAAGGCATGTGAGTAAAGTCAATTTGCCAGTCTGGGCAGGGGAAATCCCCGAGCTTGATGTGTCGGAAAGGGAGGAGGCCTGAGAAATTCCTCAAGAGTAGTACAGTAGCAGATGGAACACTGAGAAGGGATTTCCTTGAGGATAGATTTCCATGATGGAAAGGAAATGAGAGGTTCTAAGAGGCAGGTTAGCGACTTGTAACCTACATGGAAGAGGTTATGAAATGACGACAGAATAGAATGCGCCTTTGAGGCTGGAACGAGATATTTTCCTTGGTCCAAGAACCATTTGCCTTGTGTGGGAAGAGATTGATAGGTAGAAGTTTCAGTGGGGGAGTAGGTGGGAGTGGCCAGATGAAAAGGAGAAAAACTGCCATGAGGGATAGAAGTTGGAACACTAGCTGCGTTTTTAGCTAACTTATCAGCATAAGCATTGTCCTGAGAGATGGGATCTGATGCCTTTTGATGGCTGTTTTTTTAGCTACCTTATCAGCATAAGTGTTGTCCTGAACGATGGGATCTGATGCCTTTTGATGGCCTTTGCAGTGAATGACTCCAGCTTGCTTTGAAAGTAAAGCAGCTTTGAGAAGCATTTTTATTAAAGAAGCATTAATGATGGAGGACCCTTGCATAGTGAGGAAATTTGTTTCCGCCCATATAACAGCATGGTGGTGCAGGATATGGAAGGCATATTTAGAGTCAGTATAAATATTGACGCGTAGTCATTTTGCGAGAGTGAGGGCCCAAGTTAAGGCACTGAGTTCGGCTTGCTGAGAGGTAGTGGCGGGGGGCAGAAAGTATATGCATCAGGTGTGAGAAAGAAAATAGATTTTGGAAGTTATAGGAACTGTACAGAGTGAATTGAGCATAGTTTGTGATTTTGAGAGCCTCTAAAAGTATTAGGGCGGTGGCAGCGGCCACATGCAGACATGAGGGTTAGGCTAAAACAGTAAGGTCAAGTTGTTTGGATGAAAAGGCTACAGGGCATGGTCCCAGCCCTTGTGTGAGAATTCTGATTGCACTAACCATGCCTACGAAGGAAAAGAGTTGTTTTTTAGAAGGGATTGGGGTTTGGGAGATTAGCCAGACATGATCAGCAGGGAGAGCACATGTGTTTTTATGAGAATTATGCCGAGGTAGGTAACAGATGAGGAAGAAATTTGGGCTTGACTGAAGTATTGGGGGCTGTCTGTTAAGCCTTGTGGCAGTACAGCCAGGTAATTTGCTGAGCCTGATGGGTGTCAGGGTCAGTCCAAGTGAAAGCGAAGAGAGGCTGGGATGAAGGGTGCAAAGGAATAGTAAAGAAAGCATGTTTGAGATCCAGAACAGAATAATGGGTTGTGGAGGGAGGTATTGAGGATAAGAGAGTATATGACTTTGGCACCACGGGGTGGATAGGCAAGACAATTTGGTTGATAAGGTGCAGATCCTGAACTAACGTGTAAGGCTTGTCTGGTTTTAGGACAGGTAAAATGGAGGAATTGTAAGGAGTGTTTATAGGTTTTAGAAGCCCATGCTGTAGCAGGTGAGTGATAATAGGCTTTAATCATTTTAAAGCATGCTGTGGGATGGGATATTGGCATTGAGCGGGGTAAGGGTGATTAAGTTTTAATGAGATGGTTAGAGGTGCATGATCCGTCACTAAGGAGGGAGTTGAGGCATCCTATACTTGTGGTTTAAGGTGGGGAAATACAAGGAAAGGATGTGAAGGAGGCTTTGAACTGGGGCAAAAGGCGGCAATGAGGTGTGGCTGTAGCCCAGGAATAGTCAGTGAAGCAGATAATTTGGTTAAAATGTCTTGGCCTAATAAGAGAACTGGGCGGGTGGGGATAACTAAAAAAGAGTGCATAAAAGAATGTTGTCCAAGTTGGCACCAGAGTTGGGGAGTTTTAAGAGGTTTAGAAGCTTGGCCATCAATACCCACAACAGTTATGGAGGCAAGGGAAACAAGCCCTTGAAAAGAAGGTAATGTGGAGTGGGTAGCCCCTATATGGATTAAACAGGGGATGGACCTACCCTCCACTGTAAGAGTTGCCTGAAGCTCGGCGTCCATGATGGTCCAGGGGGCTTCCGAGGTGATGGGACAGCGTCAGTCTTCAGCCACTAAGCCGAGAAGATCTGGGAAGGAGTCAGTCAGAGAGCCTTGGGCCAGAGTTCCAGGGGCTCTGGAAGTGGCTACCAGGTAAGTTGAACAGTCCGATTTTCAGTGGGGTCCCACACAGATGGGACATGGCATAGGAGGAATCCCGGGCTACGGGCATTCCTTGGCCCGGTGGCCAGATTTCCAGCACTTGTAGCAAGCTCCTGGGGGAGGAGGTTCTGGAGGAACCCCTGGCAGCTGCAGTTCAGGCATTTGGAGTTGTGTGCTGGAGATGTGGCTGGGGTTTCTCTCACAGTGGAGGCAAGGAATTGCAACTCAGAAATAAGTTGCTACTTGGCTGCCTCTACTCTATTATTGTACACCGTGAAGGCGAGGTTCATTAAGTCCTGTTGTGGGGTTTGAGGGCCGTAATTTAATTTTTGGAGCTTTATTTAATGTCGGGAGCAGATTGAGTAATAAAATAAAATACATGTTGAGAATAAGACGGCCTTCTGACCTTTACAGGGTCTAGGGCTGTAAAGCATCTCAGGGTTGCTGCCAAATGACCCATGAACTGGGCTGGGTTTTTATATTTGATGAAGAAGAGCCTAAACAGTATGTGATTTGGGATAAAGAAAAAGGAGCATTAACCTGACTATGCCTTTAGCTCCAGCCACCTTTTTAAGAGGAAAATGCTGGGCAGGTGGGGGAGTGCTTGTCATGGAACAAAACTGTAAGCCAGGCCGGGTGTGAGGAGGGGAGGTGATAAAAGGATTATAGGGTTGGGGAGTGGAGGCCGAGGAAGAACTGAGACCTAGCTAGGTGTCTAACTAAAATACATATGGATTAAATAATATGATTTTTGGATTTGTGTCAGTATAATCTAGGAAGAAGGAAGTAGATTCTGTTTTAGATGAAATAATACTAATAATGAAGTGATGGTTGTTGCATCTGGAAAATGAGTATGTGGGGGTTTTCTCTAAGTCGATCTATGAATTTAATGAAATCCACGTAAAAGCACAATTTTGTTCTGAAGTTAGCTAAGTTAGTTATAAAGTTTATTTAGAAAAAATACGTAAGAAAACTCTAAAAAACGTGCAATGAATAGTGTAAGGTAGACCACACTGGATATTAAGATACACTATAATGCCTCAATAATTATAATGGTTTGTTATTAGCACATGGAGAGGCAGACTAATAAAAGAGAAAAGAGAAATCCAGAAACAGCCCTAAATGCATATGGAAATGTAGATTTTTAAAAATAATGATTACATTTCAAGTCAGTGGGAAAATTGTCTTCTAATGTGTTATTGGCACCACAGAAAAACTACAATGAATATATCATTGGCTGAATTTCTCACACAATTCCAAATAGATCTGAGATCTAAAGTGCAAAAAAAAAAAAAAAAAACTGTTCAAGTAGTATAAGAAGTCATAGATGAATTCCTTATTTGCTTTGTCGTTTTATCTTTGTTTAGTTTTTGAAGTAAGGAGAATTTCCCATGGTAAATGCTGTGATGAGTCCCTCAGAACCCCTTACAAATGAAGAGCTTATTCTATCAGCTATTGGAAGTCCTCTGACCCACAGGTGGTAGTTACAAGGATTCCTAAAAAAAAAAGTCCAGCATCCTTGTTTCCGTCTCACAGATTGCTTCCTGGGGAATCTAACCTGTGGCATTTCCAATGATTAAAAATACAGAGGCAAGACCACACATGGTGGCTCACACGAGTAATTCCCATGCTTTGAGGGGCTGAGGTGGGAGGATCACTTGAGACCATGAGGTCAAGACCAGCCTGGGCAACATAGCAAGACTCAGTCTCATCAAAAATAAAATAAAATAATTAGTCAGGTGCAGTGTAGTGCCTGTTGTCCCAGCTACTCATGAGGCTTAGGCAGGAGGATTGCTAGAGCCCAGGATTTCAAGGCTGCTCCTGGGCTCTCTCAAAACAAAAGCAAAAGCAAGTAAGGGAAAAAAGACTGATAAATGTGATCATATATATAAACTTTTACATAGCAAAACCAAAATACCATAAGGAAAGTACATGCCAGGAAAATTACTTGAAAATAACATTGCAAATTTTATTTCTAACATTTAAAGAGGTGCTAACAATTGAGTCGAAAAGCACCAACAATCTGACTTTTAAAGAGGAAGAGATGAACAATACTTTACAGAAAAGAAATATAAATGACCCTTTTCTTGTGAAAAGTTACCAATTTCAATCATAATAATGGAGATATAATTAAAGCTACACTGAAATAATGTTTCTCACCTCTCTGCTTGGCAAAATCCAACATAGTCTGTTTGCCAGTCTGTGTGGAAACTGGGCTCTCATACGTTGCTGTTGATAATGATACAACGGCTATTGAAGAGAAGTCAACAATATCAGACAACACTGTTTATCCTTTAAGCTTTTGACCCAGCATTTCTGCCAAGATAGGAATCTATCCCAAAGATATACCGGCAAAAATATGGACTAATACATGCCCAGATTTGCTTGCAGCACTAACTGAAATAGCAAAAGTTAGTGCTGCAAGTTTGAGTTTGGCCATATCATTTAAAAGAAACAATGTGAAAATAAGCAAAAACTTTAAAAAATGAGTCTGAATGGGGCATGGAGGGAAGCTAGCGAGAAGACAAGACTAGAAGTTAGATCTCTATGCATGTCCCTTGCTCTGTAATTTTAAACCTGGGAGCCATATACACAAATATTTTTCATAATTATAAAACTCAGTTAAGTTGGAAAGAAAAAAATCAATCTCTAAAAATAAGAACCGAACAAGTGAGCCCAAATGTGTATCTAGCTGATGGCATAACCATGCTGAGAATTACTTCAAGTGACTTTAAGTACTTTGACCCTACATTACCACATAGATATGCCCAAAGGAAAAAATAATTACAAAAATATATTCTTTTACAGCTTTATTGAAGTGTGTTTGATATACAAATAACTACATATATTTGATGTATATAATTTGATGAGTTTGGATATATGCATACATCCATTACCTCAAAATGTTTCCTTGTGTCCCAAATAAATCTTAAACTGCATTCAGGAGTATTATTTTTAATAATAATTTTTGAATTGTTATTTCAAGACTATAGTGTATATATATAAAATAGTAGTAGAATAAAGAAACTAAATAAGTTTTGCTAATATAATTTAGGAAAGAAGATATTAAATAGAGTCATGCATTGCTTAACAATGGGAATACATTCTGAGAAATGCTTTGTTCAGCAATTTAGCCACTGTACAAACATCATGGTGTACTTATACAAACTTTGATGATACAGCTTACTACACACCTCGGCTTTATGGTGTAGCTTATTGCTCTTTGGCTACCAATCTGTGCAGCATGTTACTGTATTGAATATTGTAGGCAATTGTAACACAATGGTAAGTATGTATGTATCTCAACATATGAAAATATAGAAAGGATACAGTATAAAAATGGTACACATATATGGGGAAGTTACTATGAATGGAGCTTGCAGGACTGCAGGTTGTTCTGGGTGAGTGAGTGGTGAGTAAATGTGAAGACCTAGGACATTACTGTATACTACTGTAGATGTTGTAAATACTGTTCTCTTAGGCTTCACTAAATTTATTTTAAATTATTTTTCTGCAATAATAAACTAATCTTAGCTTACTGTGCCTTTTTTACTTTATAATCTTCAAGTTTTTTAAACTTGACTCCTTTTTAATAACATTTAGCTTAAAACACAAGCACATTATACAGCTGTACAAAAATATTTGTTTTATTTATTTATTTTTTACTTTTTAAGCTTCTAGACATTAGCCAATGCCTACAAGGGGTTTTCTGATGTTATCTTCTAGCGTCTTTATGGTTTCAGGTCTTAGATTTAAGTCTTTGATCCATCTTGATTTGATTTTTGTATAAGGTGAAAGATGAGGATCCAGTTTCATTCTCCTGCACGTGGCTTGCCATCTTAAAAACTAAGACGTGACCACACACGTTAGCCTAGGCCTACACAGGATCTGGATTATCAATATCACTGTCCTTCACTTCCACATCTTGTCCCACTTGAAGCTCTCCAGGGGCAATAACATATGTTGAGCTGTCATCTCCTATAATGACATTGCTTCCTTCTGGAACAACTCCTGAAGGACCTGCCTGAGGCTGTTTTACAGTTAACTTTCTTTTAATAAGTAGAAGGCACTCTAAAACAATGATTAAAAAATGTATAGGATAGTAAATATATAAACCAGTAGTATAGTTGTTTATGAATGTTGTCAAGTATTATGTACTGTACATAATTGTATTGCTAGACTTTCATATGACTGGCAGCACAGTAAGTTTGCTTACACCAACATCGCCACAAACAGGTGGGTAATGCATTGTCCATGGCATTAAGACACCTGACATCTCTATGTGATGAGAAATTTTCAGCTTCATCATAATTTTATGGGACCACTGTTATGTATGTGGTTCATCATTGACCTAAATGTCATTATGTAGCACATAATGTATAGGAAAAAAGATTCAGAACAATAAAATAAGTGATAATTAATAAGCCTGACAATTTTAAATTTAAGTCAAAAATACCTGTATGAACCTGTGATTTATTTTTATGCTTCACATTACAAGGCAAGAATGCCCACTCTCACCACTCCTATTCAACATAGTACTGGAAGTCCTGGCCAGAGCAGTCAGGCAAGAGAAAGAAATAAAAGGCATCCAAATAGGAAAAGAAGAAGTCAAAGTATCTCTCTTCGCAGATGATATGATTCTATACCTAGAAAACCCTAAAGACTTTGCCAAGTGGCTCCTGGACTTAACAAATTACTTCAGCAAAGTTTCAAGACACAAAATCAACGTACAAAAATCAGCAGCATTCCTTTGCACAAATAATATTCTAGCTTAGAACCAAATGAAGAACACAATCCCATTTACAATAGCCACAAAAAAATGAAGTACCTAGGAATACAGGTAACCAAGGGGGTGACAGGTCTCTACAAGGAGAACTACAAAGCACTCCTGAAAGAAATCAGAGATGACACAAACAAATGGAAAAACATTCCATGCTCATGGATTGGAAGAAGTAATATTGTTAAAATGGCCATACTGCCCAAAGCAATTTACAGATTTAATGTAATTCCTATTAAAATACCAACATCATTTTTTTTCACAGAAATAGAAAAAACTATTCTAAAATTCATACGGAATTAAAAAAGAGACTGAATAGCCAAAGCAATCCTAAGCAAAAAGAACAAAACTGTAGGCATCACATTACCCCATTTCAAACTATACTACACGGCTGAAGTAACAAAAACAGCATGATTCTAGTACAAAAGACAGACACACAGACCAATGGAACAGAATAGAGAGGCTGTAAATAAAGTCACAGACCTGCGGCCATCTAATCTTCAACAACGTTGACAAAAATGAGTAATGGGGACAGGACTCCCTATTCAATAAATGTGCTGGGATAATAAGCTAGCCGTATGCAAAAGAATGAAACTGGACCTCTACCCTTCACCATGTTCAAAAATTAACTAAAGATGGACTAAACATTTAAATGTAAGACCTCAAAGTATAAAAATCATAGAAGAAATTCAAGAAAATGCCCCGTTCACCATCAGCTTTGGCAAAGAATTTATGGCAAAGTGTCCAAAAAGAATTGCAAGAAAAACAAAAATTGACAAGTGGAACCTAATTAAACTAAAGTGCTTCTGCACAGCAAAAGGAACTATCAACAGAGCAAACAGACAACCTATAGAACCGGAGAAAATATTTGCAAACTATGCATCCCACAAAGGTCTGATATCCAGAATCCACAAGGAACTCAAATAAATCAACAAGCAAAAAACAAATACTTGAACTTAAAAATGAGGAAAGAAGATGAACAGACATTTCTCAAAAGAAGACATACAGGTGGCCAACAAACATGAAAAAATGCTCATCATCACTAATCATCAGAGAAATGCAAATCAAAACCACAATGAGATACCATCTCACACCAGTCAGAATGGTGATTATTAAAAAGTAAAAAAATAAAAATAACAGATGATGGCGAGGCTGTAGAGAAAAGGGGATACTTATACACTGCTGGTGGGAATGCAAATTAGTTCAGATACTGTGGAAAGCAGTTTGGAGATTTCTCAAAGAACTAAAATCAGAACTACCATTCATCCCAGCAATCTCATTGCTGAGTATATACCGAAAGGAAAATAAATCATTCTACCAAAAAGACACTTGCACTCATGTGTTCATCTCAGCACTATTCACAATAGCAAAGACATGGAATCAACCTAGGTGCCCATCATCAGTGGATTGGACAAAGAAAATGTGGTACATATACACCATGAAATAATACACAGCCATAAACAAGAATGAAATCACTTCCTTTGCAGCAACGTGGATGCAGCTGGAAGCCATTGCCCTACGCTAGTTAACTCAGGAACCGAAATCCAAATACCTCATGTTCTCGCTTACAGGTGGGAGCTAAAAACTGAGTACACATGAATGTAAAGATGGGAACAATACACACTGGGGACTATTATAGGTGAGAGAGAGGGAGGGCGGTAAGGGCTGAAAAACTACCTATTGGGTACTATGCTTACTACCTGGGTGATCGGATCATTTGTACTCCGAACCTCAGCATTATGCAATACACCCATATAACAAACCTATACATGTACCCTCTGAATCTGAAATAGAAGTTTTTTAGAAAAGAATTTCTTCTATGAAAAAAAGATAATATGAAAGTTTGTAAATGCCAAAAAATTAAAAGTGATCAAATTAAAAAGTTACCATTTTACAACACCTTTTGGAATAATGGATATAGGTAGAAATTATTGATCGATGCTAAAACTATTAGGTAAATGATGAGGAATTTTATAATGGATGAATCAGGTTTGCAAAATCTCAACCCACTTCCCAATATTAACATCAGAGAAATTGCCTCCCATATGATGCAACAAGAGACACAGCATCACCTATTAATATTCTCACCAAAGAGAAAAAAAAAGGTCTAAATGTAATCAGCCTCTAGAACCAACTACCAACTGGCAGAAAATATGAGTATAGATAAATATGTTAAATGAAACTAAAATGACACAATCAGTAAAATATAGAAGATAAGAAATTCTACAGGATAAATGGTGCCATTTCTTAAACAATTAAATGACATGTGCAAAAAAAAAGCTTGGGGGTGAGGGGAATTTTCATAGAAAAAAAAGAACTAAAAAAATATCAACCATGTGATGTGTGGACCTCATCTGAATCCCGATTTGAACAAATCCACTGGAAAATGTTTTTGGGACAATTGTGGAAATTTGAACATAAATTAGGTTTTAGATGTTATCATAAGGCTATTATTAGTTTTAGTAGGTGTGGTGATAATATTGTGATTCTATTTTAAAATATATGTATGAAAGATTCATAGTAAAATATCATAGAAAAATATCAAGAATTTGCTTCAAAATGTACAGGAAGAACAGGAGAAGGAGGAGAAAAAAAGTGAAGAAAAAGCAGCAGTAGCAACATAGGGCTAGAAGTGATTAAACAAAAATGACTATATGTTAATATGTTGATTTCTAGGAGGCTGCGTGAAGAGTGCATGGAGGTTAGTTCCACTCTGCTTCTATTGTCATGCAGTTTTAGCAATTTCTATAATAAGACAGTTTTAAAAGTGTATGACCTAAGTGAATGCTTGATGTTGTCAAAGGGTCCAGAACTTAATGAAGAGCAGGGGAGGGGTCTCTAGTACTCTTGATGTTTTCTCAGATGACCTTTTCTTTCTAGAGTGCTACTTCCCATGAGACTCTCTTCTGGAAGGTCCCCTGCTGCCAGGGGAACCATGCTGAGGACTCATACCCCTAGCCCTAATATTTATTTAAAATTATCCTCATTTATTTGCATTTATTTATAATTATCCTTAGTTGTACTTTGCTATTTTAATATACAGCTGTGTTGCTAGCATTAAATGCATTTTTGTCTTAGGATATTTCCAACTTACAATGAGTCTATCAGAATGTAGCCCCTTCATAAGTCAAGGAGCATCTGTATTAAATTGTATAGGTCTATCTTTTCTAGTAATATCTCTTATCTTAAAACATAATTACCTTGAAATAAAAACCTTAATTTATTATTTTCTATACCTTTAAAAATATTTGTTTTTTATAGATGTGTTTATGACTGTATCTTCTTTTCTAGCCTTGCATCTTAAATTTCAGGTTTTAAAATATCATTCCAAAGTCACTATTTTGTAGTTGAAGTTGTATAGCTCTTATTTTGACCTTTTATTTCCCTTTTTGTTTTAATTTTATCTTATATTGTTCTTAATTTCATTTTAATATATTGATCTTACATTTCCCGGTTATTATCTTATATGTTTGCCTTTTTAGCTACTGTAGTTTTCACTGCACTTTAAGAATTTTCTTTTTGGAATGCCCAGCAGACGTGGAGCCACAAGGCAAATGACACTGGAAAGAGCCCATGCTCCAAAAAGGAATTCTACAGGACTTTTCTTCATAGATATCCTTAGCTCCTTGGCACTCAGTAATAATAATAATGACAGATTCCCCCATTATGTTCAAGGATTTCTCCCCAAAACACTTTTTCTGTGCAACTCAGCAGCGAAGCTGTTAAGTCTTTCATGGCAAAAATTAATTCTCTGTGAGAATGGAATGCTTTTGGTCCTGAAAGCCTTCTGATGTTACTTGGCAACCAGCTCTTATATAAGGAACTACATGTTTCAAAATCTACAGTTTCCACCGTAAATCTGCAGGATATGGAAAAAATTATGCTATAAACCATAGAAATAGACAGGCAGTTATACCTGTGCAAATATTCATCGTATGTCTCCCCTAGTATGACCCTGGGGAGGAATCAGGAAATGTTGAATAACCTGAAAGATCTTCAAGCTGAATTCAAGGATCATGATAATTTTTCTGTTTTCACTGTATTATGTTGAATTAAAATAGACATAATAATTTATTATTCATGTTGTCATTTATTGTAGCTGATGTCTCATTATAAATCTGTAATTAGAAATCTATTCAATTATAGATGTTTGTAACCATCTTATGGAATCGCTTTTCTCAAATTTGCTATTCTGCTTTGCTATATCGTGGTTCCTTAACATAAACCCTCTTTTTGTTAATTTTATATTATTAGTGACTTATTTTGCTATAAATGACATATAGAATTTACATAGGAGGAACAAGAAATATAACAAAATATGCTTAATCAATTTGGTTCTTAAAATCATATGTAATAAGAGTACACCTTGTAGGCAGAATAAAACAGTACATTAGAGCAACCAAATTTTATTCTAAACTTTCTACAGGTTTTCAGAAAATCAGATGCTCTGAAGAAAAAGCTTATGCTATGGTATTTCTTTGTGATTAGGGCTTAATTATGTTTTATAAGTACCTTTTGTTGATAAAATGGTTCATAGGGCATTTCAAAAATGACTATAGGAAAACAGACAAACTTTTAAGAGCTTAGGGTGCTTCCCTGATATTACACCAAAGAAGAATTCAAGGATATTTTTTGGAATAGAAATCTAATGAAGTTTTAACTAAAATATACATTGAAATGTACAAAACATCTCAATTAATTTAGTCTTTTGTTTTGAAGCCTGATCATTCTAACAGAAAAAGATTTCAACACTACTGGTTTTTATTGTGGCCTGCCCTTTTGATCATCTTGTTAATACTCAAAGACATTAGCGTCACATGGTAACCTTGGAAGATAAATGCTCCTCTATAAATCTATATCCTTGTTTCACACCTTGAATGAAGCACAGATGCTATACTTTGCTTTCTTTTTTTTCTGTTTTAGAAAAGAATCAATCCTAGAGAAAAGTTATGCAAGCCTTTAAATTGTTGATATCCTATGAATCAAAAATTCTGCTTCTGGGAATGTATTGTTATAAAATAATTGGACAAGTGTGTGAATATATGTGCACGATTGCAATGTATATTATTATAAACATACTTATGTATTATGGCATCCTTTATAATGCAAAAAATGGAAAATATTATCCATCAAAAGAGAATTGTTAAATTAATTAAGGTAACCCATACAATGATATATAATGCAGTAATTGTAAATAATGATATAAATGCATATTTAGTGGTAAGGAAAGAAGTTCACTGTAGAATATAATGTACAAAAGCAGATGACAAATGGTATCTATAGAATAATACCATGCTTTTGTCTGTGTACATGTATTTGTGTGTTTGTGTACTGTATACACACATATATGTATAAATTATTGAAGCAAAATGTTAAGGGTTTCTGTAAACTCTATGGGGATAGAACATTTTTTTTCTTTTTTAAAAGTATTTATTTATTTATTTATTTTTAGAGGTGTGCTTTCACCATGTTGGGCAGGCTGGCCTCGAACTCCTGATGTCAAGTGATCTGCCCTCCTCTGCCTTCCAAAGTGCTGGCATTATAGGTGTGAGCCACCGCATCCAGTCAGGGACAGAACATTTTGTATGTTTTGTTTACTGCTGAATCTCCAAAGCCTACAACACTGTCAGGCACATAAAACACATTCAATAGTTATTTATAGCATTAATGAGTAAATGGCTATATCTAAATGTGGAATTGCAAATTATTTTTTTGCTTCTTAATTTTAAAGTATGGCCTAATGTTCATTAATTACTTCCTCAGTAAAAGTCCACTATTTTTTATGTTGTTTCATGTTGAGAAAAAATAGCGTTGCTGTTAGCCAGGCACAGTGACTCACGCCTATAATCCCAGCACTTTGGGAGGCAGAGGTGGGAGAATTGCTTGAGCCTAGGAATTCAAGACCAGCCTGGGCAATGTCGTGAAACCCCCGTCTCTACAAAAACTACACAAATTAGTCAGGTGTGGTGTCATGTACCCGTAGTCCCGGACACTGGGGAGGCTGAAACAGGAGGTTCACTCGAGCCAAGGAGGTCGAGGCTGCAGTGAGCCATGACTGCGCTACTGCACCCCAGCTTCGGTGGCCTTGTCTCAAAGAGTGAGACCTTGTCTCAAAAAAAAGAAAAAAAAAAAGATTGCTATTAATCTTTTTCAGATGTCTCAAATGTGGTCAAAAATGTTTTAATAGAAACAAATTACAAGCAAAGTCAAAACTATTCCATAAATGATATGTCACACAAGTTTTAGAATGTTTACCTTCTGAAGGATATATTACACTCATTTTACACTCCTGATATTGTTGATATTTTAATTTTTGGAATGAATGTATCTGTTGGCAATTCACTGGCTTTTTATGTAAAAAATATTTGTAAAAGGTAAAAGTTTTCATGCTCTTGATATTGTTGAGTAATTCAAATCAATACTTCCTAACAACTCAACTTTCTCATAGGCCTTAATTTTATGTGGCATCTCAGACTTAGAGCATGCATCATTACTCTTTTAACATCTACTGTAATTGTGCTTTTAATGTTGTAGGCTTTACATAGAGACCCAGATCTGTTGACAGAGCAAAGGAACTACAAATCCTGTCCTGTCTACTTTGTCACCCTAGCTGCTTGGTAAATTAGGTTCAGGTTTGCAACAGGGTAATATCATTGCCAAAGTTCGCAACAGGGTAATATCATTGCCAAAGTTCTTTAATCCTGAGCTTTAACATCGGTGGAATGTAAATATTTTCAATGCACCAGAACACAAAGTTTGCCTCTTTTTTTCTGAAGTAATGTGCTTGTTGCAGTGTTCTGTTCTGAAACAGCTCTGACATAGTGTAAACCCTTTTGCTTATAAATGCCTTTTAGACTTCTTCAGTGAAGGGAGGGATGCCAGAATTGGGGGCCTCAAATTTGCTTGTAATTTCCAATACCCAACAATATTACTGAGCTTGGATTATTAAATATTAAGTGGAATTTTAAATATTAGCAAGGTCTATCTAAAATCCTCCCCAAACCCATGTATTTTAATCACTGAAGAGCCCAAAGCTCTCTAATTCCTGAAGGCATGCAACTCTGCAGTAAGGCCTCAAGATGTATGAGAGTAAAGGAGTTTCAGGGTATGAGCCATTTTATTTAATGTTCAGATACAGACTGAGGAAGCAAACTTGCAGCATATTTTGAATTTAGAACTTCCCAGGGAAGTAAATACGTAAATTCCTGAGTTTGCTCATGAGAAAAAATTTCAAAAAATGATTCAAGATACTGTCATGAAAGAAAAATTAATGGAGGAAAGTTGTATCTGATCACTGAAGCGTGGTTATAGAATAAAACCATGCATAGATTAGGTACTCCAAAAAGAGACTCATAAATGTATAAAATCCAGAGGAGATTCATGTAGTTTTAGGGATAGTGTTTTCTTCAGAGTAATATCATCCTTTAAGCTTAGAATTATTAAGCTATAATTTGCATAGAGTAAAATTCATCCTTTTCAGGCATACGGCTCAATGAGTTTTGACAAACATATTCATTTATGTAACCAACACAACATTCAAGATAACTGAGTATTTCTACCATTCCAAGAAGTTCCCTTATGTTCTTTTGTACTCAGTTCCTTCCTCCCATATGCAGTTCCAGGCAACTACTGATCCGATTTCTGTCTGTATAACTTTACCTCTACCAAAATTTTATAGAAAAGGAATCATAGTTATATATCATTTTGTATTTTCATTTAGTGCAAGGATGTTGAGATCCACCCATGTTATTGCATGTATCAGCTGTTCATTCCTTTTTATTGCTGAGTATTTTTCAATTGTATGGATATTTCCATTCACTAATTGCTGAGCATTATTCTACTCTATGCTTGTATCCATTCACCAATTGATGGACATCTGAGTCATTTCCAACATCTGGCAATTAAGAGTAAAGATACTATACACGTTCCCATACAAGTAGATACATGTTTTCATTTCTCTGGGAAAATACCTAGGGATGGGATCTGCATTCCTACCGGTAAACTGTGGGAATTCTAGTTACTCTACATCTAGCCAAGTCTAGTTGGTCGACATCCTTACCAGCACTTTGCATTGTCAGTTTTTATTGTCTTTTGTTTTAATTTTAGCCATTCTAATATGGCCATGTGGTATTTTATTGTGGTTGTATTTCCCCAGTGACTTACAATGTTCAGCATCATGCATATGCTTATTTATTATTTGCATATCTTCTTTGATAAAATGTTTATTGAAATTTTTTGACCATTTAAAAAAATCAAGTTATTTGAAGTCCTTTATCAGACAAGTGTTTGAAAATATTCTCTCAGTCTGTGCCTTCTCTTTTCATTCTCTTAATTGCGTCTCTCAAAGAGCAGACATTTTAAATTTTTATGAAGTCCAATTTTTATTTTATAGTTTGTGATTTTTATATCCTATATAGCACATCTTTGCTTAACCCAAGAACACAAAAATATCTTTTATATTTTCATCTAGAAGTGTCATACTTTAAACTGTTACATTTAGGTCTATTATTCATTTAGAGTTAATTTTTGCATGTTGTATAAAGATAAAATCGATGTTCCCCTCCCTTCCTTCTTTCGTTCCTTCCTTCATTCCTTTTTCTCTTTTTTCTTTCCTTCCTTCCTTCCTTCTTTCTCTTTCTCTCTCTCTTTCCTTTCTTCCTTCTCTCTTTTCTCTTTTTTTTCTTTCTCCTTCCTTCCTTCCTTCCTTCCTTCCTTCCTTCCTTCCTTCCTTCCTTCCTTCCTTCCTTCCTTTTGTCCCAATACCATTTGTCCGCTTGTTGAGAGTACTCTCTTTCCATTGAATTACCTTTGTGCCTTTGTTCAAAATCAATTTGCCAATATCCACACATTTATGTACAGATGTATTTCTGAACTGTCTATTGATCTATATGTCTAGCCTTGGACCAGTGCCACATGCCTTGCTGTCACTTTATTGTAAATTGTGAAATTAGGTAGTATAAATCCTTCAACTTTGTTCTTCTTCTACAAAGTTGTTTGTACTTTTCTGATTCTTTGTTTTTTCCACACATTATTTTTATATTGTAAAATTCAAATAATTAAATGATGTATAAGCTATAGAGACCCATGGGTTTTAAGGAGCAAAGCAAACTGGGAAATATATTTGTATGTATAAAATAAAATGCATTTAATCTTATTAAACTCATTGAGGGGTTATTGGGAAGAAAGAAAACTGTAAAAGAAAGAACACATATACAAAAATGAAGGTAATATAACCTCGCGGACCACAATTACTGTCATTAGATCCCAAATGTAATTGAAATAGCCTTACTAGTAAGTTAATATCATAACCTGCTTCTATTTTGTTAAATATTTTTTAGAAATAAGTTCCAATGCAGTTTGAGGAACTGGAATTTTTAGATCTATAGTTACTGACAATATGAGACGTACTTTCCTTTCTATCTTGTCTTCTTGTTTCTGTTAATGAAAGTAAATGTATAGCAGTCTCCCTTTCTGCACAGGGGATAAGTTCAAAGACCCCCAGTGGATGTCTGAAACCATGGATAGTACGAAACCCTATATAGTCTATAATTTTTTTCATACATACATACCTATGATAAATTTTAATTTATAAATTAGGTACAGTAAGATGTTAACACTAATAATAAAATAGAACAATTATAACAATATGCCAGCATCACTACTTTTGTACTTTGTGGTAATTATTAAATAAATTAAGAATTACTGGGACACAAGCACTGCAATAATACTGCAGCAGTCAGTCTGATAACCAAGATAGCTACTAAGTGACCAACAGGTGAAGAGTGTATACAGTGTGAATATTCTGGACAAAAGGATGTTTTACATTCCTGGTGGGACAGAGTGGGATGCCTAAAGATTTGACACATGACTCAGGATGTTACTCAGAATGGCACATCATTTAAACCTTATGAACTATTTATTTCTGGAATTTTACATCTAATATTTTCTGGCCCTCAGTTGTCCGCGGATAACTGAAACCATGAGAAGTGAAACCACAGATAGCAGTGGAGTACCATATAGATTTGAAAATATATTTGAAATATTCAAATTATTCACATTTTTTACCTAGTTTTCCCCTGCCTTCCCACCGCCAGCCCTCCAGCAGTGATACCATCTCAGGCTTGTACCTAAGACTCATACTTCCTTTCCCACACCAGGACCAGAGGTGGTGGCGGTGGCAGGGGCTGGTCCTCCCACCCTACCAGCTTCCCTGCTCCCTGCTTCCTCCCTCTCTCCCCACTGGAACCATCACCCTTTTAAAATCATTTGTGATGTACAATCAATAGAATACTCATTTGCTTATTCATTAATCTGTTTTTAGAAATTTGAGTTGTTTCCATATCTTGGCTATTGTGAGTAATGCTGCAATGAACATAGGAGTGCAGATTATCTCTTGGAGATCCTGATTTCAGTTCTTTTGGGTATATACAAAGAGGTGGGATTGATGGATCATCAGCAGTAGTTCTATTTGTGAGGAACCTCCATAGTGTTTTTCATGGACCATTTTGCGTTCTCACCAACGATATACAAGTATTCCAATTTCTCCACATTCTGACCAACATTTATATTTTGTTTTTGTTTTTTTCTTTATTCATTTTTACAATAGCCATCCCTACAGGTGTGAGGTGATATCTCATTGTAGTTTTGATTTGCATTTCCCTGATGATTAGTGATGCTAAGCCCTTTTTCATATACTTGGTGCTCATGTTTTTCCTCTTTGAAGAAATGTCTATTCCAGTCCTTTGCCTTCCTTTAGTCTTTTTCAATTTATAATTGACACATAATTGTACATATTTATGAGGTAAAGTGTGATGTTTGAAAGCATGTATACAATGTATAATGATGAAATCAGGGTGATTATGATATCCATCACTTTAAACATCTATCATTGTACTGATAGCATTCAAACTCTTCTCCTCTAGCTAACTTGAAATATACATTACATTGTTATTTGGTATAGTCACTCTACTGTGTAATAGAACATCAGACCCTATTCCTCTCATCTTACTAACTTTGTACCAATTTACCAACCTCTCCCAATTCCCCACTCCCTGCTACCCTCCTCAGCCTTTAATAACCACTATTTTACTCTCTATTTTTATGAAGTTAACTTTTTTAGATTCCACATGAGTGAGATCACATAGTATTTGTCTTTCTGTGGCTTGACTTATTTAACTTAACATAATGCCCTCCATATTCATCCATGTTCCTACAAATGACAGCATTTCATCCTATTTTATGGCTGAATAGTATTCCACCATATATTAATAATATATATATATTCCACTATATACCATATATACATATATATTCCACTATATATTCTACCATACATACATTATATATTCCATCATATATGTATATTGAATTATATATAACAGAAAAGTTGAAATTTTAATAAAAGAAAATGTTTTATATACATATATACACACATACATACTATATATACATATATTCTACCATATATAGTGGGATATATCTATGGTAGAATATGTATCTATAGATTTATAAGTATATAGTGGAATATATCTATGGAAGAATAGGTATATATAGATATATAAGTATATATATAGTGTGTATATATAATATATATAACATTTTCATTTATTAAAATTTCAATTTTTATGTTAGACACAGAGGGTACATGTGCAGGTTTGTTACATGGGTGTACTGTACTCAGGTAGTGAGCATTGTACCCAATAGGTAGTTTTTCAACCCATGCCCTCATCCCTTTCTTCCCCCTCTAGTACTCCACAGCGTCTTTTGTTCCCATGTTTATGTCCATGTGGCACACAACATTTTGTTTATCCGCTCATCTGTGCATGGATACCCATGTCGGTTGATTCCATATCTTGGGTATTGTGAATAGTGCTGAAATAAATATGGGAGTGCAAATACCTCTTCGTCATACTGATTGAAGGTCTTTTGTATATATACCCAGTAATGGGATTGCTGGGTCACAGGGTAGTTCTATTTTTAAATTTTTAAGGAATCTCCACACTGAGGCTGTATTAATTTACATTCCCACCAATGGTGCATAAGAGTTTACCTTTCTCCACATCCTCACCAGCATTTATTATGTCTGTCTTTTTCATAATAACCACTGAAACTGGGGCGTGGGGTGATATCTCATTGTGGTTTCATTCACATTTCCTCAATGATTAGTGATGTTGAACATCTTTTCATATATCTGTTTACCATTTGTATATATCTTCTTTAGATAAATGTCTATTCAGGTCTTTTGTCCATTTTCAGTTGCATTATTTGTTTTTTTTGTTTTGTTTTGTTTTTGTTTTTTGCTGTCATTTCAGTTATTCTGGGATTGACCTCTTGTCACATGCATAGTTCGCAAATACTTTATCTCATTCTGTAGGTTATCTCTTTACTCTATTGCTTGTTTTCTTTGCTGCTTTGGCATTTTTTAACCAGGTAATTTGAGGGATTTTTGCTGTTTAATTGTAGGAGTTTCTTATATATTTTGGATATTCACCCATTGTCAGATAATTTGTAAATAGTTTCTCCCATTCTTCATGTTATCTCTTCACTCTGTTGATTTTTTTTCTATACAGAAGCATTTTAGTCTGATTTTGTCTCACTTGTCTATTTTTGCTTTTGATACTTATGCTTTTAGTGTTATATCCAAGAAATCACTGCTAAGACTAGTATCAAAAATGTTTGCTTCTATGTTTTTTTCTAAGAGTTTTACAATTTTCATTATACCTCAATAAAGCTGTTTTTAAAAATAGAATACTCTTTTGATGCATGCTTCATGAAAGCATTGTCACTTTGTACTGTGATCTAGATCACTGGTCACCAAACCAGTGAGTACAGGCCCAATCCAGACTGGTCCTGTTTTTATAATTAAAATTTTATTGGGACTTGTTCATACTGATTTGTTTGTATATAGTCTTTGGCTAATTCTCATGCCACAGTGGCAGAGGTGAGTAGTTAAGACAGAACCACATGGCTCACGAAGCCTAGAATAGTTACTATCTAGCCCTTTTCCCAAATGGATTTTTGGAGAAGATTCGAGGTTAAATAAGGGCAAGGAGATTGAAGAATTATTTTGGGAAGAAATGTGTGTGTCTGCATGTTGTTTACCAAGAACAGACATAAAGGTTGAAAAAGTCTGTGGGGCCAAGCTCTAGAGAGCTGTGAACCTAAGATTAAGGGACTTGGATTCTATTATAAAGACAATTAGCACATACTGAAAGTTTCTGAGTGGTAAATTAACATAATCAAACATGAGATTATAAAAGAAAGAGCTTTCTGAAATATGAACAGAGAAATAAAAGTATGCTATTATCATAGTCTTGATGAGTCATGATAGAGACAGCAAGAATATTAAAGATATTTTCTAGATGGAATTGACAGAATTTGATGGCTGATTCGCTGTGAGGGTAAGAAAGGAGGAGGTGATGCTAATTTCGACACTTAAGACTAGAAATATCATTAATTGAGACTATGGGACTTTTGGACATGTTGTTGAGTTTGAGGTACCTGTAAGAATTCTACCTGAAACTCTCCATTAGGCAGCTGGAACCAGGGGTGTGGAGCACAGCCAAATATCAGCTCTCCTATTAATGGTACTAATTATAGTACCACTGATGTCTTCATTTTAAGCCTGCATTTTGCTGTACAGATTGATGTAGGTCACAGCATTGCATTTATTGTTAATAGCAAAATGAGAAATATAGTAAAAACTGCAGTGCTGACTCAAAAATTGGAACAGGTTGACCACCTGCAGGGATATTACCACTGGACTAAAACAAAAAATAAAGGCAAACATTGCCTTATATGTAACATTTCAATTCCTAATACTGGTTATTGTTAATTTTGTTGTTCTGTTTTGAAGGAGATGATCTATCTATCCTTCATGACTAACAATGTAAAGGGAGATTCTTGATTATACAGAGGATAGGAAAGTAATTGGGAAATTATTTATATTTCAAAAGCACTTCAAGTTATGACCATGTGTCCTATTTTATTATGAGGCCAGATGTCATAATTTCTTATATTTTATTAGTGTATGCACAAAGAAAGAGCTGGTTTTGTCTTGTCTATTATTTTTTCAAGTAGCAGGTATTCAAAAACTGCTTGTTAAATGAATTAATGAAACATTTTAGTAGTTCCATAGCGAAGAAGTGCGCTGTATAGTCAACATCATACCAGTTATTTTCAAAAATACACAAGCAGAATGATACAGCAACTTAAGAACCATACTGGAAAAAGGCAAGTCATACACACATATGCTATTTGGAAAATAGTATACAAGCAATATAAAATTAAATTAAAATATATAATGCATACAGTAAGTGCTATAGGATCTTAGAGAAGAGAGAGATGAGGTTGGGCTAAAAATTTTGGGGAACGCTTTATTATGGAGGTAGGATTTCAGTTTTTAAAATATGTGGAGACAAAGGTGTGGGAAGGAACAAATATGTAGACTCTATGTCGTGGAGTAATGGCTTAGATACAACAGATACAGGAATGAGCCTATGTAGCATCTTGAATACTGAGGAACAATATAGATCTGTGGTTTTGTCTTGCTAGCTTGACTGGCTCAGAAGTTACATATAGGAGCAGGATATGTATGTAGTAGAGGTGGTTATGGTCTGACAGCATAAGGAAGTAGTTTATGCAGTCCTTGGAAATATATCTGAGCATTCTAAATTTTAATATAGAGCATTGAAGAGGAAATGAGACTAGAATTTGAGGAGAGGTTCAAGAAATACTGACTTTGTGGTACCTTAGACTGACTAATGTATTAAAGCATCAAATAGGATCATTAAATAGGACCAATACTGTATTTTTTATAAAGCAGAAAATGGCACAAATATGTTATTGTCAAATTAAAATAAATTAGGATTAGAAAATGGGATGCATACACACGCACACAAATCCTATTCACATGTACTAGGGATTGATATGGGTACATATTTATCATGGAATGTTTTGGTGCTAAAGTATTTAAAGTGCCTGACATGGAGTAGTCACAGTAGTTGTTGGATCCTACTCTCTTCACTCTCTGTCCTTGTGCTCTATTCCTGATTCACTCAGAATTACTGTTGTCCCTAGTAATAAATTATAGTTTTAAAATTTACCAGTGGTTTGATTAAAGAGATAAAAGTCTTCTATAATCAGCTTATTAACACTCTCTGTAACTGACACTAAGAATCTCTGTATTGTTTTTCTTATAAACACAATCTATTCTCCTTGGTTGATAGTTCTGTGAGGACCCTTTATTCTAGTGGTTTTTAGCAACTGGTATAAATTCAGTGTCAAAAGTGCAAAGGATTTTTAAGCTCCATATAATGTTATTGTTAAAGTTTTAATTTGAATCAATTTAATTCTCTTGTCAGTTGTCACACCCTATTAAAGTTGTGCCTCATCACATGCTGATTAAGCAAATTAAGTCCGAGGTACAAGATGATGTGGCTTCTTGGGAAAGGCTATCCATAGGTCTGGATTCCAGCTATTTTGAGCTCATTGATCATTAATTTTTATATCTTCTAGGAATGCAGAATAGCACTCTCTGAACATCAAAGCTTTGTAAATGGTGTCAGCATTTTACAGCTCTCTTGAGAAACCATGAAAGCCACTATGTTTAATGATAGAAGATTTCTTTTTTTCTCCTTGGTTGTTCTTAGTGTTCTTGTGGTGTTAGTTTGCAGTATATTCGTTTGCATTAACCTTTCCAACCTTACAGAATAATTGTTTAAGACCTAAGTCAGATCACGGCATTCTTCAAATCCATCCAGTGACTTGCCCTTTGTCTCAGTAAGGGTACTTAAAATGACCTACAAGTCCCCACATGATTTAGTCTCTCACTTCCATTCTGACTCCATCATCTATTTCTCTCATCTTCCTTCATACTAATGTAGTTACACTGGGCTTAACAGCTTTTGAAAATGGCCAGGTATCCTTCTGTCTCTGAGCCTTTGCTCTTGCCCCATCCAACTACCTGAAATGTTTTACTCCTAGCTGTTCAAACGACTTACACGCACTGCCTCACTTCCTTCCATCCTTTACTCAGGCATCATCTTCTCATTGACAATTGCTCTGAACACATATCTAAAATTTCATCTTCCAATCCTTGACACTTCCTGCCTCTCTTTCTTGCTTTATTTTTCTTCTAATCCTTGATCACTGTCTTACAGGCTATATATTTTACCAATGTATTTTCTGCCTCTCTTCAATTAGAATACAAACTCCATGACAGAAGAGACTTTTGTCTATCTTGTTCACTTCTAAATACATAATCTCCATAATGGTACTTGATACAAAGTGGGATCTCAGTACATATTTGCTGAATGAATGAATTTTAATTTACTCTGTCTGTATACATTTTACTGTATACAACTCTTTCTTCCCTCTCTCCATCTTCCCTCCCTTCTTTCTTTCTTTATATGTGGGTCTGTAGAATAAGTAGGTCCTCAGGTCCTTCTGAGTTTTGTCAAGGTTATCAATTTCCCATGGACTCTCAGAGATAACCCAAAGGAAATGACAACTGTGTTGATTAAGCCAGAGGGAATTCCCTACCCTGGTCTTGTAGATGTCTGGTTTTAGAAGGACGGATGCTATGGATTTTCTTAAGTAAAGGCATTGTCAGTTTTTTTGGAGTATGTATGAGATCAGTCCACTACTTGTGTACAAAGGGTGGGGTCTCATGACCTGTCCATTTATTCATCATTGTATCTCCAATGCTTTGTACAAAGTCTGAAAGTTACCAAGTATTTTTAAAGTATTTGATGAAAGAAAGCTAAGATCATTCATTCTTCCTATTCCGACAGACCTATCAATCTTCTATGCAAGACTACCTTCCTCACCTGAAACAAACAGAATGGGAGTGGTTGGCAGCCATGTTGAAATTCCATCCTTGGTATTTACTTTGAGCAAGTAGTCAAGGAGTACAACTAACTCCCTGTGACGGTGTAAAATGCCCCCTCCCACACCTTTTTTTTTTTTTTTTTTTTTTTTTTTAAGACGAGGTCTCCCTCTATTGCCTAGGCTGAGTGTAGTGGTGTGATGTCAGCTCACTGCAATCTCCAGCTCCCGGGTTCAAGTGATTCTTCTGCCTCAGCCTCCTGAATAGCTAGGATGACCACGCCCATCTAACTTTTGTATTTTTAGTAGAGTCGGGGTTTCACCATGTTGTCCAGGCTGGTCTCGAACGCCTGACCCAAAGTGATCCACCTGCCTTGGCCTCCCAAAGTACTGGGATTACAGGCGTGAGCCACTATGCCTGGCCAAAACGGCCCCTCTCTGTGGAGACCTACCAAAGGTAAGGAAATAAAACAAGCCATCTTTGAAATTTTAACAATTCTTTGAATGTCAAGTATAATAACCCCAGACAGGATGTGGAATGTAATAAGGTCTATGAGAACTAATTAGATATGCCAGACCATGTAACTTTGTTTCATAAGCCAGAAACTTTTAATGGGCCTTTTTATTTCCCTCGTGTGTGGCCTCCTTCCTTCCAGCACGGGTTGTTGTCCAAAACTCTCTGGTCATTATTAATTACCTGTTTGCCTCAGGCAAGAGGTTCTGACTGTCAGTCCAAAAGCAGCCTTGGGCAAAATGATTCACAGCTATATTTACTAAAAATTATTTCACCAGTGCATTTCTTCACTTCTCATAATCATACTTGCCTTGATGCTTTTAAGATTGTTCATTGCTTGGAGTTGTTTGATTCTATCCATCCCTCTGTATTTTAAGATTTTTGACTTGTTAGACTCTCTGGGTCCCATGGGTCTGCATCTATTTTTAGTTAACCTAGGGAATCAATACTCCAATATTTTTCAACATCATGGAATTAAAAATTTATTAGCCTGAATTAGGGGAACATCTCATCTCACCTTCAGCTTTTTGAAACTTATTTAATGACTGCATACATACTGTATCGTGATTTGTTCCAAAAGGAATTTTAGGCAACCAATAAAATGAATACAGTATGAAAACATAGTATGTTGAAAATAAGTGATAGACATTTGAGAAGATAGACTAGAAAGTGAATATTTGCCTCACATCCTTCTTTATTTCTTTCTGAAATAAGAGAATAAATTTATCAAAAAGAAATAAATCTATAACGGGGAAGAAACTGGGAGAGGATATCATCAACAAATGAGATTTTTTTTTTTATGTTTCCATGAAAATAACCTAATCGAATAGAGTTCAGAGGACACTTATACAAGGGCACCTAAAAGGAGATAAGAATAATCAGAATATCATTAAGATTTGTTGGCAACATTGCATGTATACTAGAATATGATGAAGCAGTGCCTTCAAAATCATAACATATGTTTCCATACTGAGAAAAATTACAAATCAAATGTGAGGACAGAATTAAAAACATGCAAGAGTTCATAAGTGTTGCCACCCACACACCTTTTCTTAGAAAGTTATTTGAGGATGTGCTTTTCTGAAAAAGAAAAAAGGTTAGCCAAGGAGGAAGAATACATGGGAACTGGGAAACTGTGGATCCAACTCAAGAGAGTGCTGGAGCAGTGTTTGGATGTAATACATAGAGACTCTAGAAGGAAAGTTTCTGGGTAGTGGGATGAGGGATAGGAGAAACTGATAGAATAGAATGTATGATTGAGTACTTTGGGGAAAAAAGGGAAGGGTTGATAAAGGAAAATCTTGTAAAAAAGAAAGGTAAAACTCCAAGAAAAAACCCAGAAAAGCTGTTCAGAAAGTCATGGGCTAACTATGAAACCAATTAAATTGTAATATGATATTCAACAGTTAAAAAGTATAAGAAGACAGTACCTACTTACACTGGATGCTATAATAGAACCATTCGCCTTCATGTGGCTCAAGCATCACAGCCTTGAGCTCAAGATGAAGGAAATGCAATCCCAAGGTAGAACTTGACCTTCACGGAAAGTGTTGACATCATCTTGATAATGAAATTGCTATTTATTGATTTTGAAGTTTTATAATCATCCTATCTAAAATACTTCAAATGTTGACATTGATTGAGAGCAGAATTTAAATGTAAACTACTTGACAAAATAAATGTATGTAATTCCAATTAGCTAAGGCTAGGACATGAGTGGAGGGTGGTTGGAAACATGGAAAAAATGGTCCATGTGCTAATAGCCTCAAAGTACAGAGGGAGCCAAGAGACACTGATGGAAGTTAGCAGAACAAGGAATTTAATGTATCATTTAAGGTAACATATGTAATTAATAGAAGAAATAAGTCTAATAATATGTATATCAAAAATTCGGAGGAGAAAAGAGAAAGGACAAAATTAGTAAACTAAATCTACCCCTTTCCTAGATAAGAAAAATAGAAGCGTGTGTATATTATTTGGAGATGTGGAGATTATCATCAGAAATTCTGTGAGGAGACACACTCAAAATAAGTTGTTTTAGGGAAATTGTACTTTGATGGAGAGTTAAGGAGTGGAAATCTATTGCTATCACGCTTTTTCGGTTTCTTTTATTTGTTACCATGTGTATCATTCTGATTTAAAAAATAAATTCAGTGCTTCTGGCATTATGGAAAAGTAAGTGCTCTTGAGACTGCAGAGTAGTTAAAATTGGGATAGAACACACACTACTGGGTTTAAAGGTGGTAGGCAAGTATCCCCAGAAGCCATATAACCCCCCAACAGGTTTTGGGTATAAGCTAGGAATATGGAGTGGAAGAAAGATGAGAAAGGGAGATTTCCTGAGTATGAATGACTATAGTAGCAATGTCTGTGTTGGTACAAATGAGCTTTGATCTAGAGCCGAGAATGGAGAAACTGAATGTGGGACTCTGAACTAAACTGGGACTTTAAGGGAAGTAAAAATGGATCCTAGGAAGTGGGCATTGGCCATTAGCAGAAGCAGAAGCAAAGCCTTCGTGAGGTAATCTTCCTTCATTAAGACAACACTCTCATACATTTTCCTCAAGCAATGACTTCACAATCAAACAGCACACACACACACACACACACACACACACACACACACACACAAACAGCAATGAGAAAAAATCAGCAGAAACACCCAGAACACATTATGACTCCGAAAACTATTGATATAGAGATTGTAACACATGTAATATAAAACTGTTGTGTTTGAAATGATTTTTTAAAAGAAAGCAATTGTCAATAATAAGAGGCCATTAGTAATAGACTAGAAATTTTGATAAGTTTAGAAGTTGTAGAAATTAAAATGTAACTAGTAGAATAGAAATGTGATAATATTTTCATAAAATAGGGCACTGTTTAGTTATGAAAATGAATGAACTACAGCTACTTCACCAAGTTGCCTTCTTGCATTCTTTTTATTCATTCCTTTTGGGATTCTCACCAGCATGTGAAATTTTCAGAAGTGATGGAAAATGTGAACAGATATAGAAAACACAATGAATTCCAAGCATGATAAACCAGAAAATACTAATGCAAAGGCACATTGTAGAGAACCTACAGAACATCAAAGACAAAAATATATTAAAAGTAATCTCCAAAAAATAAAGATATTTGAATATCATCATAAACTGTGAAACTTACACTCAAAGAAACCTCTAGCGGATGTTGAAAGAGAAGGAAAACAGTTTTTAAGCACAATAAATAGAAATAAAAAAGTAAGATACAGTAATGGAAACAAATCCTGATACATAGTAAGTGATTATAAATGGACTAAACTTACCAATTAAAAACAGAAGTTACTATATTGGATAGACATGGAAAAATTACAACCATCACTAGGTCTTTTTGAAAGATGCACCTAAAGCATGAGCAAAGACATAAAAAAACTAAAGTATGAGGCAAAAATATGCTAGGTAAATACTGACTAAAAGGAAAAGAATATTGTTATATAAATATCTGACCCAACACACTTTAAGACAACAAAAAAGCCTATTAAAATGAAGAGGGTCACTACATAAAGTTGAAAAAATTAAACTCATCAGGAAGATAACATAATTCTAAACTTGCATGAGCATAACAAATATGTCAAAATTGATAAGGCAAAAGGTTGACACAATTATATGGGGAAATTGTTACATTCACCATTGTATACTTAGTGGAAAATTTTAACACACCTTTTCTTAATAGGTCAAGAGTAAAGAAAAATCAATATAAAGAAACAAAAACAAGAAAACTGGAAACAACCCAAATATCCATTTTACAGTAAAGTAGAGAAAAAAAAAGATATCTTTATAAAACAGAATACCATACAGCAATGACAGCTCTGGAAATAAATGAGCTATAGCCATATCAACAGTATATGTAAATCTCACAGACATAACGATGAGCAAAACAAGCACAAAAGAGTCTATACTGTATGATTTCATTATATAAAGTGCAAAGACTAGAGTATAAGAAGTCAGTTTTTAAACTTCACAATCAGATCTTTGTCAGTCTACAATGGGGACAGGAGAGCTTTCCCTTCCAAGAATCAAGACTTACTATAAAGCTGTTTTAACTAAGACAATGTGTTAGTAAAATGTGCTAAAACAAATTGACCATACATGTATTGAAACATTAGATTGTACCCCATAAATATATACAATGATTATTTGTCAATTAAACATAAAACTTTTAAAAACCAAATCGGCCAATGAATTAGAATAAAGACCCAAGGTATGTGAATGCGTATATAGAACTTTGATATATGACAGAGGTGGCCTTGCTTATAACTGGGCAATAGAAGGACTCGTTAGCAAATGGTACTGGGAGAAAATGGTTGTCCATGTGGAAAATGTAAAGCAATTAGATACTTACTTAAATCGCAACATTCATAAACACTAATTGCAGAAGCATTGAAGACTCTAATGTGAAATGCAAAACTTTAAACATTTTAGAAAATATAGGGTAACCTTTATGACCTTTGTGCAGGGACAGTTTTTTAAGACAGAAAAAAGATCTGAGTATAAGATGTTGGACTGCTCTGTAGTTAAGTATCACTATTCATCAAAAACAAACTAGAAAAAGAGGGAAAATGAAGCCACCAACTGGGAGAAGCTATTTTTAAAGCAAATAACAAAGGATTAGTGACCAGAACAGGTAAGAAATATAACTGAATAAGAAAAAGATGAACAACCTAATAGGAAATTGGGGTAAATACATAAAACAGGCACTTCACAGACAATGAAATATCTATAGATGATAAACAATGAAAAGATTCACAAATCTTTTACTAATGCAAATATAAAATAAGAATAAAATTATATAGCACCACGCACCCACCAGAATGGCAAAAAATTAAGAAGGTAGACAGAGGAAGTGTATCAGCGGGAGCAGTTATACTGCACTGGAGGGAGCGTAAATTAAAACTGGGGAAAAGAAATTGTCATTGTCTCTCAAAGCAGAACATGCACATACTCTATGACCAAACAATTTCGTGTCTAGGAATGTCAGAGAAATTCTTGCATGTTTTTATCAGAAGATCTAAATAGGAATTTTCATAGGCCATTTGTATATTTCATAGGCTATTTGTAACAGTCTCAAACTAGAAACAATCCAATCCCAATGTTTAGCGATTGGAGAACAGAGGAATATACATATAAAACATAACATACCTGTGCCTTCAAATATATATATTTTTCACATAATGGATTATTATCCAGTAGTGAAAAAGAAGTGAGCATAAGTACACAGAGAAACATGGATTAATCTTAGAAACATAATGTTTGGTAAACAAAAATATCAAGTCTCAACAGACATATATGGTATGATAGAAAATAACTTTAAAAAAGAAAAAGTGAGAAATGTGTTGTTTAGACTTACATAAATATGTGATAAAACGATTTTGAAAAAAACAAGGGGATGATAAAATTCAGGATAGTAGTTATAGGGAGATGTGTCTGTGGAAAAGCACATAGGTAGATGCAAGGTATGAGCAATGATCTATTCTTTGGATGTTAACTATACTGTTATGCTTTATGATTTGCATATATGTTGCATTGCATATATCATTTTATATTAACATTACCAAGAGAAAATGAAAAAGCACAATTCCAAGAAACAGTGGCAGAAAACAAAGCAACAGGAAACTGAAGGGTTGCAATATAAAATAGAGCCAGGGATGAGATTAGAATCTCAAATTACAGGAAGTCCTATACAGTTGCTAGCAGTAGAACATAAATTTGGACATAAGCTTCTTAGCAACTCAGGAAACAGGAGAATAATTGATTACATGGGTCATGAGATTCATAAAACCAAATTTTAAAAGAGAAACAACTATTCCTGCTACAGCACATCTATTATTGACTTTGGAACTCAAGAGGTACTTCAATCCAAAAACTAAACTATATAAAGCTATAAAAATAAACATATCCCTAAGAGCCCGACTCCTAGCACATATTTCTCTAATTTCTCTGACTAGTCACACAGTCAGTCTTTAGGCCCCTCCAGGCTGCCAAGCCTCAGAAGGAAGAATGTGGTGGGTCTTAGGAGAAAACAGATCCTGTCTTTCCTGGCTGCACTCTCAAGTCCCTACTCTCCTCTCAGTTAATATTCCAGAAATCTTGTGCACCTGTGAAATGACTTAGCCAAGTCCATGGTAATAGAATTGATATGCAACTCCCCTGGATTTGTCGACTGTCCCAGATAGCAGGAGGAAGACATGGGGATGTGAGGGTGGTGATTGCTTTTGTTTTATCCCTCTGTTTTTAGAAACTGCCACCAAAGGCAAAATGTGACTTGGTATAATAATAATTATTTTTTATGCAGTTGGTCATTGAAACAATTATTTCTAGAGGAAATCTTTATAAATAGTTTGAATATCATTTCATAGTATATAATATATAATGTATATCTATTTAGTGCTTATCAGTTGCTATTTGGTGCTGGCCTTTACTTTTGTGAGGAATATAGAAATATGAGATTTGAGAAAAATTCCACGTCAACCCGCTTCACACATACAAACACATGCACACACAAGACTATATATTGTGTAAAGTGAAAAATCCCCTTGCATGGTATCCATAACCCTTTACACCCTAGCCCCAAATCATTTCTCTAACATCTCATGCCATCCTCTTGAGTGTTTTCTAAGCTCTCCTATACCTGAATTTTTACTCTCCCAGTAAAATTTCACTCCTTTCTTGCTGGGGCAGCCTCTCCACTTCTGACCTGGTATTGCCCTATTATCCCCATCTTGTACATTCCTGTGTCCTTCAAAACTCAGTTCCAATTTTGGCTTCCTCATTCTCTACAGACCAAGGCCAATGTTTTTTTTTTTTTTTTTTTTTCTATTATGGTCCCAATAACATCTTACATACTTCTATTTCTTTTCTGTCTCTCTTCCTATGTCTGAAGTTGATTCTCCACTTCAGTCTTCGACTCAGTGAGATGATGGGCAGACATTTGTGTGGCTACATGAATCCCCTCTAACAATGGATTGTTATTTATTAATACTGGTCACTACATCTGTTTATTGCTGTACATTTTTTCAAAGTGTTTTGATTTCCATTAGCCATTTTAGCATCATCATATTTCTGGGAGGAGATATTATTACTGCTGTTTTGCAAATGAAGAATCAGGTGTATATATATGAGTTGTCTAAGAATGAAAACAGTAATTTTACAGTATCTAGCAAAAACAAATATTGACCAGCCACCTCAATTCTAGAAATCAGTCTCAAGGCAGGCATCATAAAAATAAATGATCCAAGTAAACAGCTATTAATTACAATAGTTTAATTAAAAAGATACTGGAAATAATATAAATGTTTATCAAGAGGGAACTGGCAGAGTAAACTATAGGAAATTCACCCATAGGAATGTTATGTAGCTGTTAAAAGGAAACAGGAAGATCTATATCCTGTGGAGTGGTATCTCCAGGACATACTGTCAAATGCAGGATGCAGAACAATCTATGTGATATATTTCATTTGTATGTGTGTGCTATTTTTAACTTTAAAAAGAAAGAAAAGACAAACTAATAAAAATGGTTATTTATAGGAAAGAAGGGAAGTACCGCTTGGAAGAGAATAAAATCTATATTTCTCTGAAACTAACTTTTTTTATAGTTTTGACTCTGTAACTATGTAAATGATTTAAATGATTCTAAAACAAAAGATTTTAAAGGTAAATTCTTAAAAATGTAAAACATACTGAAAAATGTTTTACATATCAAGTTGGTAGCATAAACACACAAGAAAGAATTGTTTTAAGTCACTTTAAAACACAGTATTTTTACACTACTTTCTTAGTAACATATATTCAAAGGACAAAAATAAAAAAGAAATAAATCTTAAACTGCAACCAGAAATCTCATTGTTAGAATATTACAGTATTATTATTTTGAATCTATATCTATATGGAGAGAGAAGAGAGAGGGAAAGCAAAAAAATGATATAAATATCATTAGGAACTTAAAAATTAATAATGAGACAAAAGAGATCACAGTATATAATACAATTTTGTATTCAACATGTAATCTTGCATGTAAAATTGAAATATCACTGTGTACTCAGGATTTAGTTTTCTTATTTTAAAAATTACAATTTTCTCACTTCAACTTTCTGAATAAAAGCATTGAAATAATGCTTACCCCTAGCTGCTAAATTGTCATCTTAAATACCAATCCCTATTACATGAACCTGAATTCCTAGGAGAAATGGGATATTTCAGGTTTGAGACAGGGTATGTACAAGATGAGCTTGGGGCATCTAGTGCCAGAGCAACAATATCTGCTGGGGTCCTGTTAAAGCAACACATAAGCCAACCTTAGGGAAATCCTGCTATCAGAGTTAGAACAATTTGAACATTTTAGGACTAGTGAGTGCAATGAACACATGAAATATATAGACATAAGATAATTCATAATGCTAAAAAATAGTCTACTTTGGAGTTTACCAAGGAAATCATTATTCTAAAAATCGATAAATAAAGTATAATAATGCAACATTTAACCTGCCAGTTGTGTTTGAACTGTATTTCAGAGTAACTGAATAGCTTGCAAGAAAACATTATTTTTAGAACTCAAACTAATAAACTCAGGATCAGAAAATTATAATTGTGTAAACCCTCATAAAATGCTAGATTAGGTCCAGGCAAAAAGTATCTAAGGGTGCCACAATTTTTAAGTGAAAAGTAGGTGGGCAAATTTGAGATAGATGGATCAGGATTAAAACTCTTGAACCCACTGATCAATCTTAGCATTACTAAATGTAGAGGAGCCAGTCTTCATGTACCTTCCGATGGGATGCAATAGGCAGTTATATGCTGCTCTTGAAATATACTTGCAAAAAGAGGAGGGAAGCTAAATTTAATGATGCCTTTACAGCTAACATCTAATTTCAGGAAATACAAAGAATGGAGGAACCTGTTAAATTATACCAGGATGATACAATTGGCCAAATCCATAACTTAGTTAAATCTACAGAGAAGCATGATCTGCTTTCTTTAGCAAATTCATTTCATAGGAGGGAAAAAAAAAGGAGTGGAGAAACAGTTATAAAGTAAAAGAGCCTTGTGAGACTTAAAAACCAAATGCAATGTGTGAACCATGCTGACATCTTGATTTAAACAATTCAACTGTAAAAAGGTAGTTTGGAGAGAATTTGAATATGGAACATATATTAGAAGATATTTAGAAATTATTGTTAATTTTACTTGAGTTGTGATGGTATTGTGGTTGTACTAAAAACATTCTTTTAGTAAGGCTGAATATGTAAGGCTGAATAATATTCCATTTTGTGTATATAACCTATTTTCCTTATCCATTCATCCATCCTTGGGGCAATTAGGTTGCTTCCATATCTTGGCTATTGTGAATAACGCTGTAATAAACATGGGAATGCAGATATTTAGATGATGTGGTGATTTTATTTCCTTTGTGTATATATCCACAAGAGGGATTGGTGGGTCATGTGGTAGTACTATTTTTAATTTTTTAAGAACCTCCGTACTATTTTCCA
Source organism: Macaca fascicularis (assembly GCF_037993035.2). Classification (NCBI taxonomy): domain Eukaryota; kingdom Metazoa; phylum Chordata; class Mammalia; order Primates; family Cercopithecidae; genus Macaca; species Macaca fascicularis. The sequence continues at coordinate 22,598,851 of NC_088395.1, read as the reverse complement.
TAATGGTTGTACAATCAACATTCCCACTAACAGTGTACAGGGGTTTTCTTTTCACCACCCCCTCACCTTTGGATCTTTCGTCCTTTGGATAATTGCCATCCTAATGGACGTGAGGTGATATTTCATTGTGGTTTTGATTTGCAATTAGCAAATGTTGAGCACCTCATTAGGCAGGTTGAGCAGCTTTTCATTTACCTGCTGGCCATTGTTATATCTTCTTTGTTTTTTGTTATTTTTTTTCATTGCATAAATATTTATTCAGGTCATTTGCCCATTTTTAAATTGGATTATCTGGTTTTGTTTTGTTTGTTGTTGTTGTTGTTGTTGTTGTTGAATTCTATGAGTTTCTTATATATTTTGAATATTAACCTCTTGTCAGATACATGGTTCCCAAATATTTTTCTTCCAGTCTGTAGACTGTTTTGTTTGTTTTTTTTTCTTGTTTCCTTTCCTGTGCAGAAACTTAGTAGTTAGATGTTCTCCCATTTGTTTATTTTTGCTTTTGTTGCCTCTGCTTTATGTGTCCTACGTTTACTTCTTTTAAAAAGGGAAAGAATAAGTTCAAACTTTACTGAATCATCCTTTCTTCTGGTCAAATGTACATATCAACTTTTCACTTTGCTTCTGTGTGCCTACTGCTAGTTCTATAGAACTGAAACATGGTTCAGAACAATATCACAGAGTAATGTTTGTGGGCTCAAAGAATTGGCAGGCAGATTTCTGATTAAAGAGGTAGTAATGTCTTATAGAAAAATACCAAAATTATTTCTTTGGCTGATTAGCTGTATATTTTGACACTCTGATGGTCACTGTGTTTAGAGAACTACTCTTACTAGTTCTATAAAAAGAGATAAAGATGGAAAGTACCATTTGGAATCCACTGTATTATGATTCACAGCTATTCAGAGACCCTACCTATACTATCAACTATCCGTTGAACTCGGGCATGACCAGATAAGTTCCTCTGACCAGTAAAATATTAGCACAAGTGACATGTATCACTTAGCGACAGAACTTTAAGAGTCAGGACATAATTCTCCAGTTTCTTTTATTCCTCCTTCTGGGATTATGGAATCAAGTATCTGGAATAATCAGCCTGGATCAGTGAGAAAACATGAGCAGAGCCCCCATGCTGACCTGCAATAGACATGAAATGTGAGTGAGAAATAAACATTGTTCTATTAAGCTGCTGCTATTTGGGAGTTGTCTGTTACAAGACCATAACCTAGTTTTTTATGATCAATACATTCACCTTGCCCTTGAAATTTTTAAGTACTGTAGTCGGTAGGACAAATACACGTATCTGTGCTTACATAAATGACACATACAAATTCAAATCTCACCTAGTACAGAAATATGGATGGAATTATTGAAAGAGGAAGGATAAGAAGGAAACATGTACCAGGGAAGAAAAACTTCTAGATGACCTAGACTCAGGTGAAGTTACTTCAGAAGTTCTGTAAATGAACTTTGAAGAAACTTCTGGAGAAGAAAACCTAAGTGAATCATGGGAGAGGCTGCTCCAAGGAGGTGTTATTTTGTGGGAGAACATAGAAATAATAACAGTAAGAATTTCAGGAACTTACTTACCAGGTCGTTCCCATCCCTCCCTCCCCCAGCCCTTCAGATCTAAGGATTCTTTCTGTTGCACTCAGTAGTGGCCATGTCTTCTCAATTTACATACTGTTATTCAATTTTAACCAGATTGTTGTCTTAGAAAAAAGTTTTGCATACTTCAGGAGAGGTGTTCATTCAATTAGCAAAATTGTGCATCTTTAGGCATAATCCAAAGTACAGGATGAAATATCTAAAGATGACGCTCATCAGCAAAGAAAACAGGCAAGAAGGCTGATCTAGTTGATGGCTTCACTTTGGGGGCTGGCTTTTGCACTCTAATGCTGGAACTTTCTCAGCCCATGTTGCTCTGTCACGTTTCCTCATCTATATTCCAGAAACTTTCATTTTACTCTATTATATCATTCAGCCCTAATTTATTTTCTCACTTTTAAATTCACAATTAAAATGAAAAGCAAAGGCATGTGTATTTGCCAGTTTCTCTGCAATTCTTAGAGCCTTAATTATGAGATGAAAACATGATTTCCAACTTTGCAGATGATGCTAAATTGAGAGAGAATAAAAACAAATGACGAATAATTAGGTGGTGCAGCCAGATATAAAAGGATTTACATCATTTATGTTTCTGGACTAATAGATGGCAAATGCAGGGCTGCACAGATAAATGGAAGATAATTAGCCCCCACAAAGTATCAGAAATGGGGAGCTCTGCTAAATAGGAAGGTGCTGATGAAAAGTGGTGTGAGGGAGGAGAAACAGTGGGGTGAGGGTGTCAGCCAGGGTGATTACAGCCTGGGGATGATTGCATCATGGAAAAACTCCAGAGATCTGGCTCTTTCTCTAGCTACCCTTTTAGTTTGTACCCCTCCCTCACTCTGTCACACAGAAGCATTCTGTTGTTAACAATGTATTTCTTTAAAGCTTTATATACAGCCTGGCTCTGTGCAGTCTTTGCATTGCAGGCAGGCTAGGAAAAAGAAGGATAACTTCAGAGGGAGGACATTTTCTTCAACCAGGGAATTTTACCTGGGAGTACATTATGGCACAAAATTACCTAATCGTTTGAAAGGCATATTTTGGTGGATTAAGACTAAAGTGCCTCCATGACTTCTGCAGAGATGCAAAGAAAATGCATATATGTTGTCAGGAGTTGTTTAATTCTTGTGCCAGGAGCCCCTTTTCTCCAATGGTCCCCAGTGCTCTCTGAAGGTGCCTCACGCTTCTTTAGGCTCAGGGTTTCATCCCTGGACCTGAGAAGGTAACCCAGCTAATCATCCAATCCTTTCCATTTGCAAGTACTCTAGGTTTGGTTACCATAGATCTCCCAGTGACAATTATACATTGCCTGAGGTTCCAAAATAATAGAACAAAAACAGATCAAATAGCAGAAACGTGTGTATGCACCTCCAAGGTCAAAGTCTGGCTAGCCATCCAGCTGAGGTGTTCTCCATCCTCCACTGCTCTTGGCCTTTTCATGATATTAGGCATCATTTATCAACCATTAATGCATCATTCTAATTTGTAGCTCCCATGATACTATATGATGCCTACCTATTCCATTCTTTGTTTCTCACTCTCCTTTCCCTGCTCACCGTCTTATGATAGACACTCCTCAAAATCCAGCCTTCTACCTTTACAGAGTTCTCTTTCTATACTGTTTCACAGACTGTATCTATTCTCTTGGTTCCAGTTATCATACCACTATGTTATACTTCAATATTTAATTCTAATTATTTGTGAACCATGAATCTTTTCTGTTCTTCCCTAAATGATTTCTTGTTCCCTTAAACTTCTCAGATACTCAAGTCTATAAGTTTATAAGCCAGTCTGACACTTAAAATACATAAAATATATCATTGCAACAAAATAAAATCTTGGAGATATGACAATTGAAAGACTATTCTTCTTCTGTCAATTTAATACCTAAACAACAGGCTCCTGCTCCAGGGGGGATAACTGCTTCTTAGAGCTTAGCTCCCATACCCCGATCCAGAAGTCTTTTATGGACAGGGGATTGAGCTCTTCCAACCTCTTTCTGCTGTCCTTCCACCAGTTTCCACATACCACTACTAAGAGTGATACATTTTGACTGTCTCTATCCCCATCTGTCTCTAATCCTAAGTCAGAGTTCAATTAAGCTTTTTTTTCTCAGTGTGGTAATTTATTTCTATATCTCTACTACTGTCTTAGCAGATCAACTATTCGGTTTGGTTCCTCGAGGACAAGTCTCTACTACATCTAATCAAAGTAGCCCGGCCTTCTGTTGTCCCCACGGCCTATGGCCAGCTAATTCTGAAGCACCTCAAAGTTCTCTGCCTTCCCCTTTCCAATGCCACTGCTGGTACTCTCACCATTAGCACCACTACTGCTCCTATTCCTCCTAGAGATGGTAAAAACACATCATTTACTTAATATTTTGTGTGTGGAATAGTAGAACACACACACACACACACACACACACACACACACACACACACACTCCCCACCTTGTCACCACCAGCTTCACCAAAAATCCAACCCAAAACAACAGTTTCAAGACATACATGCAAGTCACCTCTATTCACACTCAGCCCTAGCCCCTCAGATTACTGACAAAGCAACGAATCCCTTATATCATAAAAATAAGACTCCTGTTTGTGTCTATAGTGGAAGGGACTAACACAAGCAGTTCAGCTGTCAGCACAGAAAGGCAACGGAAATGCTTTTCCTCTCAAATTTGCAGCACCATGGATGTGGGAACTGCAATGGCTCTAATGTAGACTTCAGGTATGTATTGGGTAGATTGTTTTCAGATTTGAAAGCATGGGCCTATTTTTATACTCACTCAAACTGTCTGTCACTGTAGCAAGAGGGAAAATGTCCTTCCTTCATGGACTGGAGTCCCAGAGTTCCTAGGCATGTACAGATAACCAGAGAACCTATACTTAGAATGGATATAAATCTCTGGGCTCCTGGAATGGTGCCTTGCATTAGAGTTGTTTGAGAATGAGTCTTGACTTCCCAAGTTCTTTGTCCTAGGAACTGGGATGAGGTATTATATATTTAATACACGTGTCTGCCATTAGGTCAAGTTCTTGATTTTATTTATTTATTTATTTATTTATTTATTTATTTTATTTTTTGTGAGATGGAGTTTCACTCTTGTTGCCCAGGCTGGAGTGCAATGGCACAATCTTAGCTCACTGCAACTTTTGCCTCCCAGGTTCAAGTGATTCTCCTGCCTCAGCCTCCCACGTAGCTGGGATTATAGGCATGCACCACCACGCCTGGCTATTTTTTTGTATTTTTAGTAGAGACGGGGTTTCACCATGTCGGTAAGGCTGGTCTCGAACTCTTTACCTCATGTGATCCACCCACCTTGGCCTCCCAAAGTGCTGGGATTATAGGAATTAGCCACCATGCCTGGCCTAGGTCAAGTTTGTGTTTGTTTGTTTGTTTGTTTGTTTGTTTTTTTGAGACGGAGTTTCGCTCTATTGCCCAGGCTGGAGTGCAATGGTGCAGTCTTGGCTCACTGCAACCTCTGCCTCCCAGGTTCAAGTAATTCTCCTGCCTCAGGCACCTGATTAGCTAGGTTTACAGGCTTCTGCCACCACGCCTAGCTAATTTTTGTATTTTTAGTAGAGACCAGGTTTCACCATGTTGGTCAGGCTGATCTCGAACTCCTGACCTCAGGTGATCCACCCACCTCGGCCTCCCAAAATGCTGGGATTACAGGCGTGAGCCATAGCGCCTGTCTTAGGTCAAGTTCTTAAAGTTACTGTAAATAGCATTAGGCTCAGATGCTCTGGGCCGGCATTCTACTAATAGGATGTGCCTTCTTTCATTTATTTTTCCACTATTTTTTATCATGACAATTTTCAAACACACAAAAGCATAACAAACATATCAATTTTCATGTATCAATCATCCAGCTTCAACATTTATCAACAATTTACCAATCCCATCTCATCGATAGATGCTATTTTCCCTTGTACTTGAATATTGTGAAGCAAATCTAACATATCAGAAGTATGCATCTCTAACAATCCTTTTAAAAATTAGGATTTAATTATCGAAATAATTTATGTACAGTAAAATGTATCAATTTTAGTAAGAATGTTTTCTTTAAAATTTTTAATTTATTTATACTAATTATACACATTTATGGGGTACATAGTGATGTTTCCATACATATAATGTATGGTGAACAGATCAGGGTAATTAGCGTATCCATCATCTCAAGCATTTATTATTTCTTTGTATTGGGAACATTTACTATCCTTCTTCTAGCTATTTTAAACTATATGTTACTGTTAACTATAGTCATCCTACAGTGGTACAAAACACTGGAACTTATTTCCCCTATGTAGAGTGTTTTGTAATCCACTTTATTTTTTTAACTTTTATTTTAAGTTCAGGGGTACATGTGTGGGTTTGTTACATAGGTAAATGTGTGTCATGGGGAGTTGTTGTACAGATTATTTTATCACCCAAGTATTAAGCCCATTAGTTATTTTTCCTAATCCTCTCCCTCCTTCCACCCTCCGTCCTGCAATGGGCCTCAGGGTGTGTTGTTCCCTTCTATGTGTCCATGTGTTCTTATCATTTAGTAAAACACTTTATTAAGGTCGACTGAGAAACAAACAGTTGTACATTTTAAATGTGTACAACTTGATGAGTTTGGAGATAAGTATACACCCCTGAAACCATTACCACAATCGAGGTCATAAATATATCCATCACCTCTAAAAGCTTCCTCTGCTCCATTTATTTATTTGTTATCCATTAATTCTTTCATTTATGTGTGTATGCATGCATGCATGTATGTATGTATGTATAGATGGTAAGAATAATGAAGATCTGTTCTTTTAGCAAAATTCTAAGTATACACTACAGTATCACTTACTACAGGCACTATGCTATAGAGTAGATCTCCCAAATTTATTCATCTTATATAACTGAGACGTTGTAATCTTTGATCAATATTTCCTAATTTCTCCCTTCCCCTACCTCTGGCAACCACCTTTGTACTCTGCTGCTATGAGTTTGTCTGTTCAATATGCCTCATTTAAGCAGGATAATGAGGTATTTTTCTGTTTGTCTATAGCATATTTCACATAGCATAATGTCCTACCAGTTCATCCATGCTGTTGCAAGTAGCAGGATTTCTTTTGTTTTCAAGGCTGAATAATATTCCATTGCGTATGTGTATACTACATTTTTTTTATCCATTCATCTAATGATGGATATTTAGAGGCTTCCATATCTTGGTTATTGTAAATAATGCTGCAATGAATATGAGAGTGCAGAAAAAGAAATAAAAGCCATTTAAATCTAAAAGAAAGAAGTGAAATTATCTCCGCTTGAAGATAACATTACCTTATATATAGATCTCCCTAAAGACTTCACCAAAAAAACCCTATTAGAACAAACAAATTTAGTAAAGTTGCATGATACAAAATCAGTATACAAAAATCAGTTGTGTTTCTGAATGCTAATAATGAACTACTCTAAAAGAAAATTAAGGAAGTACTCCAATTTACAATAGCATCAAAAAATAAAATAAAATATCTGGGAATCAACTAAACCAAGGTGGTAAAAGGCTTAAACACTGAAAACTACAAAATATTGGTGAAAGAAATTAAAGGAGATATAAGTAAATTATAGGACCCTATGTTAATGGATTGGAAAAATTAGTATTGTTTGAATGTTCATACTGCCCAAAGTGAATGATCTATATATTCAGTGCCATCCCTATCAAAATCCCAACAGTAGCAGGGCATAGTGACTCACACCTATAACCTCACAGCTTTGGGAGGCCAAAGTGGGAGGATTACTTAAGGCCAGGAGTTTAAGACTAGCCTGGGCAACATAGTGAGACCCCATCTCTCTAAATTTTTTTAATTAGCTAGGTGTGGTAATGCATGCCTGTAAACCCAACTATTCAGGATGGTGAGGTGAGAGGATTGCTCAAGCACAGGAGTTCAAGGCTGCAGTGAGCTATGATAGCACCACTGCACTCCAGTCTAGGATACAGAGTGAGACCCCATCCCTGAAATAATAGTAATAATAATCCCAATGGCATTTTTTACAGAAAGGGAAAAACAATCCTAAAATTCATATGGAACCACAAAAAAACTCTGAATTGCTAAAAGTACACAATGGGGAAAGGATAGTCTTTTTAATAATTAGTGTTGGGAAAACTGGATATTCACATGCAAAAGAATGAAATCGAACTCTTATTTTATACCATACACAGAAATCAACTCAATGTGAATTAAAGATTTAAACAAAAAGCCTAAAACCATAAAACTCCTAGAAGAAAACATAGGGAAATACCTTTTTACATTACTCTTCTAATGGTTTCTTGCACAGGCAACAAAATGAAAAAAATAGATGAATAAGACTACATCAAACAAAATGCTTCTGCATAGCAAAGAAATCAATCAACAAAATGAAAAGGCAACCTCCAAAATGGGAAAATATACTTGCAAATTTTATATCTGATGAGGTTAATATCCAAAATATGTAAGAAACTCACATTACTTGATAGCATAAAGCCTTTAAGTAATCTGACTTAAAAATGGGTAAATGACATGAATATACCTTTATCCAAAGACAGAAATGGTCAACAGGTGCGTAAAAAGATTCTTGATACAACTAGTTGTAAGGGAAATGCAAGTGAAAACCACAGTGAGAGATCTACCACCTCACACCTGTTAGACTAGCTATTAAACAGTGTTTAAGTATTAAACAGTATTGTATTGTATACTTGTATTATTACAAGTATTAAACAGTGTTGTCGAAATTATGGAGAAAAGGCAACCCTTGTCCACTGTTGATGGGAATGTAGATTGGTACAGCCATTGTGGAAAACAGTACTGAAGGTTCCCAAAGAAATTGAAAATAGGACTACCACATAACCTAGTAATCCCTCTCCTGTGTTTGTATCCAAAGGAAACGACATCACCATCCCATAAATATATAGATTCCTATGTTTATTGCAACATTATTCACACTAGCCAAGATATGGAAGCAACTTAAGTGTCCATCCATAGATGAATGGATAAAGGAATTGTGGCACAGAATACTATTTAGCTTAAAAATGGAGGTCCTACCATTTTTGATAGCATGGATGAACCTAGGGGACATTATGCTACATGAAATAAGCCAGACATAAAAGTAAAAATACTGCACGATCTCATGATTCTGAAAAAAAAAAAAAAAATCAAATACATAGAAACAGAGAGTAGGACAATGGTTACCAGGTGCAGGGATGAGGGTGGCGGTGGGATGGAAAGAATGGAGAAATGTAGGTCAAGGGGTACAAAGTTATAGTTATGTAGGATGAATAAGTGTAAAAGTCCATAGTTAATAATATTGTATTGTATACAGAAAATTTGCTAAGATAGCAGATTTTAGCTACTTTTACCACAAAAGGAAAAAGAAAGGTAACTATATAAGATGATGGATATATTAATTTCCTTGACTGTAGAAATTACTTTACTATGGTATGTACTTCAGTACATCATGTTGTATACCTTAAATTTATACAATTAAAGAAAGAAGCAAAATAATTTCAACAAATTGGGACCATGACAGAGGTCGGCCTTTGAATTTTAATGTAGTAACTATCTCTATTCTATTTTTAAAAACTTAGAAATGTTTAGATTTTCTTGTCTGCAGCTCTATATCCCTGAATCCTTTGTGCCTTGCTCTAGTAGGCCTAGAAATTGAATTCAGCAGCCTAGCCAACGCTCTACCAGAGCCGCTGCCATCAGGAATTATTTTCCAAAAAGGAGAGCTTGTTAGGGGAGGGATAAGGGACAATAATTAGAATTTACTAGACTATGTTAAAGTCCAAACCAAGTAGAGTACTGAAGAGGGAGCAACATGAGCAAGCATGACCTGTTTTATTTTTATTGGAAATAGCTTTAATTAGAAGTACCAACACTGGGAGATGGAGAGATAGATCACAAAAAAAAGAATCAAATATCCCACAATTATAGTTTGGCTTGTTTTAGTGTTAGCTTTCCATTATTTGACAGTGCTCCCTTAACCCTCTCATCATCATGAACTCAATCTCATAATCAATTCACTTTTGCTGGAAACATTTAAAAGCCCTGGCATGAGAACATAGAAATCTTACTTTGGAAATGTTGAAGCTATTCAAAATATTGAGCCCTCAAGCAAAAATGTCAGAAAAGTCTTCTTGTTTACCCCTGGTTTTCTACAAAGTTTCCATTTCTAGCCTTGTCCCAGCCCCTCCACCTTGGTGTCCCTGGAGGGGGCTTGGAAACGTGGACTGCTTCTGAGAGTCCAGGTTCTGCCTTCATAACCAACTGCACCTGCAAGGCTTGCGTCAGCCAGTGCAGGCTCTGGGCACAACGGGGACCTGCGTGTCAGAACTGACATCTCCTGCAGCTTCTGCAGCCTTGGCTTTCAGCTGCCCGTGATCACAAACAACAGTACTGGCCATTGGAGGTTAGTACCGCTGAGCTGGCTGCTGCTTCCTGTTTTCTTTGGAGGGAAGGCATAAAAAATTCAGCTTGGTTTGAAAGTTCTTGCCATTAGGTAAAAAGCAGATGGATGTTTTCTGGAGAGATGCCAGAGCATTCATGCTTGAAACCAAGAAAAACACACACACACACACGCTTTTTTTTTTTTTCTTAACTATTCCCACCCTCAATATTTGCACTGAATTATGTTTTATGCATTTTGCTTACTTACTGGGGTGTATATGAGGTCATTTAACACTGGAAAATAAGGAATAAACTTTTCAAAAATATTTTATTTAGAAAGAACTCAGTAGTGATGTTTTAGAAAGTTAATCTAATTTCCTAAAATGGTCAAACACTTGACCATATAAAGTCACAAAACTAAAATTGAAAGATACCTGGGCAGTCATGTGGTCCAATCTGTCCATTTTACATATAGAAAAACAAAGCCCAGGAAGTGAAATGACTTGCCAAAGGTCACCTAGATTGGGAGTGGTAGACAGTAGAGAACTCAGAACTCCTGAATTGTCTTTACTCTTTCTACAAGGCGACACTAGACAATCTATAAATATCTATTTATTTTGGAAAATATCCTTTGATTTTCTGAGAAGCAATTTTTATTTTAGACTAATATTGGGAATTTTGGAAACAGAAGAGATCATAAAGACCATTAGGCCAACCCCAGTGTGTATTCTTCAAGCTCCTGGCAGCTTCGAATTGAACAAGAAGCATGTTGATTTGAGAGAGAGTTGATCTGTCATCAAGAAAAAAATGCCGTAGATACTTTTACAGCTTTATTGAGATATATGTCATATACCATATGATTCACCCATTTAATGCAGATAATTAAGTGCTTTTTAGCATATTTGGAGTTGTGCAATCATTGCCACAAGCTCATTTTAAAACATTTTCATTACCCCCAAAAGAAACCCTTGTACCCATTAGCACTCATTCCCCATTTGCTACACCTCCAGCCCCTGGCAACCACTAATCTACTTTCTGTCTGTATGCATTTGCCTATTCTGTCACAGATAAATGAATGTCGTGTGTGTGTGTGTGTGTGTGTGTGTGTGTGTGTGGGTATGTGTGTACACAAAACACTTCCTTGTAAGTTTTGAGCTAGGACTGCTCATTACAAAAGCAGTATATATGCATTTTAGAAAATCTGAGAGCACAAAAAATAAGAAAACAAAGGCATTTTATTTCTACAACTTAGATTACATCACTATTAGCCTTTTAGTACATATTCTTCTACAATAGCTTCTATCTATATCTATAGCTACTATTTTACCAAAATTAGATCACACTGGATATGTTGTTTGCCTTCTTGCTTTTTTTCACTTAATGATCTATAATGTCAATAAGTTGCTCTTCAATGATCAGATTAGACCTTGAGACCAACACCTCTATGGAAGGAAAGTACCCAGATAAAGAGCATTTTTGGGAAAATAGAATTCATACATCAAGATTGGGATTGAATTTATGAAATACCTTAAAAATATTTTCATGTTTGCCTCCATAAAATAATTAGCTTATTAATTATAATATACAACTGATCCCATCTTTGGGAGATTATGATTCTGGCAAGATATCACATTTTCATCAGTCTGAGGAGGTGGGTAGCCAGATATCTAAGGCAATCGTGATTCCAAATGCCACGTCCTATTATCCCTAAACTTATATTCTTTTGCAATAAAACGGTTCTGTTTCAGTAGGTTGTCTCTTGGTGATTTACAGGAGTCCTTGGTTTATCTCACGGTGTTTTTCTTAAGAATTAAAGAAATTCTGAGACATTAACAGCAAAACTTCAGCTATCTCCAACAACATACTAATAGGAGTGATATCCATTTTGAATAAATGCTAATAAAACATTACAACTCAAAAATTTAGTGAGGTTATCATTTAACCTACAAAAGCATTAACCGTCTGATTCCACAAAAATAGTTTACTTTATATTTTAAATGGCCAGAGAAGTACAAACTTATTTGTCACTTTTTTCAGAAACCTACAAGTATATAAATTGAGGCATGCTATAGACACTGTATAATATATGAAAAATGAGTTTATTTTAGGAGACAAGAGGAATACTGTAAGGTTATATTAGGAGATGGTGTTGACATGTAAATTCAGGATATAGCCCAAGTTAAAATTCTCGTATTTTACTAGCTCTGTAAATTTAGTAAATTACATCATTATATCATTTATCTGAGCCTTATTTTCCTCATATGTTAAATGGATATACAAATGCATGGCTCTTAGCCTCATTGTGAGAAGTAAATAAGAAACTTATGGAAAGAATGTGACTTGTCACTTGCTTCCGTAATGCTTAATATGTGCCAGGCACTCTTCTAAACACTTGACATGCATTGACTCATTGCATACTCAGCCCTACGAGGCACATACTATTCTCACCATCCCCATTTCACAAACAACTAAACTGAGGACAAGAAAAGTTATATAACTTACCCAAGGTGACACAACTAGTATTTGATAGAACCAAGATGGGAACCCAGGCAGCCTGGCTCTGGTATCCGTGCTCTTAATCACTTCACACCAAAAAAGTTACGGTTGCTCTTTTCTTTTCTTTTTATTTTTCTTTTCTTTTCTGTTCTCTCTTCTCTTCTCTTTTTCCCTTTCTTTTCTCTGCTCTTTTCTTTCCGTCATTTTCTTTCTGTCCAACTGTAGTCACTTTTTTTTGTCTGTTCAACAAATAGATAAAGTGTAAGGTGATGTGTGATTCCTGCTCTCACCAAAGTTACCCTATCATTGATCTCAACTGCCTTCCCTTCACTGAAGAGAAAAAAAAAATTTATTTAATGAGCTAAACTGGGCACTCTGATGTGAAGACATCATCATGGACTTAAGGGCAGGTCTGACTTCATGGGCATTCAACCTGTACAGTCACACAGGGCCCCAAACTCAGAAGGGCCTTACCTTTGGTTTAATGCTCTGTTATCACTCTCTTGAAATTCTTATTTATTTATTTATTTATTTTATTATATTTTAAGTTCTAGGGTACATGTACACAACATACAAGTTTGTTACATATGTATACATGTGCCATGTTGCTGTGCTGCACCCATTAACTCATCATTTACATTAGGTATATCTCCAAATGCTATCCCTCCCCCCTCTCCCCATGCCACGACAGGTCCCGGTGTGTGTTGTTCCCTACGCTGTGTCCAGGTGCTCTCATTGTTCAATTCCTACCTATGAGTGAGAAGATGTGGTGTTTGGTTTTCTGTCCTTGCAATACATTTCTGAGAATGATGATTTCCAGCTTCATCCATGTCCCTACAAAGGACATGAACTCATCTTTTTTTATGGCTGCATAGTATTCCATGGTATATATGTGCCACATTTTCTTAATCAAGTCTATCATTGATGGACACTTGAGTTGTTTCCAAGTCTTTGCTATTGTGAATAGTGCTGCAATAAACATACTTGTGCATGTGTCTTTATAGTAGCATAATTTATAATCCTTTGGGTATATACCCAGTAATGGGATAGCTGGGTAAAATGATATTTCTAGTTCTAGATTCTTGAGGAATCGCCACACTGTCTTCCACAATGGTTGAAGTAGTTTACAGTCCCACCAACAGTGTAAAAGTGTTCCTATTTTTCCACATCCTCTCCAGCACCTGTTGTTTTCTGACTTATTAATGATCACCATTCTAACTGGTGTGAGATGGTATCTCATTGTGGTTTTGATTTACATTTATTTGCTGGCCAGTGATGATGAGCATTTTTTCATGTGTCTGTTGGCTGCATAAATGTCTTCTTTTGAGAAGTGTCTGTTCATATCCTTTGCCCTCTTTTTGATGGGGTTGTTTGATTTTTTTCTTGTAAATTTGTTTGAGTTCTTTGTAGATTCTGGATATTAGCCCTTTGTCAGATGAGTAGATTGTAAAAGTTTTCTCCCATTCTGTAGGTTGCTGTTCACTCTGATGGTAGTTTCTTTTGCTGTGCAGAAGCTCTTTAGTTTAATTAGACCCCATTTGTCTATTTTGGCTTTTGTCGCCATTACTTTTTGTGTTTTAGTCATGAAGTCCTTGCCCATGCCTATGTCCTGAATGTTATTGCCTAGGTTTTCTTCTAGGATTTTTATGGTTTAAGGTCAAAATTTAAGTCTTTAATCCATGTTGAATTAAGTTTTGTATAAGGTGTAAGGAAGGGATCCAGTTTTAGATTTCTACATATGGCTAGCCAGTTTTCCCAGCACCATTTATTAAATAGGGAATCCTTTCCCCATTTCTTGTTTTTGTCAGATTTGTCAAAGATCAGATGGTTATAGACGGGTGGTATTATTTCTGAGGGCTCTGTTCTGTTCCATTGGTCTATATCTGTGTTTTGGTACCAGTACCATGCTGTTTTGGTTCCTGTAGCCTTGTAGTATAGTTTGAAGTCAGGTCGCATGCCTCCAGCTTTGTTCTTTTGGCTTAGGATTGTCTTGGCAATGCGGGCTCGTTTTTGGTTCCATATGAACTTTAAAGCAGTTTTTTTCCAATTCAGTGAAGAAAGTCATTGGTAGCTTAACGGGGATGGCATTGAATCTATAAATTACCTTGGGCAGTATGGCCATTTTCACGATATTGTTCTTCCTATCCATGAGCATGGAATGTTCTTGCATTTGTTTATGTCCTCTTTTATTTCATTGGGCAGTGGTTTGTAGTTCTCCTTGAAGAGGTCCTTCACATCCCTTGTAAGTTGTATTGCTAGGTATTTTATTCTCTTTGAAGCAATTGTGAATGGGAGTTCACTCATGATTTGGCTCTCTGTTTGTCTATTACTGGTGGATAAGAATGCTTATGATTTTTGTACATTGATTTTGTATCCTGAGACTTTGCTGAAGTTGATTATCAGCTTTAGGAGGTTTTGGGCTGAGACTATGGGGTTTTCTTTTTATTTTTTATTTTTTATTTTTATTTTTTTATTATTATTTTTTTAAATTTATTTATTATTATTATACTTTAAGTTGTAGGGTACATGTGCATAACGTGCAGGTTTGTTACATATGTATACTTGTGCCATGTTGGTGTGCTGCACCCATCAACTCGTCATTTACCTCAGGTATAACTCCCAATGCAATCCCTCCCTCCTCCCCCCTCCCCATGATAGGCCCCGGTGTGTGATGTTCCCCTTCCTGAGTCCAAGTGATCTCATTGTTCAGTTCCCACCTATGAGTGAGAACATGCGGTGTTTGGTTTTCTGTTCTTGTGATAGTTTGCTAAGAATGATGGTTTCCAGCTGCATCCATGTCCCTACAAAGGACACAAACTCATCCTTTTTGATGGCTGCATAGTATTCCATGGTGTATATGTGCCACAAGAAGAAGACTATGGGGTTTTCTAAATATACAATCATGTCATCTGCAAACAGGGATAATTTGACTTCCTCTTTTCCTAATTGAATACCCTTTATTTCTTTCTCTTGCCTGATTGCCCTGGCCAGAACTTCTAACACTGTGTTGAATAGGAATGGTGAGAGAGGGCATGCCTGTCTTGTGCAGGTTTTCAAAGGGAATGCTTCCAGTTTTTGCCATTCAGTATGATATTGGCTGTGGGTTTGTCATAGATAGCTCTTATGATTTTGAGATATGTTCCATCAATACCAAATTTATTGAGAGTTTTTAGCATGAAGTACTGCTGAATTTTGTCGAAGGCCGTTTCTGCAGCTCTTGAGATAATCATGTGGTTTTTGTCTTTGGTTCTGTTTATATGATGGATTATAATTATTGATATGCATATGTTGAACCAGCCTTGCATCCCCGGGATGAAGCCCACTTGATTGTGGTGGATAAGTTTTTGATGTGCTACTAGATTTGGTTTGCCAGTATTTTATTGAGGATTTTTGCATGGATGTTCATCAGGGATATTGGTTTAAAATTCTCTTTTTTTGTTGTGTCTTTGCCAGGCTTTGGTATCAGGATGATGGTAGCCTCATAAAATGAGTTAGGGAGGATTCCCTCTTTTTCTATTGATTGGAATAGCTTCAGAAGGAATGATACCAGCTCCTCCTTGTGCCTCTGGTAGAATTCGGCTGTGAATCCATCTGGTCCTGGACTTTTTTTGGTTGGTCGGCTATTAATTATTGCCTCAATTTCAGAGCCTGTTATTGGTCTATTCAGGGATTCAGCTTCTTCCTGGTTTAGTCTTGGGTGGGTGTATGTGTCCAGGAATTTATCCATTTCTTCTAGATTTTCTAGTTTATGTGCATATAGGCGTTTATAGAATTCTCTGATGGTAGTTTGTATTTCTGTGGGGTCGGTGGTGATATCCCCTTTATCATTTTTTATTGCGTCTATTTGATTCTTCTGTCTTTTCTTCTTTATTAGTCTTGCTAGCAGTCTATCAGTTTTGTTGATCTTTACAAAACCCCAGCTCCTGGATTCATTGATTTTTTGAAGGGGTTTTTTGTGTCTCTATCTCCTTCAGTTCTGCTCTGATCTTAGTTATTTCTTGCCTTCTGCTAGCTTTTGAATGTGTTTGCTCTTGCTTCTCTAGTTCTTTTAATTGTGATGTTAGGGTGTCAATTTTAGATCTTTCCTGCTTTCTCTTGTGGGCATTTAGGGCTATACATTTCCCTCTACACACTGCTTTAAATGTGTCCCAGAGATTCTGGTATATTATATCTTTGTTCTCATTGGTTTCAAAGAACATCTTTATTTCTGTGTTCATTTCCTTATGTACCCAGTAGTCATTCAGGAGCAGGTTGTTCAGTTTCCATGTAGTTGAGTGGTTTTGACTGAGTTTCTTAATCCTGAGTTCTAGTTTGATTGCACTGTGGTCTGAGAGACAGTTTGTTATAATTTGTGTTCTTTTTCACTTGCTGAGGAGTGCTTTACTTCCAACTATGTGGTCGATTTTGGAATAAGTGTGATGTGGTGCTGAGAAGAATGTATATTCTGTTGATTTGGGGTGGAGAGTTCTGTACATGTCTATTAGGTCTGATTGATGCAGAGTTGAGTTCAAGTCCTGGGTATCCTTGTTAACTTTCTGTCTTGTTGATCTGTCTAATGTTTGACAGTTGGGTGTTACAGTCTCCCATTATTATTGTATGGGAGTCAAAGTATCTTTGTTGGTACCTAAGGACTTGCTTTATGAATCTGGGTGCTCCTGTATTGGGTGCATATATATTTAGGATAGTTAGCTCTTCTTGTTGAATTGATCCCTTTACCATTATGTAATGGCCTTCTTTTCTCTTTTGATCTCTGTTGGTTTCAAGTCTGTTTTATCAGAGACTAGGATTGCAACCTCTGCCTTTTTTTTTGTTTTCCATTTGCTTGGGATATCCTCCTTTGTCCCTTTATTTTGAGCCTATGTGTGTCTCTGCATGCGAGATTGGTCTCCTGAATACAGCACACTGATGGGTCTTGTCTCTTTATCCAATTTGCCAGTCTGTGTCTTTTAATTGGAGCATTTAGCCCATTTACATTTAAGGTTAATATTGTTATGTGTGAATTTGATCCTGTCATTATGATGTTAGCTGGTTATTTTGCTCGTTAGTTGATGCAGTTTCTTCCTAGCATCGATGGTCTTTATAATTTGGCATGTTTTTGCAGTGGCTGATACCGGTTGTTCCTTCCCATGTTTAGTGCTTCCTTCAGGAGCTCTTGCAAGGCAGGCCTGGTGGGGACAAAAATCTCTCAGCTTCTGTTTGTCTGTAAAGGATTTTATTTCTCCTTCACTTATGAAGCTTAGTTTGGCTGGATATGAAATTATGGGTTGAAAATTCTTTTCTTTAAAAATGTTGAATTTTGGCCCCCACTCTCTTCTGGCTTGTAGAGTTTCTGCCAAGAGATCCACTTTTAGTCTGATGGGCTTCCCTTTGTGGGTAACCCGACCTTTTTCTCTGACTGCTGTTAACATTTTTTTCCTTCATTTCAAGTTTGGTGAATCTCACAATTATGTGTCTTCGGGTTGCTCTTCTCGAGGAGTATCTTTGTGGCGTTCTCTGTATTTCC
This sequence comes from Macaca fascicularis, assembly GCF_037993035.2. Classification (NCBI taxonomy): domain Eukaryota; kingdom Metazoa; phylum Chordata; class Mammalia; order Primates; family Cercopithecidae; genus Macaca; species Macaca fascicularis. The sequence continues at coordinate 22,580,836 of NC_088395.1, read as the reverse complement.
TGAATTTGAATGTGGGCCTGCCTTGATAGGTTGGGGAAGTTCTCCTGGATGATATCTTGCAGAGTGTTTTCCAACTTGGTTCCATTCTCCTCGTCACTTTCAGGTAGACCAATTAGATGTAGATTTGGTATTTTCACATAGTCCCATATTTCTTGGAGGCTTTCTTCATTTCTTTTTTCTCTTTTTTCTCTAAACTTCTCTTCTTGCTTCATTTCATTAATTTGATCTTCAATCACTGATACCCTTTCTTCTACTTGATCAAGTCAGCTACTGAAGGTTGTGCAAGCATCGTGTAGTTCTCATGCCATGTTTTTCAGCTCTGTCAGGTCATTTAAGGTCTTCTCTACACTGTTTATTCTAGTTAGCCATTCATCTAATCTTTTTTCAAGGTTTTTAGCTTCTTTGTGATGGGTTTGAACATCCTCCTTTAGCTCAGAGAAGTTTGTTATTACTGATCATCTGAAGCCTTCTTCTCTCAATTCTTCAAAATCATTCTCCATCCAGCTTTGTTCCATTGCTGGCAAGGTGCTGCATTCCTTTGGAGGAGAAGAGACACTCTGATTTTTAGAATTTTCAGCTTTTCTGCTTTGGTTTCTCCCCATCTTTGTGGTTTTATCTACCTTTGGTGTTTGTTGACGGTGATGTATAGATGGGGTTTTGGTGTCGATATCCTTTCTGTTTGTCAGTTTTCCTTCTAACAGTCTGGACCCTCAGCTGCAGGTCTGTTGGAGTTTGATGGAGGTGCACTCCAGACTCTGTTTCCCTGGGTATCACCAGCAGAGGCTGCAGAACAGCAAATATTGCAGAATGTTAAATGTTGCTGCCTGATCCTTCCTCTGGAAGTTTTGTCACAGAGGGGCACTGGCTGTATGAGGTGTGAGTGAGCCCCTACTGCGAGATGTCTCCCAGTTAGGTTACTCGGGTATCAGGGACCCACCTGAGGAGGCAATCTTTCCGTTCTCAGATCTCAAACTCCATGCTAGGAGAACCACTGCTCTCTTCAAAGCTGTCAGACAGAGACGTTTAAGTCTGCAGAAGCTTCTGCTGCCTTTTTTTCAGCTATGCCCTATTACCAGAGGTGCAGTCTACAGAGGCAGGCAGGCCTCCCTGATCTGTGGTGTGCTCCACCCAGTTCGAGCTTCCCATCTGCTTTGTTTACCTACTCAAGCCTCAGCAATAGCGGACGCCCCTCCTCCAGCCTCGCTGCCGCCTGGCAGTTAGATCTCAGACTGCTGTGTAGAAATGAGTGAGGCTCCATGGGCGTGGGATACTCTGAGCCAGGCACGGGATATAATCTTCTGGTGTGCCATTTGCTAAGACCGTTGGAAAAGCTCAGTATTAGGGTGGGAGTGTCCCGATTTTCCAAGTACCGTCTGTCTCAGCTTCCCTTGGCTAGGAAAGGGAATTCCCTGACCCCTTGTGCTTCTCAGGTTAGGTGATGTCCCGCCCTGCTCCATGGGCTTCACCCACTGTCTGACGAGCCCCAGTGAGATGCACCCGGTACCTCAGTTGGAAATGCAGATATCACCTGTCTTCTGCGTTACTCGCCCTGGGAGCTGTCGACTGGAGCTGTTCCTATTCAGCCATCTTGGAACCTCCCCCCTTGAAATTCTTAATAATTTTATCCTTGAACTTGTGTTTTATAAGTGAAGTCCTAGGGGACAAGGGAGCATGAATGAGCAGAGGAGACAGGTGCAATATATGTGTCCCCCAGCCCTTGCTGCCCTGCTCACATATTAGCATTAGCGATGCTTCTATGAACACAGTCTTCCAGTGGTCTCATGATGTGGGGGAGTTCAGTGAGACCTAAATCAAGTATAAGATAAGTGTGTTACATTTATGACTGAGTAAGCAGGAAAGTGAGGGACTACTGACATCCTGGAGAGGACATGTTTTTCATTCCAGCAGGATCTTGCTTCAGACATGCTGCAAGAAGGTAAGGGCATTCTAAGAAACTTGTGGATCAGAGGAACCCTGTGGTATCCATTCTTACTCCTGTTACTTCCTCATATTAGCCAACCACTTACTCTGAAAAAGATGATATTGAAGTAAAGGGAAAAGATGGTGTAACCCATAATTTCTTTTCTTTTCAGTTTTTTTTTTTACCCATTATTAAGTTGAAGGTAGGGAGTGTTGGTACATGTGCTCATATCAAGAAGTTAAGCAAAAACTTGTGAAATACATATGCGTGTATGAGCTATGAAATATGAACTGTGATTCTGTAAACAAGTGAAATGTTCCTATATTTACATTTAAAATGGGCCTTGCACAATATAAAGATGAATGGTAAAATATATGGTAATGACTAAAGTTTTTGATTTTGTGTCACTCAGAAGAACATCAAATAGCAGATTTAAAACACCATGACAAGTTGAGAGAGACTGCAGAAGAAAGACAAAGCTTTATATTTTAATACTCTTAATGAAACTTTTACTGCTTTTTGAACAAGAGCTTCCACATTTTCATTTTTCATTGCCCCCTCCCACCCCCAAATTATAAGTGGTACTTCTTGAGGGTAGAAAACAGCAAGAAACTTACATGTGAGGTTCTTGAGTAGAACCCATCAGGAAACAAGTGGTTGGATTGAAGAGAGGAGGAGCAAATGAATAGAGGACTTTTCATTTGCCAAGCTGAAATAATAAAATTGATGGCAAAAGCAAAAAGGATTAGCACATTGTTGAGCAAAAAATATATTTTATGACCTATTGTGATACATACAAATGATGGTTTTTTAAATACTGATAGAATTTTCAATGCAAACACTCAAGGAAGCAAGAAACCAGGCCAATAAGTAAGCAAGCAAGCAAACAAACAAGCAAGCAAGTAGCCAACCAACAAAATAGTACTTTAAGTTCTAGAGTGGTGGACAGGATAAAATGGAGATGAACTTGAGGCTGGGACAATAGATGAAAGAAGGTTGCATTTGATAGAACCTTCAAAATATTAAAGAGCCACTTAAGATCTAAGAATAAAACCACAGCAGTGGTCTTTTAATCTTAGACGATCCATCATTTCACATTTAGAGCCTTTCCTTTAAATGTGTCTACTACCTGAAGTAACGTCTCCTTCCAGTCTTTTCTCAGAAGTCTCTTCTTGAAAGAAAATGCATAATTATCCTTTTATTATTTTTTAAATGGTCCCACAGACCCTTCACTGTAACAGCTTATGGACTGAGAGCTTTTCTCATAGCTACAGCCCTTGGGCAGAGGGTGGTCAAGCTGCACAAGGCCCTGTGGACTAAAGTCAAACACCCAGATATCAAGGTAATTACCCTGGAGACCAAACATCATGCTGTTTGTTTTTCTGCCTTGTCTGGTCATCTCCTCCCCTTGTTGCTGTATTCATGCTTGAAGGAACAGATGTTATTCATGCTAAAAAAGCAAGCTTCTTGTCCTCCTTGCTCATCAAGCACAACTCATTTCATGCTGGTGCTCGCTCTGCGGGTAATAGGTGCATTTGATAAAACTGGCCATCGCTCCAGAATGACAGAAGAGCACTCTACAGAGGTCAGCGGCTTTGGGCCATGCCCTGTGTTAACAGGGAATGGGGCATTGCTCGCAAGGAGTAAGCATTTTGTTATGACTGCAGCCTGACTTCCAACCTTGTTCCTTTCCAACTCCCCCTGGCTCTGAACAGGGAAGACACTTTCCTTCCAAAAGCAGCTTTATAAAAAGTCAACTCTCTCTAATTTATTTAGCTTTTCTTGTGCCAATATTCTAATAGTTAGACAGCAACTCCCAGTAAGTGGTTGATTACATTCAAGCAAATACACAGCTGAGCAATTAAGTGCATTCACTTGCACCTTAGAAGACCTGAGGTGGTAGGATTATCTCATAGAAATAATTATGGCTGCTGTATCCTGCCTTTCTGTGGTTTGGGAACAATTGGTTTTTGAAGTTGGCTTTGGGTCAAGTGAGCTGTTGCCTGGATGTTTCTGACTGAGAAGTATTTAGATGTATTGTTTTTTCAAATTAGGTTTACACTAAATGTCCTACCAGTCTTTCACAAAATGGATGCTTACAGGCTGAGAACACAGATTCCCATGCCCAATATAGATAGACTTGGTGAATCTGGTGATTTTGTATATATTATGTGTATTTTAATTTTCAAAGAATCGTTAGCAATCATTTCTTTGGGAAACATTATAGTCTTATGGAAAGAATAGTCTAGAAGCAGGAAAACAGAATCTTCCAGCTCTTTCGCTAATTGGATAGCTGACCTTCAGTAAGCCTCTAATTTCTCTGTGCCTCAGTTTCCCTTACTATTACTATCTACCTCGTAGAGTTGTTATGAGATGCAAATGAACAGTGCATAAGAAAGTTATTTATAGATTGTTGAACATTGCAGATGCAATGCAAAACTGTTGAGTTTACATGCAAAACTCACCTGCAAAACTGTTGAGTTTAGGTCTTGTGCTGTTAGGTGGGTGCAACTAGTTCAACAGAAATAATTAGCTCACCAGAGAATTTTGTTCTTCAGGAGTGAGGTGAGACTAGTCAGGGCCAGATACTGTAATAATAACTATAATTTATATAACAGGAAAATGGGGATGTGGGAGGGGAGGCTACCATTTGCTAAATGCCTCAGTGACAGTCAAAAGCATTGTTACCTTGCTGAATCCCCACAGTGACTCAACACATTTGCATCAGGATCACCCTTCCCACGGCTATTGCAGGAAGAGACAGAAAATCAGGGTACCTTGAAATAAAAATGAAGAACTGCTTTAGTATCTAGGCAATAAATAGTAGAAGTGTGTGAAATTGGTGATGATAGCTAAAATTTTAGAAAACAGCACAGTATAAGCAGGAGCAGCTGTGGCCAAGGCTGAACAAAACAAACTGGAGAACTGGAGGCAAACCATGCGCAGGATAAAGATAAAAGACATTTAGAAAAGTGGTCTTAAAATGCTTCATAACATGGTACATTAATTGTACGTAGGAGTATTGTCACCTTTTCTACTTGCTATTGTAGTCCTATTAGTATGCTTATGTTTATAGGCTGAATGTGAATTAATTTATTTGTTTTGATCCAAATACACTATAAGGGTATATATCATTACATCCTCATATCTTTCCGTTATCCACACACAGCCCTGCTGTATCTAATTTATTTATCCAGAATCAATTTATGCCAGTTACACAAGGTGAAATTGTAGTGCTGGACAGTTTCTGTAGGAATTGCATGGCAGCTCCCAAGTACAATGTAGAGGCAATCTTACTATAAGCAAACTATTACCCTATGAGGCAGGCCTACTATAAGTAAACACCCGTCTAGAGGGAGGGCAACATAGAAGATTCCTTAGTAATCCAGACTGCCCTTCTCTTGGCAAACTCTTATTTTATAAACCTAGGTCATGTTGTCTACAGTGTAATGTTTATGTTAATATATAAACTATTACAACTTTCTCTTGATAATCAACTAATATGTAAATCACCTGGCACATAAAGCATTTCTTCATTTTTGTTTCTTCAGCCAATTCTCTCTCATAATATCACACATCGTACGTGCTCAAAACAGATGAACACATGGTTTCTATTGCCGTTCTTATTAGTAGATTTCTTCCTTTTTCTTTCTGAAAGTAGATAATCATGAAATTAAATGCATTATTTATCAATTTATATAATGTGCAAGTACTTCTTTTAGTTTTCCATGGTTGTTAACCAGGTAGATAAATTAATCCATGCCAGAAATCTAGAACTCAAACTAAGCCAAACCATCTTTCTCCATTTCCCCTTTCTCCTTTACCTGAATCTTCTGTGCTAGTCCTCCAGGCTGCCCTGATTTCTTCACAAAGGCCACATTGGGTTTTTTCCCCTGAAACTTTAACATCCTTCTGTCCCTAATTTCATACCTCCTATAGTATCAGATCAGACCTACCTACATTACAGGTCTTTTCCTCAACTCTCTAGCCTCTCCAACCTCCCTTCAGCCCTTCTTGCCTGCAACCATGATTCACACCTGATAGCATTCTATTCTGGGTTCGTTTGCAAATTGTTTTAGTCTGGTCATGCTGCTATAACAAAACACCGTAGACTGGGTGGCAAACAACAGAAATTTATTTCTCACAGTTCTGGAGCCTGGGAAGTCCAAAATCAAGTTACCAGCAGACTTGGTGTCTGGTAAGGGCCCACTTCCTGGTTCATTGACAGCTATCTTTTCATTGTGACCTCACATGGCAGAAAAGGCATGGGGTCTCTCTCAGGCCTGTTTTATAAGGGCAAGCTAATTCCATTCATGAGAGTTGTGCTCTCATGACCTAGTCACCTCCCAAAGGCCCCATATCCTAACACCATCACCTTTGAGGTTAGGATTTCAACATACAAACTTTGGGGAACAAAAATATTTAAACCACATTTGATGTTCTAGATCAGGGCTTACAAGCACTTGCGTTTCATATTACCAATAATATTTCAAAGCCTAATTAGGCTAGTGGGCATTAGATTTACATTCTTTCCTGCCCTAGGAAAGACTTTTAAAAATTATTTGTGATCCTAATTTCATTTCTAATGACCAATTTCACTTTAAAACAGTGAGGAGGCATTGGACTCCGATGCTTAGATCTTATAGTGGAAAAGTACTTTGAGCCTAGTCATGAGAAAGCTCCTGAAAGCTGCATTGTGATCAGACCCAAATTACTACTGTCATTACTGCATTTCTTCAAAGATATACACTGTTTACTTACACAGCATGCAAGATACTAGTTGAAGGAACTGAGATCTATGAATCAGATGTGAATGCTGCCCTTGAAAAATTTATTGTTGAGTAAGGGCAAAACGATGTAAACTCATGTGTGATAGGGGCTTACTTGTCTTAAGAGAGGTCCAAAGAGAGTGGAGTTCATTTTCAGAGTGAAGAATGGGTAAGTGCTTTCTGGAAAATCATGAAGAAAGCAGCAATTAAGCTTGGAGCTCAGGAGAAGTGCATTGCAGTCGTTCCAACAGTCTGAATTATTGTCATGAGTGTTCCTTTCTGCCTCCACCCCCTCATTTTTTAACCTTAATTTTAGGTACATCATTGTGTTAGTCTGTTCTCATGCTGCTGTAAAGAACTGCCTGAGACTGGGTAATTTTTAAAGGAAAGAGGTTTAATTGACTCAGAGTTCCACAGGGCTGGAGAGGCCATAGGAAACTTACAATCATAGTGGAAAGGGAAGCAACATGTCCTTCTTCACATGGTGGCAGGAGAGAGAAATGAGTGTGAAGGTGGGGAAACCCCTTATAAAACCATCAGGTCTTGTGAGAATTCACTCACTATCACAAGAACAGCGTGAGGGTAACCGCCCCCATGATTCAATTACCTTCCACCTGGTCCCTCCCACAACATGTGGGGATTATGGGAACTGCAATTTAAGATGAGATTTGGGTGGGACACAGCCAAACCATATCAATCATTTTACACACACACACATGCTGACAGAGTAAAGAAGAAAGTTATTGCTTGTGCCTCATATATCTGATATGTTCCTTAAAGACATTAGTTCCTGGATGACAGTCTCCGTGAGTGATGTACCAGACACCCTTTGGGTCCTTTACAAATATTAACAGCCATTACTAACAAGATCTGGGGAGGGGTAACTCATTATTGTTTTACTTTATGAATTTCACCATAGTTGCCCTCTGAGCTCAGCTAGTCTTTCCAACTTTTTTCGTCTTATGCTGTTTCACTCCCTCATGTTCTGCAGACAGCTCCATTTGTAACAGTGTGATTGAGTGGAGTAGAGGATGAATGGAACTGGGAACAAACTTAAGGGAATCTATGAATCTGGTAGTCCTTGTGTCTCATGGGTCCTACTGGGACAGCAATTCACAACAGTATAAGTGGCTGTGGGTCGCGTATAGACATTTGGAGTGTGTTTAGTGCTAGAGGAGCAGCTACATAGAATTTCAAAAATGAGTCCTGCATGCTCAAGAGTGACACAGAAGTACAAGTGGCTACAGAGTAAGTGGAAATAGGAAGCACCTTAGTCAATCTCAAGGAGTTTCCTGGGAATGGAATAATCTGTGTCCTCAAAGGTAGCATGGACATAGAAGCAAACCATGCCAGACCCAAGAGAGTCTTCTGAACAGAATCAAAGTGGCGGTGGATAGCATTACATGCCCCACAGCCTGTTTTGTAAAATTATTTTTCTGCTCTTTCTTTGCATATTATAAGTATTGGACTAGTATAACCTGATTTTTTTCTTTATGATGTTTATTCGTGAACATCAGTGGTCAACCTTGACATAGCAGGCCCTTCTAACTACTTACGAAATACATTTTATCACAAGAGAAAAAGGAAAGTTGTTCCTTCTTTCCTGCAGTTGCAGAAAGGCAGACAGTATTTTGCATTATAAAAGTATCCTAGAAATGTTACCTCTGCCTCAGGAGTCTCAAAAGAGACTCAGACTTTAGAGAGCGTTGTTGTGTCCTAAGAACGTTTCTGTTAGCTTACAAAAGAAATTTGTAAGTGTAATTCCAATTGTCTTTTATACAAATGTGCTGTCCTGGTATTAATATTTAAATTGGATTATCTGTTTTGCAAAAAGTATAAAATCATGTGAGGGTTCTTCTATAGAACAGAAGGGAATCACTGGCAGCACACGTGGAGATTTTAAAAGTATATATTTTCATAAGTTGGGTTCCTCAGGAATCAGACAGAATTTAGCATATAGGATGTGTATTATTATTATTATTATCTTTTGAGATGGAGTTTCGCCCTTGTTGCCCAGCCTGGAGTGCAATGGCACGATCTCGGCTCACTGCCACCTCCGCCTCCCAGGTTCAAGCCATTCTCCTGCCTCAGTCTCCTGAGTAGCTGGGATTACAGGTGCCCGCCACCACGCTTGGCTAATGTTTTTTGTATTTTTAGTACAGACGGGGTTTCACTATGTTGGCAAGGCATGTTCTTGAGACCAATCCCTGTGTAAGGGAGGGGAAAGGAAGCAGGGTTGGGTAGATGGGAAGGTTGAACTATGATGCTCACCTGACAACAGCCTCAGCTTACCTAACCCCAGGAATGTCCCTTCCAAGTTGTCCTGAGTTCACCAGGCCTTTCTACTCCCACATAATCAGTTTTTGGATATGGGCCACCATGCGTGGTTTGCTGGAGCTAGCTCATACCGGCTCCCATGAGCTAATCATGTGCATCAATTCCCATTCTGCATTCAATGAAGTCAGTCATGTCAGTATCTTGAAATCGGAAATGTAGGGAGTATTTACATCACAGAAATTGAAAATTGATCAATCCAGGCTTGTTTGTTTATTTTATTGAAGAGCCAGTTCTTAATTATTTACCAGGACACCACTGTTACCATGGGGTCTTGAGTGAGGCATCTCTCTGAAACTGGAGCTGAGAGTGGAAGGCTAAATTCTGACAGTGCTTCTAGCAGCTGGGGGTTACACAATGTCCACCACAACTATGATTCTGTTGGTTTCCTATTTAAATAAAGAGTTTGATTAATTTTTGATTCATTTAAATTAACAAATGTTGTTATAAATGGAGAAATAAACTGAGCAAGGAACAGATGACTGAGTATGGTGAACCCACACTGACCTCAGGTAGGAGCTGGCAAAGGAAAAAAAAATGAACCTCTTTCAGGCACATGGTGAGGATTCTGGACACCTCTGGATTATACCTGTAGATTGTTGGGAACTATGTTACTAAAATATTATTTTTGGTAGAAAACCGCTAAAGTTTTGTGGGGTTTTTTTGTTGTTGTTGTTGTAATTGCATAGTGTGGGTTGAGGTTTTTGTTGCTATTATGATTTGTTGTGGCTTTTTCCAAATTTATGGGGATAGATTTACAAAATACTTGGCTAATGCTGAACTCAGAGACCTGAAGATCTTTTTCTACATTTTAAAGTTGATCAGGTTAAAACACAATGTAACTTGAGAAGTGTGGGTTATCATTTTTTAAGAGAATGGAGACCCTTAGAACTGCAAATGGACTAGATTTTGTACCTTTGGTAAGCAGGTTGTCTTTCCTCACTAATGAAGTGTTGCCACCCCTCCGGAGGATGAATATAGGGCTTAAACTTTGGATGATGGAAAGCTCAGTGCAGTGGTATGAATGTGTTTTCTCTTCCCAATACATTTCTTCCCATGTCTTGTAGTTTTAGCCATATATTGTTGACAGAGTACAGGAGCATGAGAATACCAACACTGGAATAGGTGTGACTGACACACAACACACAACAGCTAAGCCATGTACTTTCAATTAACATTTTCAGTAATGCAAGTATATATGCTCTCCTGCCCCAGTTGTGAGCCTCAACACACACATTCAAGATGGTTACTTGGGACTTAGACTACAATTGGTAGTCTTGTGGTGGCACAAATCTAACCCATTCCATGTGGCAGTTAACATATTGTAAACTTAAACTTATCCTTTGACTTGATACCTTGTCTCTAATCAATTAGTATTATAAGTAATTTGTGATGTCACCTATAGTAAGCCACCCTTGCATTGCTATAAAGAAATACCGGAGACTGGGTAATTATAAAGGAGAGAGGTTTAATTGGCTCAGGATTCTGCAGACTGTACAGGAAGCATAACGGTATCTGCTCAGATTCCAGGGAGGCCTCAGGAAGCTTACAATCATGATGGAAAGTGAAGAGGGAGCAGGCAGATGATGGAAGGTGAAGGGGAAACAGGCATGTCACATGGCTGGAGAAGGAGCAAGGTGGGGAGGAGGTGCTACGCACTTTTAAATGACCAGATCTCACAAGATCTCACACACTATCACCAGGACAGTACCAAGAGGGATGGTGCTAAACCATTCTTGAGAAATCTACCCCATTATCCAATCACCTTCCACCATGTCCCACCTCCAACAATGGGATTACATTTCAATATGAGATTTGTGTGGGAACACACATCCAAACTATATCATCACCCATAGTATCTCTGTTCTTACGTCATAAAAAATGCCCAAAAATCTAGTTGTTAAAAAACTGCTGCCTCTTAGTATTCCAGTTCCTGGGAGCATACCTTCCAGCTTAATGTAAAGATTTCCAAAGAGTATTTCAGTTTTTCACTTCACTCTTGGAAACAGATTTCTTAATGCCCAATAATAGTAATAGGTTTTTTAAATTTATGTAATTATTATGTGCTAGGTACTGGTTCTAAACATTTTATATCTGAACTTCTTTATTTTTATAACAGACTCATGAAGTAGATACTATTGTTATCATCCCCATTATGCATAGAAACATTAAGTAATTTGCCAGAAGACACACAGCTAATGTGTTATGGAACCAGAACTCACACTCTTAACTAGTATGCTACATTGTATCTCAACATAAATTTCCTTCATAAACTACATCGCCTCATTTTTGTCTTATCTCAAGAACCTAGCAAAGTGCCCCTACACAAAATTATTCCGTAAGATAACGGATGGAGTATGAGTGAAACTCAGAATCTAATAGTCACATAGCTAAGCCATTTTACCCGTGTGCCGTTGAAAGAAAGTCATCCAAAAAGAGATTACTATCATGTGGGATGTGACTCTTATTTACTCTTCTCATTGAAGAATTCTATCTACTAATGCCATAGCCAGTCAAATGGGTTCTTAAATTGTCTTCCCCTGAGCAAGAGTTGGGAAAGGGAAGGAAAAGGTGGAGCATGAATGGCAGTATTTCTCCAACTTTGATGTGAAAATGGTAATCTTGCTAAAATGCAAATTCTGATATGGTCCTTCTGGGGCGGGACCAGATGTTCTGGATTTCTGCCAAGGGCCCAGTTGATGCTTTAGTTCTCCAGACTACATGTTGAGTAGCAAGAGCATAGTGTAGAAGAGCTCCCCCTAGAGGCCTGTAATGATGCGTTTTGGAAATAAAAAAGCTGTTGTACCAGGGGCCATGTAATCAACTGCACACAAACAGAATGGGCGCGGCGGGGAAAGAAAAACTTAGGGGAAATACAAGTGAAGAAACATGTAATGCATTTCAATTTACTGTACCAAAATAAGTGAGAGGAGAGATTTGGGCACATAAAACCTGGAGCAATGTATTTAGTTCTGGCTAATAAACATGAGTGCAAATGTTTCATTTCCAACCATAAGGTTCTAATAATTATAATGGTTATGGCAGGCATCATGTTTATCACATATTCTAAACAGAAGAACATAAGAACTTACTAGAAACTTTTAATTATCTGTACATAAGTAACCTACTTTGTCACTGATCCTCCAGAGATAGGTTTATCCTGCACTATGCTTTGGGTTGCTTTGTCTCACCATTGCATCAGTTTGTGTGTGTCCTGAGATCATGAATTTGTTTTAAAATCATCTAAAGAAAACCTCAAAGTCTGTTATTTTATCTTATTTTAGATTTTGTTGGGGGGGCACATGTGCATGTTTGTTCCATTAATATATTGCATAATGGTGGGGATTAGTTTTCTAGTGTACAAACCTTGAAGTCCTTATGTGTCTATATGTATCTCTTAGGAAAGATATAAATGAGTAATTTTATGCTGTTTAGTAATTGGTGAGCCATCAGCCAAGGCCTTAAGATCTGTCTGTGCTGGATTGAATCAGCTGATATATGTTTGATGTATTTAAAATTCTTGAATAAATTTAAGTCAACTCTAGAAAAATAATTCTGTCCCTAAGAATGAAAATTCTCAAAGCTGCTGTTGTGACAAGTTAGATCATTTTGAAAATGAGGGACTGAATAGGTAAAGAAGCCATATTTCAGAGACACGCCCAAATTTGACAGCTCACCTGTATCAGGCTGTCATTCAAGATGTTAACTGAGAAAAGCAATTAACACTTCACCTGTATGGACTAATGTGTTTATTCATTAATAAGGTTAAAAACCCATTTTGTGTTTTATGGAAGATTTATGCAAATAACAGACAGCAATTAAGATGCTTCTTGCCCAGATGTCACTATCAATTATGAGACAGATTCTATAGATGGAAGATGAGCATGGAGCTGACTTACAGGGAACCTGAGAAGCATAATCAAGTGTAAATATGATAGAACAGTGCTAGTTTGGGAATGTAAACAAAAAACAAAAAAGTAAAACAGAAAAGAAACCTAAACTCTGTTCTGTGTGAAAGGTCTGCAGAAGACGACTTAACACTTTGAGATAAGGTAAAACATGTCAGAATGAGCTGGGAGGGAGAAAAGCTAGAGAAGCAGGCAGGCAAGCCAGAAGGCTAACAGCAGGAACCTCCAAGTGAATGTGAATGAGGCCTGGGTAAAGAGAGACATCGAGAAGCAGTGGAACGGAACCACTGAAGTGCAAAGATAGGAAAGGAAAATGTGTCAAGGAATGCTTCAGGTACCCAGGGCACAACTGATTTCAAGGACTCCTGAATCAGGGCAGATAAGTCCCTGTTGCTACAAGCACAGCTTACAGAAAAGCTGGAGATGGTTATCTGACAACTGCCTGGAGTGCCCAAGGAGACAGAGAGGAGCACTTTAAGAAGGAGGTCCTACAACCATGCTGGGTCCAAGCGGTGTCTGAGATTGAAAACAAACAAAAAAACACTTAACAAAGCTAGGCTTTTGTTTTCTTTTTAATGTTCAAAAACACTGGATGAAAAAACACCACCATGTCTCCCTCCATTTTCCAGGAAGGTCCTTTGGAGATGGAGTCTTGCTCTGTTGCCCAGGCTGGAGTGCAATGACATGATCTCAGCTCACTGCAACTTCCGCCGCCCAGGTTCAAGTGATTCTCCTCTCTCAGCCTCCCGAGTAGCTGGGATTACAGGCACAAACCCCTCGCCACGCCTGGCTAATTTTTTGTACTTTAGTAGAAACTGTGTTTCACCGTGTTGCCCAGGCTGGTCTCAAACTCCTGAGCTCAGGCAATCCACCTGCCTTGGCCTCCCAAAGTGTTAGGATTACAGGCGTGAGCTACCGCGCCAGCCATTTTTCTCATTTTCACTTCAAATTGACAATGTTCCTGACTCTTTGCCTAGGTATTTGTATTTTTATATTAATGTGTCTGGATATCCATCACGTTTTCCATTGCAGGGGACTAGAAAATGATTTTGTGAGTTTCCAGATTTGATGCTGTTTTACTTCCTCTGGGAAATACCAAAGGTTATTGATGTAGTTTGGATATTTGTCCCCTGCCAAATCTCATGTTGAATTTTAATCCCCAGTGTTGGTGGTGGGGCCTGGTGGGAGATATTTGGATCATGAGGATGGGTCCCTCATGAATTACTTAGGGCAACCCCTTGGTAATAAGTGAGCTCTTACTGTGAGTTCATGTATGATCTGGTCATTTGAAAGTGTGTGGCAACTCCCCACCACTCCACTCTCTTTCGCTTGTTCCTGCTTTTGACATATGAGGTGCCTGTTCCCCCTTTGCTTTCTGCTATGATTATAAGCTCCCTGAGAATTCACCAGAAGTCAGGCAGATGCCAGCACTATGCTTTCTGTAAACCATTCAGAACTATGAGCCAAATAAAACCTCTTTTCTTTATAAATTACCCAGTCTCAGGTATCTCTTTATAGCAATTCAAGAACAGACTAACACAGTTAAATTCAAGTTCATGAAATATAACTCATAAGCACAGTTTAGTTATTTTCATGTCTCTGATTTTAAGCTCAGATATACGTTAGAAACACCTGGGGAGCATTTTACTGATGCTGTGGTCCCCTGCCTGAAAAAATTTAATTTTGTTTCTCTTGGGCAGTGCCAGGATTTCAGCACATTTGAAAAACTGTTAAAATGATTTTAGTGTGCAGTCAGAGTCAAGAATGGCGGGTTTAGCTATGGTGGGAACAATGTCAAATGATATTGTAATATATGTAATGAAAAGAACGATTAAAATTTTAGACATGAAGTATTTATATCATGCCAGTATGAGTGACATAAATTTTAAAGTTCAAAAAAAAATGATAACAACTGCAAGAAGTTCTGGTGCTTAGAGTGAGTGCTCATTAAGAGTAGCAAGTACTTAACTATTTTTTGTCGGTCTTGCTTTATGATAATTTTTTAAAGATTCATCTTTTTAATATGACCAGTTAACTAACGAAAAGGAAACTATGATTTTCTCTTGATAGTTAGCATATTTCATTAGCTACAGATGAGACGATTCTTTCCTATCTAATAAAGTGTATTTTCTATCAATGTGAAGTGTCATTTTATTAGGCTGGTCATACAGACCCTTAATTCTCAAAAGCACTGTACTAGTAATTTACATAATTTGCCACAAGATGGATGTGGATACCTGGATTATGACCTCATCATATGAATCAGGAGCCAATAAACTATTTCTGTAAAGAGTAATGCAGTAAATATTTTTGATATTGTAGGCCATATAGTCTCTGTTGCAACTACTCAATTCTGCCATTGTAGCCACAGACAATATGTAAACAAATTGGAGTGGCTGTGTTCCAATAACACTTTATTTACAAGAGCAGGTAGTGGGCTACATTTGGCCTAGGAGCCAAAGTTTGTCATCTCCTAGTATAAATAGGAAAGCTATTTTTTCTTGGTGTGCTAAATGCAAATATGAGTCATTCTTTTTCTATCAAAAATGTAACTGTCTATTAAAATATAAATAGGAGGCTTAAATATCACAATACAATAATAGACCAAAATTAAAGAATTAGAGTTTGGGGCTTTAGAATTCTTGGCCTTTATTTCCTTCTGTTTTCCCACCTTTAACTGCCTGTCTATAGTTATCACAGAGAAGATATTACATTACCATATAGGTCTCAGTTGCTTTTGCTTTTGGATCACTTTCCTTGAATCCCATTTATCTTTCCTGCCCTATGGCAAAACCATCTGTGTGTATCTATCTATTTATCTATCTATCTATCTATCTATCTATCTATCTATCAATCAATCAATGATTATGTGGGACCATGAGTTTTCATAAAAATCTTATAACCCTTTTCCAACCAAAGTTTTCCCTGGAACCCAACTTCAGAATCTACCTGAGTAAAAGGCCCAGTGCCTTCTTCACTCGAGTTTCCTTATCATGGCAGTAGGGGGTGGATTAAAGAAATTGCAGACAGATTTGACTGGGGTAGTTTATGAATATGTACAAAAGGTCTGTGTTTAATTCTGTGAGTGGAGGTCATAGAGGTGAAAGGGTGGCAGTCCTAATGGGGAAGATCCCATGCTAAAATGGTATATCAGCTAGCGAATAGCGATCATCCCAGGACAAGCCTACATGAAAAGGGCCTGAGAAAGTGCCCCTATCCTTTTTTTCTTATGGTAGTGGGCATGAAATAGCATGTAAACGTTTTCTTCAGCCTTCCTTCCAAAGGGCATGGCTGTAACACAGAGAAAATGAGCCAACCCAGGAGAGCAACAGACATCTGTACAGACACAGCCAGGTTACAGGCCAGTGCCCAAGTTCAGAGGAAATGAGCAAAACACAATGGACAACGGAAAGTACCTACAGACAAAATGCCCACACCACTTAATACCTAAGAGCCATGTAACTGTCCCAGCTCCATTTCCAGAAGCTAGCTGCCACTTCAGAGCGTGAGGACAGACGGAGCAGAACTCTAAACTGGCTTTAAAATATTGAAGTGCCTCAGCTATTTTGAATGTCTAATATTACATTTTTGCCAGTAGCTGTAATAGAGTTTCAAGGCAAAAAATAACTTTAATTTTAGTAAATTTTTTTAAAATTATACTTTAAGTTCTAGGGTACATGTGCACAACGTGTAGGTTTGTTACATATGTATACATGTGCCATGTTGGTGTGCTGCACCCATTAACTCGTCATTTACATTAGGTATATCTCCTAATGCCATCCCTCCCCCACCCCACAACAGGACCCGGTATGTGATGTTCCCCCTTCCTGTGTCCAAGTTATCTCATTGTTCAATTCCCACCTATGAGTGAGAACATGCGGTATTTGGCATTCTGTTCTCACGATAGTTTGCTGAGAATGATGGTTTCCAGTTGCATCCATGTCCCTACAAAGGACACGAACTCATCCTTTTTTATGGCTGCATAGTATTCCATGCTGTATATGTGCCACATTTCCTTAATCTAGTCTATCACTGATGGACACTTGGGTTGATTCCAAGTCTTGGCTATTGTGAATATTGCCGCAATAAACATATGTGTGCATGTGTCTTTATAGCAGCATGACTTATAATCCTTTGGGTATATCCCCAGTAATGGGATGGCTGGGTCAAATGGTATTTCTAGTTCTAGATCCATGAGGAATCGCCACACTGTTTTCCACAATGGTTGAACTAGTTTACAGTCCCACCAACAGTGTAAAAGTATTCCCATTTCTCCACATCCTCTCCAGCACCTGTTGTTTCCTGATTTTTTAATGATCGCCATTCTAACTGGTGTGAGATGGTATCTCATTGTGGTTTTGATTTGCATTTCTCTGATGGCCAGTGATGATGAGCATTTTTTCATGTGTCTGTTGGCTGTATGAATGTCTTCTTTTGAGAAATGTCTGTTCATATCCTTTGCCCACTTTTTGATGGGGTTGTTTGTTTTTTTCTTGTAAATTTGATTGAGTTCTTTGTAGGTTCTGGATATTAGCCCTTTGTCAGATTGCAAAAATTTTCTCCCATTCTGTAGGTTGCTGTTCACTCTGATGGTAGTTTCTTTTGCTGTGCAGAAGCTCTTTAGTTTAATTAGATCCCATTTGTCAATTTTGGCTTCTGTTGCCGTTGCTTTTGGTGTTTTAGACATGAAATCCTTGCCCATGCCTATGTCCTGAATGGTATTTCCTAGGTTTTCTTCTAGGGTTTTTATGGTTTTAGGTCTAACATTTAGTCTCTAATCCATCTTGAATTAATTTTCGTAGAAGGAGTAAGGAAAGGATCCAATTTCAGCTTTCTACTTATGGCTAGCCAATTTTCCCAGCACCATTTATTAAATAGGGAATCCTTTCCCCATTTCTTGTATTTGTCAGGTTTGTCAAAGATCAGATGGCTGTAGATGTGTGGTATTATTTCTGAGGGCTCTGTTCTGTTCCATTGGTCTATATCTCTATTTTGGTACCAGTACCATGCTGTTTTGGTTCCTGTAGCCTTGTAGTATAGTTTGAAGTCAGGTAGCGTGATGCCTCCAGCTTTGTTCTTTTGGTTTAGGATGGTCCTGGCAATGCAGGGTCATTTTTGGTTCCATATGAACTTTAAAGCAGTTTTTCCCAATTCTGTGAAGAAAGTCATTGGTAGCTTAATGGGGATGGCATTGAATCTGTAAATTACCGTGGGCAGTATGGCCATTTTCACGATATTGATTCTTCCTATCCATGAGCATGGTATGTTCTTCCATTTGTTTGTGTCCTCTTTTATTTCACTGAGCAGTGGTTTGTAGTTCTCCTTGAAGAGGTCCTTTATATCCCTTGGAAATTGGATTCCTAGGTATTTTATTCTCTTTGAAGCTATTGTGAATGGGAGTTCATTCTTGATTTGGCTCTCTGTTTGTCTGTTACTGGTGTATAAGAATGCTTATGATTTTTGCACATTGATTTTGTATCCTGAGACTTTGCTGAAGTTGCTTATTAGCTTAAGGAGATTTTGGGCTGAGACAATGGGGTTTTCTAAATATACAATCATGTCATCTGCAAACAGGGACAATTTGACTTCTTCTTTTCCTAACTGAATGCCCTTTCTTTCTTTCTCTTGCCTGATTGCCCCAGCCAGAACTTCCAACACTGTGTTGAATAGGAGTGGTGAGAGTGGGCATCTCTGTCTTGTTCCAGGTTTCAAAGGGAATGCTTTCAGTTTTTGCCCATTCGGTATGATATTGGCTGTGGATTTTTCATAAATAGCTCTTATTAATTTGAGATACGTTCCATCAATACCGAATTTATTGAGAGTTTTTAGCATGAAGGGCTGTTGAATTTTGTCAAAGTCCTTTTCTGCATCTATTGAGATAATCATGTGGTTTTTGTCTTTGTTTCTGTTTATATGCTGGATTACGTTTATTGATTTGCCTATGTCGAACCAGCCTTGCATCCCAGGGATGAAGCCCACTTGATTGTGGTGGATAAGCTTTTTGATGTGCTGCTGGATTTGGTTTGCCAGTATTTTATTGAGGATTTTTGCATGGATGTTCATCAGGGATATTGGTCTAAAATTATCTTTTTTTTTGGTTGTATCTCTGTCAGGCTTTGGTATCACGATGATGTATGAGAATGTGACAATTCGCACACTTATCTTTCTAACTCTAAATTTGCTCCTGCTGCTTATGTCTGGGGAGATTGGAAGGACCCGTGCTGGAAGGATCAGCATTCGAAATAAAGTGAATTTACTCATACATCATTGTAATATGTGTGTAGGCCAGTATGGGGATTCTGGGCTGAACACAACCATTCTCTACTACTTTGCTGCTCTCATCCTTTCTAGAAGGATTCCTTGGTATATCTCATGTAGTGAAAAAGGCTTTGGTACAACCTTCATCATCCAAGAAATTTGGCAAGAATGATAGAGACAGGCATATGTGGGTCTGCAAAGCTGAAAAAAGAGTCTCAGAAAGGAGTATGCTTAAGGCAGTGACAAATCCTGATAAGGCTGCCTAGTCTGCTGACAGTGGTGCATACCTGGCTTCCACTAAAGTGATTTTCGATCACCCTAATCCTAAATCAGGAGCCACAAAACATCCTGGGCACCACATTCCTAAATCAATCACGTTCCTTGGAAAAGCTTCAAGGACCGCTTCCTGGAAAACCTGCTAACAACCAGCTCAACACTTACCCACAGCCTAAGGAATTAGCACAGACGATGCCAGACAATCAGAGGGCCTAGTGGACTTTGCTTTCCCAATATGGGCCACAGAGCCTGCAGTTTTCAGCTTTAAGAAAACCTATCCAGAATTTCTTCCTCCAAGCCTCTTGCCCCAGAACATAAACTCTGTGCCGAATCAGCTTCCCTGCTGGGCAGGAGAGCTTTCATTCAGGATTTACTTTTTACGCCCAGAGTCTTTACTTTCTTTTGAGCAATTTTTTTGGTTACCCTTGTGCTATTATCTACACAATATATTTGTTTTGATTTTAGAAAATTTAACGATAATATTTTTATTCTCTTTGGTTATATATTACAAATGATGTGAGTATCACCATTA
This sequence comes from Macaca fascicularis, assembly GCF_037993035.2. Taxonomy (NCBI): domain Eukaryota; kingdom Metazoa; phylum Chordata; class Mammalia; order Primates; family Cercopithecidae; genus Macaca; species Macaca fascicularis. The sequence goes on along the minus strand of NC_088395.1, from coordinate 22,560,838 downwards.
TTAAAAGTGCAGAGAGATCACCTTAGGAAATATGTTGTTGGTATGAAGTCTTAAAAGGTTTTAAACTTCATCATCGTTTGTAGTTATAATTCTTAACCTAAGTATGTCCCTTCCCCAAGCTTTTATGCTTAAATTGATCTTTTTATTGATAAATAATATTTTATATATTTATGGGGTCCATGTGCTCTTTTGTTATATTCATAGAATGTGTAATGATCAAGTCGGAGTATTTGAGTATTTATCATTTCTAGGTGTTAGAAAGAGTTCAAGTAATTTCTCTAGATACTTTTAAATATATAACACATTGTTGTTAACTAAAGTCACTCTACTCTACTATGGAATGATACAATTTATACCTTGTACCTAACTATATGTTTGTACCCGCTAACCAAACTCGTTATTCCACCTTCCCACCCACCCTTCTAGCCTCTAGTATTTGTCATTCTACTCTACCTTATATAAGAACATGGGATATTTGTCTTTCTGTGTCTGGCTTATTTTATTTAATGACCTCCAGTTCCGTTTTTTTTCTTTTCTTTTCTTTTTTTTTTTTTTTTTTTTGAGATGGAAGTCTCGCTCTGTCGCCCAGGCTGGAGTGCAGTGGCACGATCTCAGCTCACTGCAATCTCCGCCTCCTGGGTTCACGCCATTCTCCTGCCTCAGCCTCCTGAGTAGCTGGGACTACAGGCGCCCGCCACCGCGTCCGGCTAATTTTTTATATTTTTAGTAGAGATGGGGATTCACCGTATTAGCCAGGATGGTCTCGATCGCCTGACCTCGTGATCTGCCCGCCCGGGTCTCCCAAAGTGCTGGGATTACAGGCTTGAGCCACCGCACCCGGCTGATTTCTTTCTTTTTTATGACCAAATAGTATTCCACCGTGTATAAGTACCACATTTGTTTAATTCATTTATCCCTTGATAGACACTTAGGTTGATTTGATATCTTTGCTCTTATGAATAGTGCTATGATAAATATGCTAGTGAATGTATCTCTTTGATATATTGATTTCTTTTCCTTTGGATAAATATCCAGTAGTATGACAGCTGGATCATATGGTAGGTCTATTTTCAAATTTTTGAGAAATCTCCATACTGTTATCCATAATGACTGCACTCATTTGCATTCCCACCAATGGTGTATAAGTGTTCCATTTTCTCTGCATCCTCACCAGCATCTGTTATCTTTTGTCTTTTTAGTAGTGGCTATTCTAACATGGTTGAGATAATATCTCATTGTGGCTTTAATTTGCATTTCCCTGATGATTAGTGATACTGAGTATTTTTTCATATACCTATTAGCCATCTTTTGAGAAATGTCTGTGCATATCCTCTGTTCATTTTTTAATGGAATGATTTGTTTTTATGTTGTTGTTTGACTTCCTTTAATATACTGCATATTAGCCTCTTATCAGGTGAACAGTTTGTTTATATTTTCTCCCACTCAACAGGTTGTCTCTTTACTCTTTTTATTGTTTCTTTGCTGTAAAGAAGCTTATTAGTTTAATATAGTCCTATTTGTCTATTTTTATCTTTGTTTCCTGTGCTTTTGTGGTCTTAGCCACAAAATGTTAACCTAGACCAATGTCCTGAAGTGTTTCCTCTATGTTTTCTTCTGGTTTTATAGTTTCAGGTCTTTTGTTTAAGTCTTTAATCCATCTTGAGTTAATTTTTGTATAAAGAGATAAGGTTCCAGTTTCATTCTTCTGCATAAGGATATCCAATTTTCCCAGCACCATTTATTGAAGACGGTATCCTTTCTTCATTGAATATTCTTAGTGCCTTTGTCAAATATCAGTTGGTTGTAAGTATGTGGATTTATTTCTGGATTCTTTGTTCTGTTCCATTGGTCTATGTGTCTGTTAACACCATGCTATTTTGGTTATTGTAGCCCTGTCATATAGTTTTAAGTCAGATAGTATGATGCCTTCAGCTTTGTTGTCTTAGCTCAGGATTTTTTAGCTATTTGAGCTCTTGTTTTGTTGTTGTTCATTTGTTTCATATGAATTCTAGGAGGTCTTTCACTTCCTTGGCTATATTTATTCCTAGATATTTTATTTTTGTAGCTATCGTAAATGGAATAGCATTCTGGATTTTTTTCTCAGCTATTTCATTGTTGGTATATAGAAATGCTACAGATTTGTATATGCTGATTTTGTATCCTGCAACTTTACTGAATTTATTTAGCAGTTCTAAGAGTCTTTTCCTGGGGTCTTCAGGGTTTTCTAGATATAAGATCACATCATTTACAAAGAGTGACCATATATAATCTGTTTTTAATGGATGCTTTTTAAATACATAGCCTCATTCTAGTAAATATGTATTGTCACAGTTTTGACATGCTCAGTTTATTTTTCTAGTAACCCTTAAAATAAATACCAAGCAATTTAAAATGTTTGTTCATGCATTAACCGGAATAATCACACACTGGGAAACATAAAATTATGGCACAAGTTGTAGTTTAGGGTATATTGAGGTAGAAAACTGATGCCTACCTCTAGTACCTACCACTTTTGGCTTTACCTTTATTTCCCTATTTTTCAATTCACAAAGATATAAACCTTAAAAGTGAAAACCTTGTGGAGTATCTAGATATATGAGACCAGGTTAACCCTTCAGTTATGAAAAATTTCACATTTTCCACTGTGATGGTTAATTTTGTTTGTCAACTTGGCTGGGCCGTGGTGCCCAGATATGTGGTCAAACATTATTTGAGATGTTCTTTGAGAGTGTTTTCAGATTAAATTAAATCATTTAATATATTTACATCATTTAACTTTGGGGAAAGCAGATTGCCCTTCGCAATATAGGTGGGCCTCATTCAAGCAGTTAAAAATGTGACTAGAACAAAAGGCTACCGTCTGCAGAGCAAGAGATTACAAAGCAGCTTTCAGACTTGAACTGCAATATTAGCTCCTTCTGGGTCTCCAGTCTGGCGGCCTCTTCCATCAGATTCTTGACTCACTAAGTCTTCACAATTCCAAGAGCCAATTCCTTAGAATAAATCTTTAATATATATATATATATATACACATCCTCTTGGTTCTGTTTCTCTGTAGAATCCAGAGCTTACATATGTGGAAAAGTTTATTCATTTTACATTATACCAATCAGTTACTGAACAAACATTGCTTGGGGAGCTATTTGTGCTTTGAATGATACCAAAAAGTCCATAAACTACAATATAGCTCTTGTCCTCAAGGGGTTGACAATCTGTTGGAGGGAACAGTATGCATGCAATAAGATCACCACTAACCCCAAACAGCAGAACTTGTGTCAATATGTCGCCATGGAACACAGAAGCCATATTCAATTAAGAAGGAGAGTATCCCGGGCTTGGTGGGGTTAAGGCTGTGGTTCTCTCAGTGTGGTCACGAGACCCAGCATCATCAGCATCACGTTATAATTTATTACAAATGAAAATTCTCAGGCCCCACTTTCAATCTACTGATTCTGAATCTCTGGGGTAGAGCCAGCAATTTATGGTTTAACAAGCCCTCCAGGTGATTCTGATGCACGCTGAAATGAGAACCGTTGGGTTTAAGAAAATCTGATGGAGGAGGCGACATTTTAACCAGGCCCTGAAGGCTGAGCAACGTTCAGAGGAGTAGAGAGGGAAGATAATTCAACTTGGAAAAACGTCTGGAAGAGACACGTGAGTAAAAGAAACGTGTATAACTATTGGTCAAGAGATGGTTAGGACACTGACAAACATGACTCGAATGGTTTGAAAAGGAGTGTACAGTTAAAATCGGCTAGTTTGAAGGTAGATACATTCAGAATGGAGGGAGCTATTTTGGACTTTCTGCTTAAGGGGACCAGACTGGGTTTCAAAGATAAAACATGACCTGTATTCTATTTTCTTAGAAATGTTTGCCTTCATCTTCCCGTCTAGCTCAGTGTTTCTTAAAGTGCAAGCCAAAGGCTCCCAGCATCTGAATCACTGGGAGTCTGCCTAAATAAGCACATCACCTGGTGCCATCTTTATCTACCAAATCAGAACATCTGAGATATGGATGATAAAAATGACATTTTACAAAAGAGTACTCCAAGCAATCCTTATGACTCAGTTGAATACTGCCCCAGGGGTCCCCAAACTACTGTCTGCTGCCTATTTTTGTACACTCTGCAAGATAAGAATGTTCTTTACATTTTTAAGAGGTTGAAAAAAATAGGACTCTTTTGTGACATGTGAAAGTTTTATGGTATCAAAATCATTGTGTCCCTAAATAAAGTTTTATTGGAACACAGCCACCCCCATTCATTTTTGGCTATGGCTGCCTCCATGCTGCTACAGCAGCAGAGTTGAATAATTGCAGCAGAAACCTTACGGTCTACAAAGCCTAAAGTATTTACTACCTAGCCTTTCATAGAAAAGGTTTGCTTTTCCCAGCCCTAAGTGATCCAGAAGATCTGTGTGATTTTAGATTCCTGATCTGCTGGTGCTGATAATGGGGATGGGTACAAATGCCCCCTTGGAGCTAAGAGGAGGTGAAAATTCTAGAGCTTCCTGGCTTCCAGATAGCAGACACTTAGAGTCTCTTGATGCCAAGAAAGGAAGACACTTGGAGGGGCTCTGTGCAGATGAACATCTCCAGATTAGGAGTCTTATATTGGGAGGAACAAGCTATTTTATCTCCTAGTGACAGTTCTGGTTATTATGGTAATGGGAGAGGGCTAAATTGGGAAACATTGAGAAATACTGTAATTGAAGGCATTTTTTCCTGTAAGTTATGAATGTGACCTGGAAAGAGATCCCTTCAAATCGGAGAAGTTCAGAATGAGGTAGGCTGCATGACGTCAGTAAAATTTTCTAGGATTCTGTGAACCAAGCTTGTCTTTGAATTTTCTGCATTAACCCTAGAGCAACAAGAATGTGTGGCTGCTGATAAAGGAACGCTAGATCAAGAAATAGGTAAAAGGAAAATTCTGGAAGGATTTAAATTCTGCAGTAAGAGATCTTGTTTTTATTATGTGGCCAGGAAAAATACAGATGGTTAGGGTTGGACACAGTCCATCTCAGAATCTCTCTCACTCACACACACACACACACACACACACACACACAAACACACACACCCAGAGTGAGAGAGAAGACAAGCAGACAAGAACACTGGAGTTCAGCTCAGACCCACAGCTAGGATGGTGGCTAAGATACCAGTGTTTTATACAAAACTCTGTTACCTCATTCAACGCAGCCTATAGAGTAGATGGGGGCTCTGTAGTCTTTAATGGGGTGAGCAGAAAAACCTCTCTTGACAGGCACAGTGAGTCTCAGCTTTAAACTCTGTTGCATAGCTGTGAACACCCCAGAGAAAAAGGCAACCAATGAAACTGCCCCGCAAAGAGCAATTAGCATTTCTGAGACAGAACTCAGAGCTTCCTCTGAGGCAGAGAGACCTAAGCACAAACAGCACCAAATACCGTAAGCTCTCTGCACAAAAACAAAGCAAAGGTATTCTTTTCATGTGTCAGGTTGGGGCTCTCAGGTCTGCATTGGCCTTTCACCATCGTGATCAGAAACATGAGTTGCTGCTGTAAAGGTCAGCAGCGTGCAGAGCTTGTTTCTACCCTGGTGAGGAGAGTTTTCCACGACCGAAGAATCTAATTGGTTGCTGATGACTCACAGATGCTGAAGTCCACAGGCAGAAGCACTTGATTGGCTGTCACTCTGTTTCAGCATTCCCGGCCATGCGGGTCTGTAATGAATGGTATAGAGGGAGCAAAAGCTATCATTTGGATCAATTAATGTGATGAGGAGGGGTAAGGGGGAACTATCTTCTCCCACACACCTAACCTAATAGCTATTTCTGCTGCTTCATTTCATCACTGCTGCATTAGAGGATGCCTTTAAGAAAAGTAGTTCAGTAGATAGGAAACTTTTGAATGCTACGTAAATGTCAACTGTTTTTATTGTTTTTCCTCTGCTTACATCAGTGAGGTGAGGGTTACAAGCAGCAGGACAAATACAGAAACAGTCGTGACGAAAACTCAAGGATGACTCTGGCCAACAGAAAGGCTGGGGGATACGAAATTGAGCCTCTGGGACCCAGTTCTAATCTTAGCCTGGTTTTGACGCTTGTCTCAGAAACCTGCAAGAGTCATCTACAAGATAGATTTTCTTTCTTTTTCTCTCTTATCTCAGTGCTGTTAATTTCCACAGGACTTTGAAGCTGGGGCTCTCAGACCACACAGTGGAATCTTTCATACATACACTGCGTTTCAAATGCTTAATTGCTAGATCATGAGATAATTAGCGTGAGTATAGGGCTCAACATGCAATATTCATTTCGTACTCATGGCAACATGCAAGTAAATGCTATTATCCATATATATGATGAAGAGACTGAAAATCAGAATGGCTAGGAAAGTTGCACAAAGTTTTTGGGAAGGTAGGAAAACCCATGGGGACCCCAGCACCTGCCTACTGATGGTGGAAAACAAGAAAGCAATAACCCCCAATGGTCAGAGAGTCTAGCACTCAGAGTTCTGATTTATGGACCCTTGAGTCTAGACTTCTTTACTAAACACTTATGGAGCCTTCTGTGTGTCACATCTTGTATGTGTTGGAGTATAAAAATAATTGAGATGTGGATTTTACTTTCAATATGCTTACAAAACAGGGAAGGGACTCGTGTGTTAAGGCCAAGAGAGGGCTTTGCCCAGGGTGACATGAGAGCGTAGAGGATGAGCAGCTTACCAGCTGTGGAGGTTAAAATGTTCAAACCACTTAATGGTTGTGGATCCCAGCTTCACCATCTTCATTTAACTTTGGCCTAGGCAGAGATTATTGATATGGTGTCCATGGATAGTTATCAGGAATTCTTTGAAGCTCCTCAAAATGTACATTTTGATCCATATGTGCATTTCTGGATAAGAAAAGGACCAGGTTCATGTTGATGAAGACTCTAAGAGTTCTTCCACTTCTATCAACCTAGATATTTCACCAAGTATCAGGCCAGGATAGATAGAAATGAAATAATACTGTATTAATAACTTTGTCTAGAAAATGTAACATAGAAAAGTGGTATATAGTTGAAATGATATTTTTAACCAACTACATATCCTGTTAGAAGACTTCAAATCAAAAGTCTCACGGTTACTGAGAGAGCATTAAAACCAGAGTTTCTATAGAGAGGTTATGCCATTGAGAAGTTTTGCTGTGAAACTGCCAGAAAACAAAACAAACAGATCAAAAAAACTGAAGGGCACACCTGGGATTTCAGAATAGCTTTATTTTCTGCAAAAGATATTAAAGGCTTTTATTTACTTTGGAGAGATAGTTAACCCTATGGAACCATTAGGGGCCAATAAGCCATTGAATCCAGATGAATTACCTCTGTGAAAGTTAAAGAATGCACTGAGAGAGGTTAAAGAGCATCTGACTGAGAATCCTTTTATAACTCATAATCCCAGCCATTCCAGTTCTCGTTCCGACAGTCTTCCAGGTCTCACAGCTGGAGCCTCCTAACCATGACCTACAGGCTCAGCCAAGCCTGGGCACTTGGAGGCTGGAAACAAAATGTTCTTAAGTTGGGGACAAATTAAGGATCCCGGATCATGAGTTTGGGAGCTCCATGTTTTTTCAACCTTGTGTCCTGCTCTGACCTTGGATCAAAGTTCTACAGTCATAGCTTCGGGTTGCTCTTTAGTTAGTGATTTTACATTTTGCCATTTGACGTGTAGGGCTCTGCTTTGGTTCCAGATAATTATCTAGCAAAATTCTAGAGTCCCTTGTTGATTCACTACTTTCGTTCTTGAGATTAGGGTCTGTATGAGAGGCACACTCAATCATTGCTCTATCTGCTTTCACTGCTGTAACACCACAGGCTATCAAACAGCCTTCCTAAACTAGCTTCTATTTCTTCTTCCTCATTTTGACTGCAAGCTCTTCTAACCTCACAACTTGACTGCTCTTGGCCGTACCATGATTTGTGTATTTAGTACCTTGGCCTTGGTTATGTCCTGTGTAGCCCCTCCCTATGCTGCCTGATCCATTGTTCTGCCCCAAAGAAGGCCGGATGTGGTATCTGGGCTATTAAACAGGGAACACAGTACAATGCCAAATGGTGTATTATAAAACAATGTATTATGAGAAAAGACAAGAATTTGCCTTATTAACAAAAGCTCAAAAGCAAACTTAGGAAGTTTAGAGATCAGAAGATCCATTTTAAACCATGAAGTGTTGTGGAAGAGTGTTTAGGGAAAGGATTATGTAGCATTAGAAATGCGTAATGGTTAACAAATCATTACTGACTTATAAAAAGTCTCACCTTGATAAGCATGGTGTTATTTTAATAAGTGCTATTCTAGAAGCAAGATAAAAGCAAATTAAGGGACCTCATTTATTTCCCCTAAAAGCCTAATGCCATTCCACCCAAAAGAATAATATGTGATGACAATCATATACACATTTACATGGCATTAAATAAATGGCTTGAAAGCTATTAAAGGGTTGAAAACCAAGAATGATGGACAGAAATCACTGTCAAATGATGGCATCTGAGGACTTAGATGCTGAAAAGACTGTTGGCAACTATTCATCTATTGGCTGGATAATAACGGAATATGTAACATTCTGAGTAGCTAAATATTTGCAGTTGGGAGGTGGGAGAAAGTGACTTGTGCCTCGAGTTCAATAAGAGCAATATTTGAAAGCTGACATCCTCTATTTAATCTCTTTAGAATGAAAACTAGAAGGAAGCATAGGCCCTCTGCAAGAGTGTGTTTTACTGGGATTAGTAAAAAGGGATGGATTTGCTTCAAAGAATTAATAGCATTCATTAAATAAAGGGCATATGAGACAGTATTAAATATTCAGAAGCAGACTGGGAGAGTAAAAAAATCAGATTCTGGAACTAAGTCCACCTTTATTAACCAGCTGTGTGGTGCTGGACTACTTCATGCCTCAGTTCCCCTGTGTGTAGAAAAAGGTGATTGGTCACTAAGCTCTATAAGAACCTCCTGCCTCTAAGACTTGTTTTGATGGAGTTCCACGACATGCCTGTGAATCCTATTTAGTGACTTGTGCTCATCCTCGGGTTGCGATTTCCCCCAACACCAGCACAAAATTGCAGTATTTATTGCCTGATCTTCCCTCATCTCAAGTCTGCACCTGTTTCCCCCATTTCAGTAACTACACTGTCACTGTGCCACCACTGCTTTGTGTCTACTGGAAAAATAATTTACACTGAGGAGCTATTGGACAGATGAGTCACCCTTCCCACATGCATTGATTTTTCCAAATCAGATCAGGAAGAAAGCAGTGCATAACACCAAGAAGTGAGTGGTTGGTGCAAAGAATTCAGGCATCAGAGAGGAGGAAGAGGAAATATTGGAGGAGGAGATATTTTTGAGAGGGAACCTTCTAGAAGACAATTCCACTACTGTAAATTCCCTTGCCCCTCTTTCTTCTGCCTTCTATCCCAGAGCCTGAATCATAGTACCCCCACTGGTTCAGCAGTGATGCATATTAACATAGATGTAGTAATGTAAACAGCATTTTTATTTAAATAATAGAGGATGGGGATATGCAGAGGGCTATAAGTGAGTTCAGGCTTTACTATATTTAAAAGGTCATAGATAAAATTTAAATTTGGTACATACAAAGTACCAGCATTGATAAATGAACAGATATTTGTTAAGTACCTGTTATGGACCTGGCAGTATTCCAGTCACCAGTGCTACAATTGAATGATATGCAGACAAAAATTCCTGCCCCTATAAAACTTCAACATGGGTGGAGGAAAGAGATTAATCAAGAGAAATACATAAAATACAGGGTATATAATATAGTAATAAGTGAAAGAAATAAGCCTTGCCACAGTGAGTGCCAGTTGCCACTTTAGCTAAAGAAGAAAGTTCATTGAGATGGCGACTTGTGGGGAAAGACTTTGAGAAGGTAAGGGAGTGAGTCTTGCATATAGTACCAGGAAGAGCATTCCAGGCACAGGAAACAGTTCGTGCAAAGGCTTCCTGATGTGTTGAGGAAAGAGGCCAGCCAGGTATGTTTGATGAACGCATGCCTCCTGTGTTTGTGGAACAGCAAAGAAACCACTGTGGCTGTAGAAGAATAAGTAAAGGGGAGGGGTGGGCATTGAGGTCAAAGAAGTAAGGGGTCATGTCAGTAAGGGGTCATCAATTAGAAATATTAAAGTAAATACCAAAACAAAGACCTGAGTTCAGTATGGTAGTATATAGAGAACAGAATAGTTATATGGGGAAGAGACAGAAGTTTTGTGTTACAAGCCTCTAAGCACTGAAGTTGTGTGCTTAAAGTCTTTGAGAAAAACAAATTATTTTTCTAACGCATCCAATTATGTGCAGAGAATAGTGTGGTAGAAAATGCACTGTAGAAGTTTAAGCTACAAGTGATCCCTAAAACCTGGCTTGTGGGAATTCTTCTCAGGACATACAGAACTTGCACTGAGACTTGAAGGATGGCTATCATTTGGAAAGATGGAAAGGAATTTAAGAATGTCACCATAGGACTCCAAAAGACCTGGGAGAGAATGTAGCTCAGCTCCCTCATTTACCTGGTTATGAGGACAAGATTTAGATGGGAATAAAATAATTTGCAAGGTCTCACAGCTGGTTACTGGCACAGCTAGGACAACAACGTCTGTCTTTCTCCCCCATAAATGCTTTATCCCATCAACCACAAAGCCTTTCCTTCAAACCTTCTCCACTCTCCTCAAACCTTTGATCTCGTCACCTGCTGCCCTCACCCTCTGCAGATGATCTAGCTTCTTCACAGAAAATGGAAACATCAGGCCAGAATTACCTCTACTTCTGACCATCAAGTCTGGATTCCCTCTAGTCCTTTCCTCCTCCCATCCTTCTTCAACAGAAGATGTGTCTGTCCTGCATGACTGAGGGATCTGATCTCACCTTTCCCTGTGGAAATTCTGGGAAATTTCTTCTGTGGCTGCTGTTTCCCAATTTCCTTTATGGACTACTGTTTTCTAGCAAATTTGTAATTGTTTTATTTTTTTTTTATTTCTTTTTTTATTTTTTTGAGACGGAGTCTCGCTATGTCGCCCAGGCTGGAGTGCAGTGGCCTGATCTCAGCTCACTGCAAGCTCCGCCTCCCGGGTTCACGCCATTCTCCTACCTCAGCCTCCCGAGTAGCTGCGACTACAGGCGCCCGCCACCGCGCCCGGCTAGTTTTTTTTGCATTTTTTTTTAGTAGAGACGGGGTTTCACTGTGTTAGCCAGGATGGTCTCGATCTCCTGACCTCGTGATCCGCCCGTCTCGGCCTCCCAAAGTGCTGGGATTACAGGCTTGAGCCACTGCGCCCGGCCCTTCAAATTTGTAATTGTTGATCTTTTCAGGGCTATAATTGGGCCTCTTTTTTTTGTTCTTCGTATGTCCTATGGGCAAGTTTACCCATAAACACAGCCTTCTCCTCTTCATGCTGATTAACTCCTAAGTCCATAGCATCTGTTCCTTTTTCTTACTTTCAGAATTCTGCGCTACAACCTATCAGATATCTGCACTTGAATAATCCATGAGCACCTCAAATGAGTCTAATGAAATTATCAATTCACCTGTTTCTCCTCCTTTGTTCCTTATTACTTATAATGTATTACCTAGTTCCTTAGTATTATCTACCTGATGGCTAAAGTCAGAAACCTGAAAATCATCTGAGATATTTTTCCTCATGCTTCCATCCATTCAACCAGCAAGCCCAGTGCATTCCACTTCCCAAACATCCCCACCTGTTGCCACTACCACTTACATTACCATTAAACTAATTCAGACTTCTCTCGTTTTGCCTGGATCACAGCTGTAACCTCCTAACAGGGCCCGCAACCTTTTTTTTTTTTTTTTTTTTAAATCAGACGAGTTAAGGTTAGTGAAATGGAAGCCACTGTATTTATGCAAAGGTATAATGGGTTTAATGTATGAAATAGTGCTCCATAATTGTTGGGGGAACTGGAAGAGCAATGGATAAGGAAGCTGACATTGAAGACCAGGGAAGCTGATGCCTAAAGACTCAGCCTGAGGCACTTAAATTGGTGGCTCTTAGTAGCTCACCAGGAAGCTGCTGTGAAGGTCATGTTGTCCCATGGTTTTTACTGCAACCACTTCAAGAGAATAATTGTTTTGCCTTCTTTTCTACCTTCAAAATCCTGCATAACTGCCTCTCATTAGCAAACTATAAGGTAAATAACAATATTCTGGGAAATGTAGTCCTGTCTTCTGTGATGGAGAAAAGAACTCAGAAGGGGTTGCAGTGAAACAGATTAGTCAACAGAAAATCCATCTTACCCCTAAATTCTATTTTTCTAAAGTGCAGTCAGATCTTTCTATAAAAATAGGTGATCATATCATTCTGCTTAAAAACCTTCAATAGTTCATCATTCCTTTTAGGATAAAAAGAGATACTTTAATATCACTCACAAAACTCTTATGTAATCTTGTCCCAGCTTATTTGTTTTACTGATTTCTACTTCTTAGTTATCTTTAAAACCTCCCAAGCTAGTTTTAAATGAATGTTTGAATGAAGGATCCCAAATGGAAACAGTTATTACATTATTGGTTAGAGGTGATCAAGTTTGGCCAGAGAGGGACAATCTTTTGAATAACATTTAAAACTAAACAAATAAATTTGGACTTGACATAATAGGAAATAGGTCATTGAGTAAAAGAATGACTTTAATGGAAGAAATATCTTTAAGTAATTTGGTCTTGGATATTACAGAGTAGAAATCAAAAGACGTATAACTAGGACTTTAATAGAGTAAAAATAATGCGTTATTACTCTTGTGTTATTACATTCCTAAGATAAGGGAAACCTCCTCATAATCCTTTTGATAGAAGAATTAGAAGAATTAACTGGCCTTGGCAGCAAAATACATGGAGAAGAGGAAATTGACAGGTTTCTGATTTGCAAAGATGCTGATACGACTGACTTAAGGAAGTCTAAATTGGGGAGGAGAAACGATAGATACAACAGATTTGAGGGGATGCTGCAAACAGATTGTTATTCAGCTAAGTAATGCCCAAAAGTTAGCTGCTAATTATGCTAAAACCATCCAGCTGATCTGAATTACCCATATAATTGTGTCACTTCATACTCTCACTTTGCCCACGGAAAAGAGCCTCAGAACTGAAAATTCTTGATTTTACTCTTTGCCAATTCCAAAGCATCTTGTTAAACAGAAAACGTTCCCCAGCACAGCAGAGTTTAAGCTCAGTGCTCTCTCTCCTTTTATGGAATGTGCACTCTTGACTACTGGTGCTGTCAAAAGCTAAAGAGAAAGTCACCTGGATTTGTGTGACAGAACTTCCTTTTTTGAACTTTCTTTTTCATCTTCCAGAGAGAATCCACAAAATCATTTGAAATAGAATCAACAGTTCAAAATAAAAGGTGGAAGCTTAGGAAAATTGGATTCTTAATTGACAGATAATTTACTTTAAAAAGAAAAACCAAGTAAATGCTAATTAAGTTTACAGCAATATTAAGAAGGAATGTTCAGAAGGGATAAAATTCTTTATAATATTTGTTTATAATATTGAATTAGCATATTAAAAAATAATGGAATCATTCTTCTGCATCCCTCCAGGATTTTGCGTCATTATCATTCAGTACTTCAAAGAGACATAAGTCATTTTCTTGCTATACAGCCACCAGTGTATGAGGGGGAGGAAACACTAATGTCTGCCCTCATCAGAGAGTAAACATCTACCTGGACTTCTTGGGGAAATCAGAGATCGGGAGAGGGCAAAGGAACCAATTCTGTCTTACATATTGTTTATGTATGGCTTCCTGGACTAATTGAAAGGGGGTAAAGCCAGGATGTGCTTAGGGGACCAGTGAACAGAGCCTCTCCAACCATGGAGCAGTCTTCACTCTCTCTGCATGGCTTGGGGAGAAAGCAGAGGAGATGCCCCCTTATATTAATGTGGTTATATGTTTGTTTAAGTCAGATGTTTGCTCTTAGAGAGTCAGCTTAGGAGCAGGGTTCATACCCATAATGACACCCTCCTTCTTCCTAAGATGCCAGTAGGGCCACTAATGATTGATGATTGAAAACACACACAAAATCCTTTCACATTGATCATTATGGAGAGACTGATATTTTTAAATATGGTAGCTAAACTGATAGCCTTTTATTATTATTTTAGTGCCACTATTATGTTGTTATAGGACCCATTTCTTTGCATGAGTTTTAATCATATTGACCTTTGGGTTGCCATGCCATCTACACTCCCTACAGAAAAATAACTTAGGACTTAGAAACACGATAAATACAGTGGTGTAAATCAATAGATCTGTATTCTTTACAGAATATAAATAATTTCCCTTTATAAACAACAGTGGAGTTTGGATTGGTGATATAGCCTGTGGGCTTGCCAATCCCAGCAGTAAGCACATTGACATTGGCAGAAATGTTTTTTAAAAAGTTTTGTGACTGTCCCTGAAGTACAGTTGAATCTTTACCAAATTTCTGGAAACCTATTCTTATATAGGCATAACAGTGTTTTAAAGAAACAAAAATATACTCTTTAGTCAATAAAGCAACCAAAGACTTGTTTATTGCAATGTAGTTATAAATTCCCAAATGGTGTGACTGACTTAATGTCACTTTTGAAAATAAAGGCTTTAAAACACCAAGCTAATACCAATGCATGACCATCACTACATATTTTCAATATATACTGTTTTATAACATTGTTTATTTCCTGCTTTCATCAAATAATTTAATATAGAGCCTAACATGGTTAGTAGGCAACTGGAATGAGGTATAATAGAAGTCAATGTGCTGGAGTAGATCATGCCTGGACTAGGCATCTAAAGACCTGGAATCAAGTCCTGGCTCCGCCACTTCATGGTGTATAGCAAATGCTCTCAATGCCCTGCCCATACCTCCTCACTCTTATCACATCAGTGCACAAGGCCCCGCCTCCTGCCTACTAGCATCTGTACTGGTACCTTTTGAGAAAATTTGAGAGCATTCTTGTGCTACTGTAGCTCACCCCACTGCCAGTGCAGCAGGCTGGAAGTTCTGAGGTATTATTGCCTCCCGGGAGCAGCCCTGAAACAATGGTATACAAACTCCAGCTCCATCACTTTGAGGGGGATAACTCTGAGGCACCAGTTCTACATTGACTCCCAGCGTTTCTCCAATAGAATTAAGTTCTAACCCTCACAGTTGCAGCTGCCTTGATTGTGTACCCTGTATTGACTTTCTGCCTTTCCTTGTCTCGTTTTTGACTCACAGTTGCCTATGGTGGAACTCAAAGTAAGACATAGTTATTGGACCTAGGAAGGTCATGCAACCACTCAGTATCTCATGTCGTAAATGACAAAATTTAACAAAGCTTCTTCCAATTATAAAATTCTAAGATTTTTATTATCCTCCCTGCTTCTCATCTGGACTTTGAGAGAAGTATCTGAAATTTATAACGAAAGACTATTTACTGACAGTAGTGACCGATTTGTGATTTTCTTAACTCCTTTCCAAACTGCAGAAAATAGGGGAGAGTCTCCGCTTAGACAATGGAGATGCTCAAAAGGGATAGCAATGAGAAGTCACAGAAGACGTTCTTTTCCAGCATATAGTCCCAGTTTTTAGTCTCTGCATTGTTTGATAGCAAAATTAAACCTTAACAAAAACAATTCATCATTCTGTATATACCATAAAAAGCCATTAAGAGACTGTTCTTAGAAAAAATGACAAATATAGTCCCTCTGTGACAACTCATATACTTGACAACATGTGTACTTGATATCCTCATCCTTTAATAAGTGTCATCCTTGCAGCATTCCTGTGAGGTAGGGAGGGCAAAGATGAGTAACTCAGTCATCAGATAAGAAAACTGAAGCTGAAAAATGTTTAGTGACCATTCGGGAGCTGAAACCTTTTGTGTCTGTGATCTGTACATTTTCTGCCACATTCTATTTCTTCATGTTACCCAACAGTTTTATTATATACTAAAAGTGTCTCTCTTTGGTAAATTTTCTTGTTAGGATTCCTGTTTTGTGGAATGTAGTAATAATAACATTTAAAATCTATTTTATGGGAAAGATCATTTCCCACTCGGAAGATGAGCTGGGAATGAAGGTTCCATTGCAGATTCTTTTTGGTACTTTTGGCACTTTCTTATATTAAGTGTGTTCTTATCTACAGTATCTCATAGCATTACTATGTAGGCATATTATGCCTGATATTGGACAACATACTCAGAGAAGGATGTAATAAATGAGATTTCAGGGATTCAAAGAAGGATCCTGTTTACCTCCTTCACCTGTCCTACCTGCTAGTGGATTTCTGAAATGTTCCACCACTTTAGCTGAACAGTTTGATCCCTGCTAAAATAAAAATATCCTTGACATGTGTCACAGTGGAATCTGTTTCCAGTCATTTTCACTATGAATAATTTTAAGTCCATTTCTGAGAACAGATTTGGTAGAGGAAAGAGAAGGACCATATAAGGAAGAAAGGTAGAGGAACAATGGGGATGGGGATGGAGACCAAAAGAACGTGGAACAGCATACTGGCATATCTGACTTCACTATCTGCCGGAGTCCTAGACAGAGACTCACAGAATAAATGTACTGGCCATGTCAAGGGGAAGTCATTGACTTTTGTGAATCAAAGTTTTCTCATTTGTAAATGATGTGTTAGGACTACGTGATCTGCATGTTCTTTCAGCTCTAGGATTCTCTTGTTCTTTGCTTCCGTTGATCACATACTCCCATGGACATGGTAACAAAGATGAATGAGAAAATCCAGTTGCCTTCTATTTTCCTGGATATTAGCTAAGAATCAAAAAGTGGTAGTGAGATTTTGTGTTTGAGCATGTAATCCACAAAAGAGTCTTCAAAATAATAAACGAGTAATGGCAAACTAGAGAACTAATAATATGCATTATTCGCAAATAGTCTTGTGTATGTGCTTATAATGGGCCCCCAGCAATTTGACAAGGTACACATAACTGAAAGGTTATGTGTACCTTTCAGTTATGGTATGCTGTGCCTGATTTTTCATCCAGCTTTAACTTGGACGCAAGTAAAAGGCTGTATGAGATACCTAACCAGAAGGAAGCAATATGTTGCTTACTATCACTCATCATTCACTCACTACTTTCTATTTTTCCATGTGCCAAGTGCCGTGATCTGTGCTTGGGTTTTCCCAGACATGAGGCCTGAAACAAGGATTGAAGTGCTAGTGGTTTCTGGACATTTCAGGGAGTGCTGGTAGGGGAGTAGGGATGTTGTACAGGAAAGGGATGGCAGCTGGTAAAAGGTCCATTATAAAACCAGCTACCACTGCATGTGACTAGAGCTTAATCCTGCAAAGAAACTCAGGGAAACTGTAAACATATGCATCGGATTTATCCTATCGAAGGGTCAAGGGAGATGGGGTATTTATTCCACAGCTCCCACCAGTTACTAACTATAAGCTACTCTTGTGAGATGGTAATTCTCCAGCACTTCTGGCCTCCACGTGGCAGGCAAGGTAAGCACTGATGGGCAGACAAAGCGTAGCTCTTCAGCAAAAAACGCAGGTAGGAAGTAAGAGTAGCCTTCACTGAAGCAATAAAGATGAAGGGATGTGGGTAGGATACCAACAACATCACCACACAAGAATCCTCTCAATACATCCTTACCACCATCCTACGAGATAGGAACTATCACTCCATCATACACATCAGAAGACTGAGCTTCAGAGGCCGTAAGTGCCTTGTAAGATGTAGAGTTGAGATTGAAATCAAATATGTGACAAAAACCATATTGTTAGACACTTTATGTATGGTGCAAAAAGGAGAAAATATGTCATCTATGTCATTACTTGACCCAAATGCTCCTCCTCCTATGAAGTACTCTTTGATTTTGTCATCTTTCTTCCTGTGTTACCACAGACCCGTCTTAGTTCTTTGAGAACAGTTATCACAGCTCTCTGTAATTAACTGTTTCGATTTACTCTCCTTACTAAATAGGAGTTTCTTGGGGAGACAAATAACGTTGATTTCTTCATTTTTTTTATTCCCTTATACACAGAGAATTGGCATATAGATCCCTCAATTAATGCTGATAAAATGCCTATGCCAGATTTTTTTGGTAGAGGCTCAAATTGACAGTAATTTGCCTATTCAAGGCAGCCAATATTGATAGAATCCCTGCTATGTGCTAAGGAAGAAATAGACACAGAAATGAAATAAAATAAATGTTGCTGAAATGCAGAGTTGTATGTGTAAAACTTGTCTCTTTTCCAAATATTTCTACTCAGTCAATTCAGGTTTGATTAAATTTGTGTAAGTCTTCCAATGTCAAGAAAAAGCAGTCTTTTTAATCTCATTTTACTCCTGTGTGATAAACACCAAGAAACATGTAAATGTTGAAATCTGTTTAATTTGTTTTATACAAGCTGGGATGGTGTGTGAATACCTGGTTCTAAGATTGTACATTTTATGGCACTATTTATTTCTGGTGTCAAAATGAACCTATTCAAATATACACTAAAATTCTGTTTGCAAACTGGGGCCCATGCTTCTTTTGGCTGCTGATATACCTCATTGAGTATAGGACAGGAGGGCCATAATTTTCTACATATTTCTACTGCACAGCAAGGCGTAGTTAATTTCCAGGTGCATATTGCTTTAATTTCAGTTAGGCCAATAATTTTTTGAATACAGTGCCAGGGTCCTCTCTGCTGTAGGCTATAATTTTATAAGAGCAGAACTCATGAAAGTGTGTGGGAGAGATTAGTGGGCGGGCCTGAAACGCTTTCTTTCTCACTTTGTACTGTGCAAAGCCTCAGGCAGAAGGTTTAGGAAGTAGTTTCATTTGGAGACATCGATCAAATTTGGATGAACTCTGGAGAAAACTCAGATTTTGCATGAAGTTTAGTCATTGGAATCAGGAAGGGGGTCTCATGTACGGGAGATGATGCGTGAAGAAGATTCAGGCCCCACGTTGTACTTCTCTTCTACTGCTCTCTTGTACTTCCTTCTTTTTTGACGGAATATTGATTCTTAATTTGATTGGGGTTAAAAATGAAGAGTAAGTTTATTCCATGCCAGTTAGAACCTCTCACAGAACACGTGAGAAGTAGCGAACCAGTGATAATCCTTGGAATTTTTTTTTTTAAAGCCAAATGCATGCACAGAGGACAAAGTGCCCAATACTGGCCCAGAACCCTAAGGGGTTTATGTAACTGGCTGCATTGGCACAGTGGCAAATGCCAGCAGGAGGCCAGTGTGTCATGATACCCGCTGAAATTGTAAGTGGGCTGTCAGAGATCGTAGCATATTTATGCTGTATGGTTTATAGAAAAGGACACATCCAAAATGCAGAATGACCCAGAGTCCAAGTTATCAAGTTGGAAGTGTATATCTCATTTGTCTCATCTTCTTTGGCAGGGAGATTGCCAGGGAGACTGGGAAAAGACACCGTGAAAAATATTTCCATGTCACAAGTACTCATCCAGCAATTATGTGGTGCCCACAATGTGATATTTCAGTGTTTTCACTGATTAAAACTCAGTCAAACCCATTAGAGAGTCATAAAATCAATTTCGTGGGTAGCAACTGGATTTTTAATGAAATATAGAATAGAATAGAACAAAAGAGAATAAAGTACAGCAGATTGCATCTTATACAGGAAGGGTATTATATAAAGCTTTGAAAAATGTGTGTTAATATATATGTGAATATATGTTTATGTATATATTCATTTATATGTAGATACAGATACATATTTGTTATATGCATGAGATTGACAAGTGGGCTAAGACATGGTAGAAATGCATTTTTTACTATGGATTACTATTAAGATAGTAACAAACCATTGTGGTAGATCCTAACACAAATACAAATAAATGTAACCCACACATAAATCCCTGCTCTTCAGAATATTACAATCTAGTTAGAAATAAGGCACATGAAGGAAAAGGAGACAACTATTTGTTTTATTCATCACTTACCAAAATCAAGCTGCGTAAGTTATCCCATCTTGTTCTAATGAAAATCTTAGACACAGGAGTTATTGGTATCATCTTATAGAAGAAATGAAATAATTTGATCAAGGCAAGGCAACCCAGCCTAAATAGGTAGAGTCTATAGCCTAGTCTAATGGTTAACACCACAATTTCCTCTATATCTTACCACCTTCCTGAAAAGGTGGCAAATGTGTATGAAATGAGTAATGTGAATAGGAAGAAACATGGAAATTTTAAAAAGATAGAGGATATTATTAACTGTCAAGGGGAGGGATGGGGAGGTTTCATGGACCAGGTAGGATTTGATTTTAACTGGAGTCAGGAGGAAAGAAAACAGGAATGAATTCTAAACAGTGGATAGGATATAAACAAAGTCTTAGAGTAGGGAATAAGCATGGAATGCTTAGGACCCTGGGAAGCAGAGTGATCTGATACAGGGGAAGATACGTGTTTGGAGAATGAAGTGGGAAAATGCTGGATAGAAGTTGGCCCTGTGTGAGACTGATCACATACCATGTGCCAGGCACTGTCCTAAGAGCTTTTTATACATTATTTAATTCTCATGACAACTCTGGACAGTAGATATTATGGTGCTGTTTGTAAAGAGGACTAAATGAGTTAAACTTAAGGAGTTCCATAAATTGTCCAAGGTGTTGTGACGGTACTGGGATTCAAAGACACATGTCTGAGTCTAAAGCCTAAGCTGCTAGTCACTCTGCCATACCTCATTCTGTGGAGGACACTGGAAATGATTTACAGATAAAGCTTATAATTTAGCCTCCCCACCCCCAGCAATACTACACAGCCCCAGCAATGTCATTCCCCTGAAGTTGTGTTGTGGCAACACCTGCATGATTATACATGTGGGAACCCACTTTAGTCGAATGGTGGAAATAGGAAAGGGAGGTGAGGAATAAATGAATGTGACATATTGAAGAAAGAACTGACGCAAAAAAACAGAGCAGAATAAAGGAATTGCCAGAGGTAATGTGGAAGTTCCAAGCCTGAGTAAATCAAATGATAACATTGGTGAGATGGAGATTAATTTATGGTCATATTGAAAGAACGCCATCTACATGACTTTTAAGATAACAATAAAGTAACCATATTTGTTGTGTGCTTACAACGTGCCAGGCATGGCACCAAGCATGTCGTGTGAATTTATTTAGTGCACACAATAAGTCGGATGAGGAAACTGAGGAATGGAATAGCTCAGTCACTTGCCCAAGATCACACAGCCTGTAAAGGTCAGAACCAGGTTTCAAACTCAAATGCTTAACTCCAACCCAGACTTCTCTTCTAAACTCCAGCCTGTATCCATCAACCTTCTTAACATCTCTACTGGAATTATATTATCTCAAACTTCACATGTCCAAATAGAACTCCTGATGTCCCACTACCTGCACCAACCTCACCAGAACTGAACTTCCCACATTTTTCCCATCTTACATAACGGTAAGTGCATCCTTCTAGTTACTCAGACTGAAAACCTTGGAATTATCCTTGACTCTTTTCTTTTGCTTGCACTCAATGGAAACATCAACACATCCTGTCTGATGTTCCTTCAAACCGTATGCTGAATCTGATACTTGTCACCACCTCCCTAAGCAAGACGCTACATCTCGTACCTAATGCAGTTGCTTCCTAACTAGATTCCCCAAGCCTTCCCTTGCCCCTCTTTCAGTCTACTCTCAAACTGGAAGCCAGAGTGATCCTTCGAAAACATAGTCAGATGAAGTAACTCTTCTGCTCAAAACCCTCCAATGACTTGCCATCTCAGCATAAAAGCCAAAGTCTCTGGAATGGCCTTCATGGTCCTACAAAACCTCTAACCCTCAACCCTATGGTCTTCTCTCCTACCTGTCCTTTCTCATTCAGCTCCAGATACGTGAGACTCTTCACGGTTCTAGAAATGTTACGGATGTATTCCTGCCTTGGAGCCTTTGCAATTGCTATTCCTCTGCTTGGAATGCTTTTTCCAGTATGTACACAGGGCTTACTCTTTGATTACCTTCAGGTCCCTACTCAAACATCCCCTTCTCGATGAGACCTTGCCAGACCACCTGTCTAAAATTACAGAAGTGAATTTTGCTATTCCTCATTGCTACTTTGTGTTTGTCCTTAGCTCATACTGTTCCTCAATACACTATGCATTTTACTTATCTCATTATTATTGTCTCCATCAATGGAATGTAAGCCCAATGAGGGCAGAGGTTTTCTGACCTTTTTTGTTCCCATTCACAGTACCTATAACAGCACCCAAAATATGTTAGACACACAAAAGACATTTGCTGAATGAATAGATAAAACCCAAGCAATCTGATTCTGAAGACAACACTCTTAGGCCCTAAGCTGAACTACCTGTCCGTAGTTGAAGAATGTTTCTTGAATTGAGAAGTTCTAAGTGTTTTTACCCAATATTAATTATTTGTCAAGTCTAGTGAGGGCTTAACTATTGCTAGATAATCAATGCAGCAAAACTATACCATCTATAATATGGTACATGTTTTTGTTTGGTAAGTAAAATGTCCCGTTCAGAGTTGTTAATAAATGGGCTGTTATCTGGTTTGTCTTATTATCACTGCAAATTTCTCAAGATGGTTTCATTTCTCTATATGCAGTAAATGTACTGCCAGAGAGTATATGCATAATAGGTAAGATAAACAGTATTTTAATTACAGCATATACTTTTTTTATTTCATGATTTTTGTATTAAGTGTTTTATAGGATTTCTTATTAACTCCCTGTTAGCCTCCTTTTACATTTAAAGAAATAGACTGAAGTTACTTTGGATTTTTCTATCATGGTTCTGGCATGAGGAATGTACTTAATGATGTGTAAGAAGAGTTTGTTCAATTCCTATCTTTAAAAAACCTATTTCTCAAGTATCTAAAATTATGAAATACCCTGTCTTATTTCTGAAATTCTTTAATGTGTGTTAAAAACTCTTCTCCCTTGGTGCTCATCCATAATGTGAGGTTTTCTTTTCACTTCCAATGTCCTGCCCAGTTTGGAAAACTTGCACTAACATTGGAATTTTATTTGTATTTAGTACATCTTAAAAAGTGTCCCTATATGTAAAATCTACAGTTGCCTTTAAACCTGGGTTCCTTTTTCCACATAACAAGATAAAGCATGAACAAAACTATGTCCTTATTAGTACTTGGTGCTATTAAGTACCTTTTTAGAAGGATAAGTTTTATGCTTCTAAACATGTTCATTAAAAATTAGCTCAGGGCAAATTTATTAATCTAAACCCTTACACAGGGAAGCAACAAACTTTTTAAAACACTTAATCTGTTAGTAAAATAGTTCAAATGCCTCCTTCTCAGTTCTTCTATATTTAAAATGGTTGATTTAATTGCATTTGATCATTCCAAGTTTCTTGATAAATGTTGAAAAGACTCACGTTCTGGCTTAGGTTAAAGCGGTGTTCCCCAAAGTGCATTCCACAGAATGCTAATCCTACAAGTGTTAATTGCTGATGTTCAGGGGAGGAAAAAACCTCTTTCCATGGTCACGTGTATTCTGGAAATGCTCAGTTAGACTGAGAACAAAGTTTAGCATGTTTCTTATTGTGGAACTTCTCAGAACCTTTAATAGTATGAGTTGTGAATCCCAAGAGGAAGGATAAAATTTACAGGGATTTCGAACCGCTTTCACCATGGAAAATACTTTCTATGAGCTACCTAGCTATAGTAATGTTCCTTAAAACACAGTATGGGAAATACTGGGTTAAAGCCCCAGCAAGAAGTAGGATTATTAATCATCAGGAGAATATCTGCATAGAGTTTAAAGTGCTTATTGTTCAGAGACATTAAAATTTCTGTTATGTGTGTTACTGATAATACTTTCAACTTGCAATTTTAAATATTTGACTCTCTGTGGGAGGGAATGGTGACCTAGCCATGATAAAATGAGAGAGAGAACACAGAGCAATTACAAAGCATTTTTCCATTCTGATTACTCTTTTTTAAACATCTTCTGATGTCTGTGCATTTTGTGTCTGTGAGATAAAGGTTCTGAATTCCGATGAGGCAGATCACAAAGGTGATGTATTTTTAATGAAATCTTCAGGTCGTGCATGCCCAATCCAATTCTTAAGATTAGTTGCCCTATTACCAGGGTGACCATATATCGTGGTATGTCCAGTATAATCCAGATTTTTACTTGTTATCTCTGTGTAATTACTAGCACCTCCTTTTAGTCTAAAAAATAGTACTATTTTGGATAACAAATTATACTGTCACTATTCCAATTACACATGTGTGGCAGGTTATATTTTTCAAAGAGGTTGCAGCAGTATCTCTCTTGTCCACATGCCACTCTCCCATCAATAGAAGGGGTCTAATTTCTCTCCTGGAATCCAGAAGGGCCTGTGACACACTCATAACCAATAGAGTACAACACAAGTGACACTGCCTGATGTCCCAGCTGAAGATATAAAAAGCAATTCTGCAGTCTCACTTGAACCCCACATTGGAGCCCTTAGTCACCATGTGAGCAGTCTGATTGCCCTAAAGCAGAGTCATACTGTGAGGTAACCCAAGCTAACCCATGTGGAGAAATCACATGGAGAAGCCCTGAGGTTCCAAGGGGAGAGAGAGACGCCCAGCCAGCTCCCAGATTCTCTAGCTCTAGTCATCATCTGACTGCAACCACATGAGAGATCCTGAGCCAGAAGTGTCCAGCCACAGGCTTCCTGGAATCCTAATCTGCAGAAATCATTAAATAATAAAATGACTGTTGCCATTTAAAGCCACTGTTTGGGGGTGATTTGATATGCAAGAAAAGAGAAATGGAGCACTGGAATTTGGATCAGACATAAAGTTAGAGGGCTAGGGTTCCACTTACCTTGTTTTGAATTTGAAATTAGGCAGCAGATATTTAATTGACTTTCTGAAATTCAAGTTAAACTGGAGGCTACATAGAAATGTTACATCCAAGTACCTCCTATCCAAATATGAATTTGCAAAATAACATAATTTGGTAAAATACAAAAGTACCAAAGAAGAAGTCTGTTGCCTTTCTTCAAGCTCTAATTATACCTCTTGTTTGTTTTTGTTCTGTATAGAAAAGAGAATATAAAACATACCTATTTAGCTTAAATACTGAGAGCAAGACGAATGTGTGTACTTTTGCCACCCAACTATAAAAGTGGAACATAACTAGAACCTTCGAAGTGCCCTCCCCAAGTTTCTTTCTGAATTGCCCCCTTCTTTTCCAGAGGTAAACACTATGCCACAATTTGAAAATTTTTTTCCCTTAATTCTCTGTGTAGTTTTACAGCTCACATACTTTTCCTGAGGCAATCTATTACTTAACTTTTCTAGGTTTTTAACATGAGAGCATGCAGTTATTTTTTGCCACTTAGTTCTTTTGCCTAAATGTATGTTTTTTAGATGTATCCATGTTAATGTGTGTAGCTGTAGTTTTCTCCTTCACTTGTTACGTAGCTCTTATTTCAGTTAACTAAATCCATGGGGAAAATGAGACATGCTCACTTGCTTCAGAAGTTTCTACAGAGTAAAATGAAAGAGAAAAGCAAGAAAATACAAAACTGATTTGAAAGCATTTACAATTCATACATAAAGGAAAAAATCATCTGTTCATCTCTCAGTTCTGAAGTACTCAAGTCAAACCACTTTGGTATCTGAGTCAAGTTTGTATGGTGTCTAGCTGAGAAAGCAGCCTAATATTTGCGTCGTGTTAACCCAGCAGTAACAAATTTCTTAACACACTTTCATCCTCTCCTCACTATGATCATCATAGTGACATAGGCTTCCTAGATGTTCACCCATACTACTTCTTCCTCTTGGGTTCACAGTTCTATATTGGTGCCATGTGACTGATTCTGGCAAGTGGAAAGTTAGCAGAAGTGATATATCCCCATCCAAGTCCTCACCATGCTTACTCCTCCATAAAAATTCATGCTTTCTATTCCCCACAAGATGAGAAACTCAGAGATGGCCATATTATAGGTTGCAAGAAGCCTGGATCCCATAGTTGCACTAGGAGATCTGTCAAGGAGAGTCAATTGTCCAACTGACACTGGGCTATGAAAAACTGAGATTTTAGAATTCTTTGTTGCAGCAGCATAACATTGCCTTGTCCAGTCATTATTATGAATAAGTGTTTTAGAACACAGTGATGAGCTAGAGGACATTAAGTTTTTTTTGTTTTGTTTTCTTTTTTTTTTTTTTTTTGAGATAGAGTCACGCTCTGTCACCCAGGCTGGCTCACTGCAACCTCTGCCTTCCAGGTTCAAGCAATTCTCCTGCCTCAGCCTCCCGAATAGCTGGAATTACAGTCGCCGGCCACCACACCCTGCTAATTTTTTGTATTTTTAGTATAGATGGGGTTTCGCCATGTTGGCCAGGCTGGTCTCGAACTCCTGACCTCAAGTGATCCGCCCACCTCAGCCTCCCAAAGTGCTGGGATTACAGGCGTGAGCCATCGCACTCAGCCTCTGTTTTAAAATTCTACTTTCACAGAGGCCCAGCAGTTTTTATGAGGTTGGAAGAGAGTGTAAGATAAAATTCTATTAAAAAATAGCAAATACCATTGACTGAATCCTTATTTGCCTGGCAATGTGCCACACAATTTATAAGGAATATTTACTTGGTTACTTACAGCAACTTATGAAAGAGATACTATTTTAATCATCAGCATTCCATTTATGAGGAGCCTGAAGTCTAGATATGGGAAGAAACTTAAGGTTGTAGAGCAAGTGAATTCCAGGGTCACCACTTGAACTCAGGTCCTTTTTTCTCCAAATTTCATGCTGTGAACAATGATACTTAACTTTAAAGTTTCCAGGGATAGATCAGTTTAGTAAAAAGTAATGTCAACTGGAGGCGGTGATTGGAAAGATTCCAGTGTTTCCCTGCCATAGTTTCCACATTTTTGATACTCTCACTCTGCCACAGTGAGTGGGCTTACTGAGGGAGTGTGGGATGGGAAATATCCTTAACTATTGCTACTTGCCTGCAGATGCTTCATTATTGTCACTGCCAGGAAAGCAAACTCGAAAGGGAGAAGAGGCAGAGGAGTCTAAGAACAGGCTCTGTGATGTACATCAAACAGCCCTTTGACTCATCCAGAGCTGCTGGCAACCCAAAGATAAATTGAGTTGCTTGTGTCTGTGTTGAGTTTGAAAGTCCAGTGTTGTTTTGCACATGAGTATTTGAAATGCCCAAAAAGTATGTCAGGGCACCATGGCTGTTTAGGTATTCAAAATTGCATGTGGAGCTTGATATGTGATTGTCGCTTAATAGAGTTTGCAAGTGACATATTTATTAGACATTGATGAATCTCAAAATTTGGAGAGGTTCAGATAAGCATCCTGAGAATCAAACTCATCAATTGCACTTCTGACATGTTAAGGGTTTCCTTTTTTAGTTTAGAAGCAAGTTATTTTCATGATGCCTTCTGAGTATGAAAAATTTGTGTAAGGAAACTACTTTTCATTAACTAGAGGAAGGCAGGACTATATAGTCTGTGTACAAATCAAAGAGCCTTTTAGGATAGGATAATGCAGTGAAAAGAAGCACAACAGACAAGAGGTGAAATTGAATAGGAAAGAGATAAAATCATATATAGAAGCAGAAGGGAAGAATTACATCCAGAATGGGAGGAAGACATAAAGGAAGAATATTTTTTTGAAAGGAGTGTGCTTAATCATTTACAGTTTCCATGAGGAAATATCATGGGGGATGGATTAAGAACATTCTACATTGAAGGAGGCTTAAAAAAAGATAGTCAATCTGTAAATGTTTTTCTTACTAGAGGAAAAGATAAATATTGATTCAAAACAATAGATAATCTGAAATTCACTTTGTACTTGGAATGAAGTTAGAGGCCACGGCCTCTTATACATATAAACACAAACACATTTTGTGCTCCCTACTAGTTCTTGCCAGCTGTAAGCAAGGAGTATGCATGGAGGAATCCAACCTCACCCACATCCCATAGCAACCCAGATAAACCACTTAAGAAGGATGGAATTAATATGGTTGCCTCATAATCCTCAGTAAGCTATAAAGGTTGTGGGTTTTTTTTTTTTCCTTTTTCCTTTTTGCAAAGCAGATGAGATAATATGCCTATGGTATCAGGATAATGTTCCCTGTCAGCAGAGGGAGAAGGGAGACAAGAGATAAAAGAGGAAGTTCCTTTAATCTGAATTGCTTTGTTGCTGGAAATTCACAAGTATAGCCTGGAAGGCCTGGAGAGCTACTGCACTGCTGCTCACGTGGTGCTGATAAGCAATGCAGTTTATTTCCATCATCTCAGGATAACTATAGGGTGACCACCCACAGGCATGGGTGAAAGGAGAAGGAAGAGGAGAGGGAGCAGAAAGCCTCAGAGAATATCTCCCCTCGTAGTCTGGCTTTACTACCCTTTATTTTTGTTCGTATTCCCAACCCTATCCTCCCTGCCTCTTCACCCACCTTAGTGCACAAGTGCAAGAGTTAATAGTTAAGCTATGACTAGGAAAATGGAATGATGCATTTATAGCAGCAACTGAGGTTAATTCCAAAGTCTGCCCATAGATTTATGTCAAGTATCTGGCTCAGCTCTAAGTGCATAGTTAGCATACATAAAACGTTAGTTTTCTTCCCTTTTAATCACCCTTGCTCCTTCTAATCTCCAGTTTCTCGGATTGATTTATTTGGGGCTGGCATCTGAGAGTAGGTTGACTAGCTGTCTTTAGGGACTTTTGTCTCAACAAAGAAGACTACAGACACCAAAAGTTTGAAAACCCGAATCCATGAAATGTATGATAACTCATACAAAACAAAATTAGTCATTTGGGCTTCTGCTCTTCTTCTTAACATTTGAAAAAATAACAAATAATAACTCTTTTCTCTTTCCTAACTTGTTTCTTGTAAAAGAAATTTGTTACTGAAGTATTTTGTCTCAAAGTTATTATCTTGTGTTTTTCTAGAAACAAATTGATATTATCAGTAACAAAAACAATGAATTTTGTACATCAATAGCCAGCCAGTGGCCAGTAACTGAAGTAATTTCCATATATTGCCTCATTTGATCCTTACAACAACCTTCAAAGTGGTTATTTTTATCACTAACTTATAACTTTCTGATTTTAATTAAATTAACTGACAAGAACCCTGGTAAATGATCAGAAAAATTGCTAAATATGTTGCTAAACCCTACTAGGACTTCCATTAATCTTTACTGAAAAGGAAATTCAAGATTGCTATGTTGCTTTAATAAGCATGAGCTAACCATAATACAGCTGAGCTGGAAAATGTGGATGACTCACTTTATAATCACCCCCCTTTGCCTGCCTGTAGCTAACACTATCAAGCACTTCCTTATGTTAGCATTTAAACTCATCCAAATAAATTAATTGATGGAAAGATATTGGAGATTATGTAATTACTTCCTCTGGCTCTGGTGGTGTTGCCATCTGACTTCCAGGCAGCAAGATGAGATCTAAATTAAATGCAAATAATTGTTCACAATTAGAAAATGAAATGCCCGGAGAACCCCATGATATTTTAAACAAGCTGATGTACTTGCCATCGATCAACAGTTGAGGCTTTCTAGCATGTACTTGGCTTGAGTCCCAATGATGACATTGTGCATAGCAACAAGATACCCTTCTACATCAGAGACAAGAATTCCCAAGGATTCATCCTCCAGTAAGAAGTGATCTTTCATGAAGTTGTATGCATAAAAAGCATTCGTAGTTCAAATTTCTGAGGGTTATCGGGTAGCTGATTTCAGCTCATACAGGGGCTTGCAAAAGTACCAAAATAATTATTTTAGTTAGGCATCTTGGATAGATTAGATATATCTAACCTTCACTCAGCACAGTTAAGTGGGTGAGTTTTGTATTGCTTTGATTTAATTTCCAGCTCCCCCACCCCCCAAAAAAGCCATTTTCTTTTTCAAGATGTTTCTCGGGATCTTCGGGGACGTCATTGATATGAATTGATCCATCCGTACCTATAATGATGACATCTAACCAAAAAAAAAAAAAAAAGACTTCATTGCCTTTGAATATACTAAAAAGATGCTATCTTTTCAATAGCGACAAGGGCAGAATGATGAAGGAAAGACATAGCCTGAAATAAGAAAAGGGTTCCAGGAAAATGCCCTTAACAGGCTAACAGCTTAGATGGATACAAAGGCTTTTATAAACACCATTAGTATTCATTTAGTATAGGTAGCAGACAGCAACAAGAATTGGAAAATAACTTGGATGTGATCACTGAAGGAACAGAGGGAGGCAAAAAATATAAGCTGCTTTCTGAGCACAAATCTTTGTCACCGGAGAGCACAGTTGGAACGTCCTCCTTTCCTGATTAGCAACCATCTAATCAAGGACACCGAGTGCCTGCCAGGTCTATATACATGTCACACAGAGAAGAAACAGAAGGGTTCAGGTCAAGATGTTTACTACCTATTATATGCACCAGGTTAAGAGCAATTTTAAAAATAATTTTTGTCATAAATGTAATGGGATGAAGTAAGTGAGGGTAGTTTTTTTTTTTTTTTTTTTTTTAATAGAAAGTCTTTCCAGAAGTCTTTACTAAAGAAATCCAAAACCTCAACATGTGTCTAGATATAGCTAAGGTAAGAGGGCATATGAATAAAGCAGAGAAAAATCCAGAATATGTATATACAAGTATAACTACAGATTTAAATGGAACAGTTGTCTAAAAGTCTTCTCAGCCTGGAGAGGCATAAACTACGTTATACAAAGGCCTTCAAGTAGAATATCTGGTAAGAGTTGCTCACAGTGTTACTACATTATGGTTAAGTCTTTAAACTGCAATACTAACCCGTTTGATTGCAATGTGAAATATCACTGCTCAAGTCCCCCAGATATGTAACTGGGGTCATAGAGTAAATGTGTTTTCTCCCTATTGTCATATTACACAGGAAAGCATATTAGTGTAATCGGAATGCTTTGTGAGTAAGGAACCAGAGCAGGAGGAGAAGTTATTCAAAGATTTCTTATACCAGCATCAGATGGTCCAAAATAGGGATATACCTGCCAGATGGGCAAGAGTGTAGCATCTGCTTGCCTGGGCATCCTCTTTGTTGTTCGGCATTTGGAAAAGCTTGAATATTGTTGGCTTTTCAGTGTCTCCTTTTTCTCCTTGTATTCGCAGTGCCTGCCTAGCATACCCCAAGGCTCAAAGATGATCTCAATTGTGATTGAAGAGTAAATGAATGAATGAATGACCTTCTTGTCCGATGGATAGTTTTTTCTTTATATTTCTTATTTCTTTGAGACAATCTTGTTCTGACCAAAAAACAGTGGTCTGTGCCTTAAAGTGACTTTGCATATCTCTGTTCTAATCCTGTGTGTGTGTTTGTGTGTGACACTGAAGCTGAAGTCTGAGCTAAGTAATTCACATTTGAGAGAAAAACGGGATGGAAATTCTGGTAGGCATTATAGTACAAAAAAAAGTCTACTATGCAAAATAAAGAAAAGAACGCTCAAGGAGCTGTCATGCTCCTCAGAATATCTTTGGGTTTATTGATACATTTCTTGATCTTTAGAAGCTGACCCTTTATATAGTTCCTTCTCCACTCTGCAAAAAATTATTAAGATGACAGCAATCTTGGAATGATCTCGGACTTTTAAAGATCACAGGATGGTTTCTATGTATAGTCATGACTTCCTCAAGTCAACTTTTAATTATGTTAAGGTCTGCACTTAATAGGAAAGAAATGTAGACTTCTGTTCAACCTAAAAGGATCACATAAGAATTAGGACTTACTTTGCAAAATGAATTTGATTCCCCTTGCAGCTCTCAACCAACCACACTTTCAACTTACATCTCGATGTAAGATGCTTGAAAAATTGTGATGCCTTTTTAGATCATAATGCAGTATTGGAAACACAACTGCATTGCGAGAGAAGTCATGATGTTCAGGCACTTTCATTCTTAAGCCCTCTATTTCTTAATGGTCACTCTATTTAATGATGATTCTTGAAAGACTTGTGGGTGTTTACTGATACCCAACAGGGAAATTGTTTAGGGCTTTTTATTCTCTCCTTTAATTCAAAAATACTTATTTAAAAGGTAGCAGACACACATGATAGCTAAAAGTGCCCTGAAGGAGATAAATTTGTGTTGAAAGCTACTTGCTTGTCTTTTCTAAGATTCATAAGAGTACATTTTAAACTCTTTACAAGGATATAGTTGAGGTATTGAATATTTTAAAGCCTGGACAAGAAATGGAGAGTATTGAGAATCCTAAACTAGCGATGAGCTATTTCCATGTATCTCTAATATCCAACCAAGCCAATACTTCAAGTTTTCTTAGGTCTCGATGATTTATGCATTATTTCTATCATTCTTTTCTGAGTTTCTGTTCTTTATTAAAATAAAACATAACCATAGATTCTTTTCTTACATGGGCATGTATAATATGTCTTGCATGTATAAGAAATAACATACAACAAACATAAACACATCCAAAGGTCTTTGATATTTGGCATTAAATGTTTTCCCTTCCAAATATCTCCCTAAAGGGCTCTTTGTCAGTTTTGAAAAGGGAGGCACAACAATTTCAAGCAGCTATGTAAATATGTCAAGCAAAAATGAAGTTAATATTTATTTGTAAAGGCATTTACCATATTTAGATGCACAAACATTTGACCATTTTTAGTCTTCCTTCAAATTGAATGACTTCCAAAGACCACAGAAAAATTATTGTGGGGAATGTTGTCAGTGGATGTGTCTCAAAATGAAAAAGGGTATTGGAAGGGTATTTTAATTCTTGAGCAAATACAGAGAATCTTTCAAATAATCTAAGGAAGAAGAAGAATCATCCGTGAATGTAAATCAGTTGGGAAAAAAAATCATTTGAATTCCATCACTGGATGATACTTTAATGGATCTCAGAGAGAAGCAAAACACAGTAATTAAAAATGAAAAGAAAGGCAAATTAAAGAATGCCAATAGTATTAGTGTGGAAACGGGTGCCTTGGATGAAGCAAGGCAGGATTTTAAATAAATGATTTTGTAATGGACCCATCTGTCTGCTCTGCAAAACTACACTATAATCTGGCACAAATTTTTGTATGTTGGGCTGAGAAGACGCTAAGAAATTGAAATTTCTCGTGAGCAGTAGGTAAACACTCTTTGTTCTCGTTTGTCTTGAATTATAACTGATCATGATGACTTGAGCATCTCAGTGAATAATTTTCCAAGCCCAGGCTGCCAAATTCCAAAGGACAATACTTGTGATACATCCATTCATTTGCATCCTTTCATGACTCAAAACCAATCACCTATAGTCGGTTATCCTAATGAGTTGAGAGTCTCAAATTCAATCATTATTACAGGTGATGTATGTAGCCTTACAGAATGTAAGAAACATTTGCTTGGTGCAAATAAGCTAGCATCTTCTTACCTATTCAGATTTATAGGAATTACCTGCTCTGCTACTGCTTCTTACCACCATTTAGTCAACCACAGTCATAGAGCACCTATATTAGGCTCAGCTGTACCCAAGGCACAAGGGCCACAAAGATGAAAAAACAGGTTTGCCACCCTCAAGAAACTACCTACATAGTGAGAAAGATGGACCCACAAGCACATAATTACAACACAGTATTAACTGGTAGTAAAATAAGGTTAGATATTAGAGCCTATGAGTACAAGGAGGAGTTCTAAAGAAGGCTCCTCAAAGAGAATGATGTGCTAAATTCGTTTTAGGTCTGTAATATGACAGTAATAACAACTACAGCAATAGCTGCAGTTTATTGAGTGCTTCATACATTTTAGACACAGTGGTAAGCAGCTAGCATGATTAATTTTATTTCAACCTTTTAGTGACCCCAGGAGATTGATATTATTTTCTTCATTTACACAGGAGAAAATTTGAGCATGGAAAATTTAGGTAAGATTCCCACTGTCACACAGCTAATGAGTGGAGCCAAGGCTTGAGTCAAAATCTGTCAATTTTCAAGCTGCTCTGTTCTTACAATATTTTAAACATTTTATTTTGATATAATTTTAAAGAAAAACTGTAAGAATAATATAAAGAATTTCCATATGTCCTAATCTATGCTCTCCAATTGTTAATACTTTTACCATATTTGCTGTATCATTCTCTACTCCTCTCAATAGATAGATAGAAGATGGATACATACATATGTAACTACATACATCTATAATTTTTCTTCTAAATAAATTGAGAGTAAGTTTCCAGCATGATGCCCCATTATCTCTAAATACTTCAGGGTTTATTTCTAGAAAGACAAGGATATTCTCTCATACTTGAATTATAATTACCAAAATTAGAAAAATTAACAAAGATTATATATATATATATTTTTTTTTTTTTCTTCTAGGAGTCAATAAATCCAGGATCACGTGTTTCTTTTAGGTGTCATGTCTCTTTGGTCTCCTTTATTCTGGAACAGTTCCTCAGTTCTTCTCTTTCATGACATTGACATTTTTAAAGAACACAGACCAGTTATTTTGATACCTATTTTTTCAAATTGGAGCAGTCTGATGTTTCATCATGATTAGATTCAGCTTGTGCATTTATTGGTAGGAATACCACAGAAGGGTGGTTGTGTACTCAAGAGCCTCATATCAGGAGGCTGTGGTGTCAGTTTGTTTCATTACTGATAACATTAACTTTGATCATTTAGTGGAGGTGGTATCCACCAGATTACTGTAAAGTTACTATTTTTCCTTTTGTGATTAATAAGTGTTTTGTGGAGGGCATAAATACCCTGTTCCACAACAAACGTTCACCCACTAGTTTTAGCATAATGACTGTTGACTGAATTAATTATTGGTTATGATGTCTACTAAATGATTATTTCCTAATTCCATCATTTCTTCTGCATTCATTCATTGGAATTCTGTAAGGAAGAGCTTTCCCTTCTCCCATTTTTTTCTATATCATTTATTCATATTTGTATAAACTCATGAGTTTGTAGTCAGTGAGTTATAATTTGTTACTATCATCACTTACTTTGCTGTTCCAGTTGTCCTAAATTTGGGCAGAGTATCCCCTTCAAGCTTGTTCCTGTGTTCTATGAACATGTCTCAATCATTGTTTGAGACTACTTTCTGGCACCACAAAATTTTCCAGGTTCACTTGGACTTTCCCTGCCCCATCCCTGGAATCAACCATTTTTACAAAGTAAGTCTTTGTTCTTCACTGCTTCCCTTTTGTTTTGTTTTTGTTTTTGAGACAGTCTCACTCTGTCACCCAGGCTGGAGTGCAGTGGTATGATCTCGTTTCACTGCAACCTCCGCCTCCCAGGTTCAAGCAATTCTCTTGCCTCAGTCTCCCAAGTACCTGGGATTACTGGAAAGTGCCACCATACCCAGCTATTTTTGTATTTTGAGTAGAGATGAGGTTTCACCATGTTGGCCAGGCTGGTCTCGAACTGCTGACCTCAGGTGATCCATCCACCTCAGCCTCCCAAAGTGCTGGGATTACAAGCTTAACTGCTTCTCTTTTTGACCACTCACCAGTTTTTGTTTTTATACATGGGTAATACAGGAATTTTAATATCTGTATTAAATAGAATATTAAGGAGTCATTTTCACAACTACAATTATAATACGAGCTGCACCAAGCTAGTTTGGAGTCAATGTTTAAGTCCTCAAAATGCCTTTCAAATCCTCAAATAAAGGATGGCTTGAGTACTAGCAAAGGTTAAAAAAATAAGAAAAGGAGAGCAAGAAAAGGAAAAGAAAGAGAAAATATACACAAGGAAAGTAATAAAAATAATTTTTTATACCTTCTCTGGGTCAGGCACTGAGATAAATACTTTCACATGTAACGTCTCACTATATTCCTGCAACAGCTTCTTGGAACAGAAATTATGATCCTCGCTTAATATGAAAATAGAGGTTCAGATATTTCTATGACTTTCCCTCACCTACACAGTAAGGAAGAAAACTAGGAATTGAATCTATGCATGTCATATTCTAAACCAGTCTTCTACCCAGTGCTGTCTTTATACAATTTTAATGCTAATTCATGTCCTATATCCTATTTTTGTAATTGGCCAGCCCTCTACAACTTACATAGTAGCTCTTTATTTACCCATTTCCCAAATACCAGAACACCTTATGCTCAGACAGATGATAAAGGCTTTCCTTAGCTCTAAGAACAACCTGTTACAGTATACATCTTTCCCTGAATTAGGATTCACCACCTGCTTTTTAGGTTGGCTTTATTTGCTGAAATGTGAGGCACAGTGTTCTAGAACCACTTGACATATCACAGACAGCCTTTATTCAGCAGGCTATTATTAATGCCTCTTGTAATAAAAGCTATACCTGGTGTCTCCATTTTTTAAAGCCTGTAAATGTTGGGGGAGAAATGCAGTTCACTCATCAGTAGACAATTTGAGACCATAAGGAATTTTCATTTCTCTAACAGGGCAAAACTAAAATGTCTGATTATATAGCAAAGCAAGGTGATGGTTATGGTGTTTACTCTGTGCATGAATCTGTTACAGATCAAAACCAAGATGCATCCACAGATACGTACAAGTAAGTTAAAGCAGTCAGGATTCAGGCAGGCTTATGTGAACCTTATGGTAAAATATGAAGAAATACTTCCCAATAGAGCAACTGGGAATAGATAATAGCTAATGTTTACACGTTTTAAACCTATTCATGTACATTTGCATCTCACATAACCCTCTGAAGGAGAATGGATGCATCATTTCATCTTCATTTTACAAGGAGAAATATTGGGATTCAGAGAAATGAAGTAACTTCCCCAAGATCTCACAGCGAATCAACTGGCAGTTGATACTCAGACTCTGCCTAGTGCTCTTTACACTACACTATGATTAAAGTTCTTCAAATTAGATTTTTGCTAGAACCTCACTAAGCTTAATCAAATCAATGTGAGCAGATGGGAAGTAAAGGAAATCCATTCCCACATTATTCCTTGAAGCCTCTTAATAAAATATAGAAGAAGCAATGTGGGGTTCTTTCTTCTATCCTTTTAGTCAAAATTATGTTTTATCTTTTACAAGATCATAATACAATGTATGAAATATATTTTGACCAAATTAATCCTTCCCTGTCAATTAGAAAACAAGATGCATTCTTGCTATTTTACTATTATTTTTAAATTTAAGTTTTCTGGTATATAGTCGGTGTATATATTTGTGGCATACCTTAGATGTTTTGATACAGGCATGCAATGCGTAATAATCGCATCATGGAGAATGGGGTATCCATCCCCTCGAGCATTTATTCTTTGTGTTACAAACAATCCAATTATACTGTTTTAGTTATTTTAAAATGTACAATTAAATTGACTGTAGTCACCCTGTTGTGCTATCAAATGGTAGATCTTGTATATTCTAATTATTTTTTGTAACCATTAACCATCCCCACCTCCCCCAACCCTCAACCCCCGACTAGAGGTTTCCCAGCCTCTGGTAACCATTCTTCCACTCCATGGGTGCAATTGTTTTCATGTTTGAATACCACAAATAAGTGAGAACATGCAGTGTTTGTTTTTCTGTGCCGGACTTATTTCACTTAACATAATGACCTCCAGTTCCATCCATATTTTTGCAAATGATAGTTATCATTTATTATTAAAACAAATCCATATTGACAGATATATTTTTACTCCTATTTTTTAGA
This sequence comes from Macaca fascicularis, assembly GCF_037993035.2. NCBI lineage: Eukaryota > Metazoa > Chordata > Mammalia > Primates > Cercopithecidae > Macaca > Macaca fascicularis. The sequence goes on along the minus strand of NC_088395.1, from coordinate 22,523,250 downwards.
TAAAAGTCTTGAAGCTCAGATGACACAGCTGATAATCAGGGAAGCCAGGGCAGAATCTCTTTGTTTTGCACATCAAAACCCATTCCCTTGACAACTTGGCTATACTACACTATTAGAATGTTGCAGATACTATGGTAGATACGAGTCTACCACTGATCCCCAATCCTTTCTCACAAAGGAAGTCAGTGAATTACCTCCAACCAGCAGTGCCTGGTCTCTTTTTCCATCATTCATTTGTATGTGCTGCCATGGTCCCTCTCTCCTATCTTCTGCAGCCTTCTGAGTGCAATTAAAACATGAATTTTCATTTTGCAGGAACCTATTAGGTCTCAATATTGAGTCCATGTAAGTATCATCTGGAGGACTTGTAAATACACAAAATTTTAGGCCTTATCCCCCCAGAGATTCTGATTTAATAGGTCTTGAAGGAGGGATGGAGCAGGTCTTGAGACAGTGCTTTTCTTCATTTTAAAACCAAGTTAGTTCTGTCTTATTGTTGAAAATTTATTAATTTCAGGAGTACGTGTGCATGTTTGCTACATGGGTATGATATGTGATGATGCTGAGGTTTGGGCGACTAATGGTCCTGTCACCCGAGTAGTGAACATTGTATTTGATAAGAAGTTTTTCAACCCCCTGCCCCCAATCACTTTTGGAATCTCTAGTGTTTATTTCCATGTTTGTGTCTGTGTGTTCCCAATGTTTAACTCCCACCTATAAGTGAGAATAAGTGGTATTTGGCTTTCTGTTCTTGCATTAGTTCACTTAGGGTAATAGCCTCCAGCTTCATCCGTGTTGCTGCAAAGAACATTATTCCATTCTTTTTTATGATTGTGTAGTATTCCAATTTATACACATCCCACAATTTCCTTATTCAATCCACTGTTGATGGGTACCTGGGTTGATTCCCTGTCTTTGCTATTGTGAATAGCGATATAATAAACATATGAGTGCAAGTGTCTTTTTCATAGAACAATTTCTTTTCCTTTGGGTATATACCCAGTAATGGGATTGCTGGGACAAATGTTAGTTCTATTTTTAGTTATTTGAGAAATTTCCATACTGTTGTCCATAAAGGCTGCACTAATTTGCATTCCCATCAATAGCGTATAAGCATTCCCTCTTCTCTGCAACCTCACCAATATCTGCTATTTTTTTACTTTAATAGCCATTCTGACTGGTGTGAGATGGTATCTCATTGTGGTTTTGATTTGCATTTCTCTGATTAGTGACACTGAGCATTTTTCAAGTTCGTTGTCTGCTTGTATGTCTTTTTTTGAGAACTGTCTGTTCATGTTCTTTACTTTCTAATGGGGTTGTTTCTTTATTGTTAATTTGTTCAAGTTCCTTATAGATTCTGGATACTAGTCCTTTGTCAGATGCATAGTTTGCAAATATTTTATCCCATTCTGTAGGTTGTCTGCTTACTCTGTTGATAGTTTCTTTTGCTGTGCAGAAGCTCTTTAGTTTAGGGTACAGTTATCAACTTTTGTTTCTGTTGCATTTGATTTTCATAACTTGGTGGTAAATTACTTGTCTAGGCAAAGAGATAGTGCTTTTCTAACAGATTCTCAGATGATCCTTATATTACAAGTCCAGAAACCACATTTTGCAAACCACTGCCTTAGACTGGGAGGAAAACAAAGTCAATTTACCTCATTCCCTATCTCATAGTACTCCTGTTGGGGACTGAAATCAGCTGACAATTTTTTTTTTTTTTTTTTTTTTTTTGGAGACAGGGTCTTGCTCTGTCACCCATGCTAAAATGCAGTGGTGTGATTTCGGCTCACTGCAACCTCTACCTCCCAAGTTTAAGCAATTCTCCTGCCTCAGCCTCCCAACTACAGGCACAGGTAACCACGTCCAGCTAATTTTTGTATTTTTAGTATAGATGGGGTTTCATCATGTTGGCCAGGTTGGTCTTGAACTGCTATCCTCAGGTGATCCACCCACCTGGGCCTCCCAAACTGCTGGGATTACAGGCGTGAGCCATGGCACCCAGCCTGTCTGACAATTTTTTTAAAAATTATCCATCATATCTCAGCACATTTGTAGGCACTGTATATAAAAAGATAAAGAAGCTATTACCCATGATTTCAAGGGGGTCATAACTTGATAGGAGACAGGCATGTAAACAAATAAATGCAATAGAGTATGACAAGGCCTATAACAGGGTAAAACAAGATATAATCAGAGGACCAAGAAGTGGTGACTTCTCTCCTTAGAGGTTACATAAAGGTACATAAACAAAAGGTAACAGTTGAAAAAGAGTCTTCAGTATAGGTACAAGAGGTACATTCTAGGTGATCGGAAGTATGTTCAAAGCCACAGAAATACAGTATTGGGGGAGTTAGAAGGAATAGGTAGGTTTGTTTGTATGGTTTAAATGCTGAATATGCTGGTTAGCAGCAAGAGAGATATTAAAGGAATATGATTGAACAAACAGTGAGATTGGGTCTTGTGTGTAATGTAACATACCATTTTCTTAGGATTGGGAAAGTAATATTAGTGTTTCTATCAGTGGAGAGCATTATAAGACTCGAGCTTTAGAAATATCACTGTGGAAAGTGGTTGGGAAGATGAAAGAACACGGTGACAAGGAGCACAAAGACTCTTGAACAAAAAGAGTGAGACTGTATACTGGGATACCAAAGATTTTAATACCAAGTAAATTCTGCCTAATTTGTAAATGCCTGTACACATTGTATTGTAATTATTTCTTTATATGTCTCTCTTACACAGTAGACTGTAACTCCTTTGTCATTTATCATCAGCACCTATGATAGGGCCTGGCTTTAGTAAGAACTAAAGAAATGTGGACTGAATGAATAAATACATTAATGAAAACCTATATACAATTTATTTTCCTTTGGACTTCAATCTCAGTCTCTTTAAAATGAGGAGAATTCATTTTATTCTCCCCAGCATGTGACAAATGAATGAATATTAATAAAGTGATATGTGATTATTAGGAAGCAAGTCGAAATGGGTAGCATTCTGGTGATGGGATTTATCATACAAATGATAACCAGTTGAACCTTCATTATTTGAATAAAATTTCTGAAATTATCTCCAAATTGCTTTGGTATAGATAGCTGGACTAAATTAAAAGTGTTATTACAGAAGTCTTCAAATGTCCATTAATTCTTTTGTGCAAGTAGGTTAATTTGCAGAAGATTTACCTATTCCTATATGAAACCAAGGCACTGCTGGTTCTGTCAGATAATTTTCTCAATTACATCTCTAGGCAATTAAATAAATTGCAAAAAATACACTTTATTTCTTCTGGAAACTCCCATTCTGAAGGGAGTGAGATTCTTACCCATAAGAGACTATGTGTCTGTGGTCTAAAAAGAAATTTTAAATAAATTTAAAAACAACGGATTTTAATCTTATCTACTTACTTTCCTGGTCAATTCTTTTCCTGACAGCATGGTGTTTTCAAAACCAAGACATTTTCATGCTTCTGTGGTTTTACTTGTTCCTCCTGTTGACAATGAAAAAGTTCAAGGATACAAATTCTAAATAACAAAAAGAAATAATGACGTAAGAATTTGGCCGGGCATGGTGACTCATGCCTGTAATTCAGCACTCTGGGAGGCCAAGGGAGGCAGATCACTTGAGGTCAGGAGTTCAAGACCAGCCTCTCCAACATGGTGAAACCCCTGTCTCTACTAAAAAAGGTTGATATAATACTAGAATATCAATTTGTGTGATTAACCATATTAAGAGTTAAAATAAGAAAAATAACATAAATGACGCCATTAAAGTTGATAAAATTGAATTCTGTGTTACATAATAAAACATTGCAATCCTTGAATAAATCAAAACTGGTCATAATACCAAGCTCTTCCTGCCCTTGGTAGCTAGTCACCATAAATTTCCATCCCTTGGTGTCCTCAGACAGCAGAAAGAACAGCAAGCACCATTTCAGTGTGCTTTCACCCAGGCACAGAAAGATCCTGTCCTTCCAGTTTTTTAAAGGGCTGTGGCAGGGCTACAATGACCACTCCATACCTATCCACAAGAGAAGTTCTAGGTGGTTGGAGGATACTAAAAGGGGAGATAATTGGCAAGTCTGGTTTACAGAAAGGATTTGTATCCACATCAAGACGGTACAGCATGAGAATGTTAACAGGGTAACTGTCTACATTACTTACCACAGCACAGGGCTAATATCAGAGGGTAAAGCAACAAAGGAATTCTTGAACACAAAGTCAAATCTCAAGAAGTCAGAAAAGAGAAAGGCAAATATAAGAACTTAATGAGAAAGTGCATAGATAAATGTAATTTTCTATGCAACCATGGTTAAACTGTGTATTTTTAGCCGATTGTGTGTTCCTTTGGAAATTGGCAATAATATTTCTCTGGAGTGTTTCATTTACTCTCCCATTTGATAAAATGCAGAGAGAAGCTTGGGATTATCTGGAATATGACAAAGAGGTCATTATATTTCTCTTTTTATTCTAGATTTTAAAACATTTTCCAGATTGTGTTAGTAACCATGTGCCAGAGTCCAAATTACTACAATGAAATTTAGAATGCTTTTTATATTTTTAAAAATTCTATATATTAACTGATACTGTATTGAATTTATATTGATTCATATATACTTAAAATTGTTATAGTATCAAAACTAGCTATTTAAGATAAAATCCATTTATAATTTTTTATAATTAGTCCTTCAGTGGAGTTTTAATTTTTCTTCCATCAGTTCCATATGCTTATTATATATTTTATGTATAATATATCACATGTTATATATGATAAACATATAGAACATACATGTAGCAAACATACCTATATATATTATAGATATTTTTCTCAATTTGCTGCTACTATAAATGGAATTTTTTTCCCCATTATATACTCTAATTTGTTAATGTTTACATACAGGAAAGTTAATAATTTTTTGTATTGAATTTTATACTTAGCCTCTTTATAATATTCCTTCCTCGATCTAACGGTTTTACAAATATAAAAGAATGCTACCTGGAGTGATTGTTTTACTTCTTCCTTTCCAATATGTATGCTTCTAATTTCTTTCTCTTATTTAATTTCATTGGTGAATACTTTCAGAGCAACAGTATGAAACATTGATGATAACTGGATCATTGTCTTATTTCTGATTTAATGTAACGTCTTCTAGTGCTTACTCTTGTGTTTGAGATATTTTTCTCATCATGCCAGGGAAGATTACATGAACTCATGTTATATTATTATTTTTAGTTTGTTGTGTCAGTTTTATTGAAAAACGTAGGTTGAAATTTGTCAGGCCGGGCGCGGTGGCTCAAGCCTGTAATCCCAGCACTTTGGGAGGCCGAGACGGGCGGATCACAAGGTCAGGAGATCGAGACCATCCTGGCTTACACGGCGAAACCCCGTCTCTACTAAAAACACAAAAAGTTAGCCGGGCGAGGTGGCGGCGCCTGTAAACTCCCAGCTACTCGGGAGGCTGAGGCAGGAGAATGGCGGGAACCCGGGAGGCGGAGCTTGCAGTGAGCTGAGATCCGGCCACTGCGCTCCAGCCTGGGCGACAGAGCGAGACTCCGTCTAAAAAAAAAAAAAAAAAAAAAAACAAAAAAAAAAGAAATTTGTCAGACAGTTCAAGTAATTATTGCTATTGTACTAGATTTTCTATGTGATGTACAATATGATAATTGTATTAGACTGCTTAAATATCCCTGCATTTTCATGCATAGTGTGTTCATTTTTAACGTACATATTTATGATGATTTGTATGTATATATATGTGTATATATTAAAATAGATTTGGGAGATTTCATTTCTTCATAGAACATCTTTTAAATATTTTCAGGATTCCTTTTTTTTTTTTAATGTCTTTGAAAACAAATTAAATCATCTGTTCTCCATCCACTTGAATAGCCTTGATAACCTTCTTAATTTCTTCCATGAATATTGGTCTTTCTTGGTTCACAATTTCTTTGAATTAAATTTTGGTGATTTATATTTTCTTTCAATCATCAATTTTATCTAAGTTCTCTGTTTTAATGGAGGTTGGCAAAATGCTCTAATTCTTTTTATTTTTCTCTAGTCCTATTTCTTCCTTATTATATCTTACTTGTTTACGTTCTCTTCTTTCTTCAATTAGGCTGTAGAGTGATCTAATTAAGCTTATTGAGAGTTAACTTTATATTTTATTCATTCCTTCTATGCTTTTCTGTTTCATTCATTTATATTTTCACATCCTTTCTGTTTTCTTCAGACTTATTTTATTGTTTGCTTCCTAGCTTCATGAGTTGAAGGCTTGTTTAATTTACTTAAATTTTCTCCTCTTTATTAAAGTGTAAGTACTTGAGGCAATGGGTGCTATCCTGACTCAGTTTTAGATGTACCTCATATATTTTGATAAAAAATTTTCCCTTACTGTTATTGACTAAGGATGTGACATTTTACCTTTGGTTTATTCTTTAAACCAAAAGTTAAGTGAGTTTAAAATTTTCCAGCTGGAGACTTAAGAAAACATACAATAATCATAATGAAGCAATGCAACAACAAAAACAGAGCGAAGTGATTTTTTTTTTTAATTTTACTTTAAGTTCCAGGATACAAGTGCAGTACGTGTAGGTTTGTTACATATGTGTGTGTGTGCCATGGTAGTTTCTGCACGTATCAACCCATCTTCTAGGTTTTAAATCCCACATGCATTAGCAATTTGTCCTAATGCTCTCTCTCCCCTCACCCTCCACTCGCCGACTGACCCCAGTGTGTGTTGTTCTCCTCCTTGTGTCCATGTGATCTCATTGTTCAACTCCCATTTATTAGTGAGAACATGTGGTATTTGTTTTTCTGTTCTTGTGTTAGTTTGCTGAGAATGATGGCTTCCAGCTTTATTCATGTCCCTTCAAAGGACATGATCTCATTCCTTTTCATGGCTGCATAGTATTCCATGGTGTATATGTACCACATTTTCTTTATCCAGTCTGTCACTGATGGGCATTTGGATTGGTTCCCAGTCTTTGCTATTGGAAATAGTGCTGCAATAAATATATGTGTGTGTGTGTGTCTTTCTAGTAGAATAATTTATAATCCTTTTCGTATATACCCAGTAATGAAATTGCTGAATCAAATGTTATTTCTGGTTCTAGATCCTTGAGGAATCGCCACACTATCTTCCCCAATGGTTGAACTAATTTATATTCCCACCAACAGTGTAAAAGTATTCTTATTTCTCCACAGCCTCGCCAGCATCGATTGTTTCTTGACTTTTTAATAATCGCCATTCTGACTGGCGTGAGATGGTATCTCATTGTGGTTTTGATTTGCATTTCTCTAACGATCAGTGATGTTGAGCTTTTTTTTCATACGTTTTTTGGCCGCATAAATGTCTTCCTTTGAAAAGTTTCCGTTCATATCCTTTGCCTACTTTTTGATGGGTTTTTTTTTTTCTTGTATATTTAAGTTCCTTGTAGATTCTGTATATTAGATGTTGGTCAGGTGCGTAGATTGGAAAAATTTTCTCCCATTCTGTAGGTTGCCTGTTCACTCTGATGATAGTCTTTTGCTGCACAGAAGCTCTTTAATTAGATCCCATTTGTCAATTTTGTCTTTTGTTGCAATTGCTTTGGACATTTTTGTCATGAAGTCTTTGTTTATGCCTATGTCCTGAATGGTATTTACTAGGTTTTCTTCTAGGGTTTTTATGGTTTTGGGTTTTCATGGAAGTCTTTAATCCATCTTGAGTTAATTTTTGTATGAGGCGTAAGGAAAGGGTCCAGTTTCAGTTTTCTGCATATGGCTAGCCAGTTTTCCCAGCACCATTTATTAAATGGGGAATCCTTCCTCCATTGCTTGTTTTGTCTGGTTTGTTGAAGATCAGATGATGGTAGATGTGTGGTGTTATTTCTGTGGTTTCTATTCTGTTCCATTGGTCTATATGTCTCTTTTGGTACCAGTACCATGCTATAGTGTATACTGTAGCCTTGTAGTATGGTTGGAAGTCAGGTAGCATGATGCTTCCAGCTTTGTTCTTTTTGTTTAGTATCGTCTTGGGTATACAGGTTCTTTTTTGGTTCCATATGAAATTTAAAGTGTTTTTCTCCAATTCTGTGAAGAATATCAATGGTATTTTGATGGAAATAGCATTGAATCTGTAAGTTACTTTGGGCAGTATGGCCATTTCCACGATATTGATTCTTCCTATCCATGAGGATGGAATGTTTTTTCATTTGTTTGTGTCCTCTTTTATTTCCTTGAGCAGTGGTTTATAGTTCTTCTTGAAGAGGTCCTTCACATCCACCGCGGGATTCTTCCGCATTCAGCCCGTCAGCCCAAAATCTTTAGCATTGGCTATGTGGTGCAGCTTGCCCTGGGGTCCTGTGCTCTCTAGGATTCTCTGGTTCCAGAAATTGATCATCTATCTTCATGTTTATGTCAGGCATGGCTTGAGTCATTCAGAAACATGGGGTCACTCCTTCTACCTCATTCCATCATTAGAAATTCACATTTCTTTAGTGAAAGAAGAAAAGTGGATTCAAGAATCATTTTTGTTGAGTCTCCCCAAGGCCTCTTATAGTCTTCTTATCAAGACCACAGTACAGTTGCATGGTTTTGTACCGCAGAGTGGCATAGGGAGGGATGTATGAGGTTAAGAAAGAGTAACAGCTCAAACATCTCATTCTCTTGCCAACACTCTAAAATTCTCCTGTCTTCATTCCAGTGTTAGTATGAGCAGTGGTTGGAATGACAAGAGCTGTAAAAGCCCCTATTGTGACTTCCTTGATTCTCCTCTTTGACTCTGTTTGACTCTCCCACTGACTTCCTAGGGAAGATGTCAGAAGTTGGTTTCTGGGATTAAAATTAGATTAGGTGGGAAGTTTTAGCCAAAGTGTCTGGGAGCAGGAAATCCTGGAAGTTAAGGGGAGATAAAGTTGTTCAGAAAACAGAAAGACTTAAAGAAATTAAGATCAACTGTTAAATCCAGGTTTCAAAGCAAAGCTTTGAGGAACAAAATAGATAAAGGAGAGCAATAAAGCAGTATTTCCTGAACAATTGACAGAAAATTGTCCTTGATTCCCCTTCTTTAACATCATTTTTAAATTTTTTAAAATTTTATTTATTTATTTATTTATTTTGGCTTCTGGCTTCATAGTGCCAGGGAGGAGTTATTCTGAAGATGATTATTAACTGAAGCAAATTGTGCTATAGGATTCAAATGAAATTAATTGCCTCCAATTCTAGCTCACATATTTTTGGAGACCTTCAGTCAATCTCAGATTTTCTAGGGATCCTTGGAAAGTACCATATCTTCTTTCTCAGGGACTCTGGCTTTCAAATTTTTTTTATTACTATTTAAGGAATGCCTCTATTTTATACATATAGTCTCTGTTCTGTATAACATCTCCCCAAAGGTTATATATAGCCCTTCTCCTTAATTTACCTCAAAACCTCTCACCCAGGGCTTTTGTATATATTGGAAGCTTTCTGGACTGTTGGGTTGACAAATTTGACATCACTTTGTTGTTCACCTTGTGCCTCATAGAGCAGCACTATCCAATACAATAGATATTAGCTATCTATATCTATTGATACTGATATAGATACTATATCAATAGATATAGCTGTTGAACACTTGATATAGCTGGTGTGTGACTGAGGAACAAAAGTTTAAATTTAAATTTAATTTTATTTGAATTCAAATACCCAGTGTAGCAAGAGGATACCATGTTAAACTGTGGAGGTCTAGGGTCTTTTATTCATCTTTTCCCAACATTTTTCCTCTTTGTCTCCTCCCCCTAAAACTCAGTTCCTTTCTTTGTTATACAAAAAAAAACAAAAAACAAAAAAAAACCAAAAAACACCCTTGTTTTACATCTATTACATTTAATTTGGGGTCTATTTTTGCACTCCTAAAACTCATAAATATATTCTGCTAAACGATGGTCCCTCTCCCCCAGATCTTACCTGTGAGAAGCAGAGAACTAGCCAAAGATTTGAATTTTTTCCTGAACTTGTCTCTCCCTAATCATATCTGAAAGCAGAAACGTCCAGTGTAGGAACTGTCTACCAATTTATATGAGTTAATAGCTCCCCTCTCCTTAGCAGCAAGGGCTACTCAGTTTTGGTTTGACGTAGTCAATTCTCCTCTCCATTACACCCCTTACCTTTGTTTGTATACGTGTAATACATAGGTAGAATACTACTACAGCCCACTTCTGTTTAAACATTATCATACTCTTAATCCTGACGTACAAGATTTGAAATAAACCTAAATTCAATTTATGAGAGAGCTTAAATTTGGAAAACCTTATCACTGGCTTGTATGGATAAAGCCATGATACAGTGTTGTCATTAACCATCCACAGACAATAATGAATACCCCAAAACACATGAGCAGGCTAATTATCACTATATTCTCCAGAATCACTTAATAAGCATTCTGAGTAGACTGATAAAAATTAATGCAGATTTTCCACACAGTCCTAAAGAAACGTGTATGAGTATTTCTGAGACAGAATGGTTTCATTCAGGTAGCCAAAACTATACCAGAGAACTGAACAAAGATTTATTTCAGATTTCAACTAAAACTCATCTCTTGGCATTTAAATTCAGGAGCTATAAATTACAGCTTGACATCTGCTGGTCTCTTACCAACAGATTATACCTGAGGGTTCGATGGGGTAGAAAAGTGATTAGGTGCTTTCATACTTTTAAACAAATCCAGTGGCACTTGTGCCCTTGAAAATTATTTAATCCCATGTCACTTTTATCCACATTTTAACTTCATTTTATTGAGGTGCTTGTTCTCTTTTATTATGAACCAATTTTTGGCTACAAATATTTAACAAGAAATGTGGTAATCTCTGGTTTCCGATTCACCACATAAGAAGCTTGAAAGTCATCACTCTGTCCTAACAAGTGAAAAACTACACAACTGAAATTCAACAACTCACAGAAAAAACCATTGCCCCTCAAACTGGAGAGACACACAGACAGACAGAATCACAGCTTATCAGATCAGAAACCTGTAAGCAGCAATCCATACTATGGTAGGAAAACCTAAACTGTAATTGACAAATTTCTGGAGGCTCAATGTAAGCAAATATGAGATTTTAAAACTCCAGGGTGAGGGACATCAGCAAGATGGCACAACAGGAAATATCAGCCTTCATACCTCCATAGAAACACTAATTTACCAACTATCTATGGACCAAAATACCTTTATGAGAACTCCAGAATCCACTTCAGAAGTTGCAGCACTCATAAGAGCAAGCCCCCAACCTCCAGCAAAAAAAAAAAAAAAAAAAAAGGCACATTGAAAATCAGTAAAAGCAATTTCACTTTACTCATGTTACCCTATCCCTTCACTTGACACAGCTCAGCACCAAGAGTTACCCTTGGCCCACAGTTTCTCCCATGGGAGAAAGGGAAGCCTATCCATTCAACTTCCCCAGCCTTTTGGGTCATCACTGGGGAGACCTGCTTCTGTCTTGCCTCACGAAGAGTTCTGAGGAAGTTGACTTAGATAGAAGGCCTGGGAGCAGCTAACCACAAAGAAAAGTTGGTGGAGTAGGGGATGGGGGGGGATGGCGGGGAGGACAGTTCATGGTCTCAGCAGCCAATGCACAGATCTCAGACCCAGCACGGCTCTTAGCAATCTTAGCAGCTGGTGCAGTTCTCAGCAGCCAGCGTATGTGGCCCTCAGCAGCTGGCACTTGGCTATTCGAAGCCAGTGTGAATCTCGGCAGCCAGCTTGGTTCTGCAGAATTGGCAGAAGGTGAATAATCTTGAGACTTCTCCTTCAGGAGGAAAAAAAGAGTAGTTAACCTTAAAGAGTAGTTAACCTTGCGCCCAAAGTCCCAGCATCTTACTCTCTTGCCCTAGGGAAAAGTAGTGGGTGGCTCTCCACTGTAAGGATTATGAACCATGATCAAGTGGAATTTATCCCTGAATCATTCACCATGATCAAATAGAATTCATCCCTGAAAGGCAACTATAATTCAACATATTATGCAAATCAATAATGTGATACATCACATAAACAGAATGAGGGATTAAAAGCATACGATCATCTCAATAGCTGCAAAAAAGCATTTGACAAAATTCAATATCCTATCATGATTAAAAAAAAAAAACATGCAACAAACTGGATGTACTGCAACATAATAAAGGTCATATATGATGGCCCATAGCTAACATCATACTCAAAAGTGAAAAGCTGAAAGCTTTTCTTCAAGATCCAGTACAAGGCAAGGATGTCCACTATTGCCACTTCTATTAAACATAGTACTAGAAGTCCTAGCCAGAGCAATTAACCAAGAAAAAGAGATAAAAAGCATTCAAAATGGAAAGGAAAAAGTAAATGTATCTGTTTGCAGATGTCACGAACTTATATATAGAAAGCCCCAAAGACCCCAACAAAAAAAACTTTAATTAGAGGTAATAAATTCAGCCAGGCGTGGTGGCTCACGCCTGTAATCCCAGCACTTTGGGAGGCCAAGGTGGGCTGATCACAAGGTCAGGAGTTCGAGATCAGCCGGTCCAACATGGTAAAACCCCATCTCTACTGAAAAAAAAAATTAGCTGGGCATGGTGGCATGCACCTGTAATCCCAGTTACTTGGGAAGCTGAGGCAGGAGAATTTATCCATACAAGCTTGTATGGGTGACAGAGGAAGACTCTATATCAGAAAAAAAAAAATTAATTCGGTAAAGTTGAAGGATACAAACCAACATACAGAAATCATTTGAATTTTTTTTTATTTTTTTTTGAGACGGGATCTCACTGTCTCCCAGGCTAGAGTACAATGGTGCGATCTCGATTCACTGTAACCTCCACTTCCTGGGTTCAAGTGATTCTCTTGCTTCAGCCTCCCAACTAGCTGGGATTACAGGCACCCGCCACCATGCCCAGCTAATTTTTGTATTTTTAGTAGAGACAGGGTTTCACCACAGGCTGGTCTCAAACTCCTGACCTCAGGCGATCCACCTGCCTTGGCCTCCCAAAGTGCTGGGATTACAGGCGTGAACCACTATGCCCAACCCAATCAGTTGCATTTTTACTCACATTTACAAGGAAATTTAAGAAGACAATCCCATTTTTAGTAACACCAAAAAGAATAAAATACTTACAAATAAGGAAGTGAAATATTTGCATCTCTAAACATAGAAAAGGTACAGTAAAAGTATGGCATAAAAGATGAAAATGGTACACTTGTATAGGGCATTTACCATGAATGAAGCTTGCAAAACTAGAAGTTGCTCTGGGTGGGTCAGTGAGCAAGTGGTGAGTTAATGTGAAGGCCTAGGACGTTACATTACTGTAGACTGTATAAATACTGTACACTTAGGATACAGTAAATTTAAAATGTTTTTTTCAACAATAAGCTTAGTGTAATGGTTTTTATTTTATAAAAATTTTACTTTTTTTAACTTTTTGACTCTTGTAGTAACACTTAGCAGCTTAAAACACAAATACAATGTACAACTATCTGAAAATATTTTTTATATCCTAGTTCTATGAACTTTTTTCTATTTTTAAAGTTTTATTTTTTAAAACTTTTTGTTAAAAACTAAGACACAAACACACATTAGCCAAGGCCTACACAGAGTTGGGATCATCAATATCACTGTCTTCCACCTCCACATCTTGTCCCACTGGAAGGTCTTCAGGGACAGTAACACCCATGGAGCTGTCATTTCCTATGATAACAATGCCTTCTTCTGGAATCCCTCCTGATGGACCTGCCTGAGGCTGTTTTACACTTACCTTTTTTTATAAGTAGAAGCAGTACCCTCTAAAATAATGATAAAAAGTACGGTCAAATACATAAACCAGTAACAGTTGTTCATAATCATCAAATATTATATACTATACATAATTATATGTGCTATACTTTTATAAAATTGGTAACACAGCAGGTTTGTTTATGACAGTTACAATGTCACTAGATAAGAAGTTTTCATCTCCATTATAATCTTATGGGACCACTTTCATATATATGGCCTGTTGACCAAAATATCATTATGAGGTATATGACTATAATAAAATTTAGATCAGATATCAGTAAATCTAAAAACAAAAACCAATAGAGAAAAAAAATTTTAAACTGGTTATTTGAAAAAATTGATAAAATTAATAAGCCTTTAGCCAGGCTTAGAAAAACAAGTGAGAAGACACAAATTACAAATATCAGAAATGAAAGAGGGCATCATAGTCCCCATGCATTAAAAAGATAATAAAGGAATATTATAAACATCTCTATGCCTACAAATTTGATAACCTATGTGAAATACACTATTTCTGAATGTGTTGTATAAGATAAAACAGAGAATCTGAATTAGTCTATATCAGAGAAATTAAAAAATATTCCAAAACAAAACCATCAGATCCAGATGGGTTCACTGGTGAATTCTACCACACATTGATGGAAGGAATTATATCAGTTCTCTATAATTTCTTCCAGAAGATTGAAGCAGATAGAATACTCTCTAACTCATCCTGTGGAACCAGCATTACCCTAAAACCCAAACCAGACAAAGGCGTTACCATAAAACTACAGGCCAGTATCTCTAATGATTCTAGATACAAAAAATTCTCAACAATTTGTGAAAAAATTCATATACCACAACCAAGTGGGATTTATCTCATGTACACAAGGCTGGTTCAACATTTGAAAGTCAGTTAATGTAATCCATTCACATCATTAGGCTAAGGAGGGAAAATTACACAATCATATTAATAGATACATAAAAAGCATTTCACAAAATCCAAGTTTTTATTCATAATAAGAACTCTCAGCAAACTGGAAATGGGATATTTTCTCAACTTGATAAATAGCATTTACGAAAAAAAACTGCTAAGATCATACTAAATGATGAGAAACTAAAAGCTTTCCCACTAAGATCAGGAACAAGGCAAGGATATCCCCTTTCACCACTCATTGTCAACAACGCTCAAATATAGACCCACACAAATGTACTCAATATAGTTAACACTACCCTACGTTAAGCCTTATTCTAAAGCCCCAGTAATCAAGACAGTTTCATATTGGCAGAAGAACAGAAAAACATGCATCAGTGAAACAATACAGAGCCCCAAAATGAAACCCCACAAATACAGTCAACTGATCTTTTACAAAATAACACAGGCAATTCAGCGGAGAAAAGATAGTATTTTCAACGAGTGGTCCTGGAACAACCAGACATCCACATGCAAGAAAAATCAATCTGGACACACACATTACACCCTTCACCAGCATTAACTAAAAATGGGTCACAGACCTAAATTTGAAATGTAAAACAATAAAATTCCTATAAGATAACATGACAGAAAATCTAGATTGCCTGTGTTCGGCCTTGACTTCTGTTACAGCACCAAGGTAAGATACATGAAAGAAATAACTGATAAGCTGGAATTCATTGAAATTAAAAACTTATCTGCAAACAAAAACTGTTAATAAAAAGACAAGTTACAGATGAAATAATATATTTGCAAAATATTTATCTGATAAAGGAGTTATCCAAATACACAAAGAACTCTTAAAAATCAACAATAAGAAAATAAGGCCAGGTGCAGTGGCTCATGCCTGTGATCCCAGCATTTTGGGAGGCCAAGGCAAGTGGATCACTTGAGCTCAGGAGTTGGAGACCAGCCTGAGCAACAAAGTGAGACCCTGTCTCTGCAAAAACTATAAAAATTAGCTGGGCATGATGGCATGTGCCTGTAGTCCCAGCTACTTAGGAGGCTGAGGTGGGAGGATGGTTTGAGCCTGGGAAGCAGAGGTGGCAG